>NC_133770.1:261029195-261279962 GCF_003597395.2 Chelonoidis abingdonii | reverse complement strand
TCTCTGTCCAGAAGAGTGCAGTGCTAGGAACAGCTAAGATACTGCGCAGAACCCTCAAACTCCCAGGCCTCTGGTAGAGGACCCGAGGTTGAGGAAGACACATACCACCCATAGGGGTGAGAGGGGAATTTTATAAAAAGAGAGAGAGAGAGAGAGAGAGAAAAGCATCTTTAAAGAAACAAAACATGGAACTAACAAGACATATGCCTGTCATCCCCCATCTCACTTTATGTGTATATTATAACCTTTCATTTCTTTGCTTGTAGTTTGTGATGGTTAAATTTCCAGGACAGGGATTGTTTTTTCCAATATGTGTGCACAGACTGTTCCTAACACTACTGTAATATAAATCCCTTTGAAGGACTGGAGTCCCCGGGGCCAAATCCTGCTCTCCTTCCTCATGCAAGGATAGCAGCCCTACTAGTTAGCAGGATTTAGCCCTCAGTGTACATCATGTCCCTTCATACCACCCAAACCCGATAGTGCTTGTGCTTACTAAAGTAAAATGCAGATAATTTTTCTGTTCCCATTTTATTATTTAATTTTAAGAGATACTGACAAGAGAATGAAAACGGTTTCAGATGAGATTTGTATAGAGCTGGAAAGTCAATGAGGTAGAGAGATATATAGATATTTAAGCAACTCGGCCTCTTTCTGCATAACCTGTGAAGCTTAACAGTGCCGTCCTCTGTTGTCTACTGGCAACAATCCTCTGATCATCTTAAAGAGGTGCGTTGATTTAAAACTACTGGAGAAAATAACTGGAAACACTGGATAGTTTAAAACTACCTGACCTGTTTTAGAGAACTGTTGTCATGGTGACAGCAGCTAGCAGAGGACAGAACACTAGTAAGTTTCACAGGCTCTGTGGAGTCATGGGGAGATTGTCATATTATTGCTGCCATTATTTATTTTTCATATTTTTTATTTTGAAAAAGACACATTAATTTCTAGATAGTTACACAAATATTAGAAAATACACAAGTTAAATCCAGATGTAAGAACTAACTCATCTAGATTGACTACAGGTCCTTCTTCCACTTTTCCCTGCCCCCCAAAGTAGTCCAGAGGACAGTAATTTCTCCCTCCCCATACTCTTTAGGCTGTCCCATTACCAAAAACCATGAGCCCTTCATCATGCCCTGAAGGTCAGCAAACTTGGGTTCTCTTGGACCATGGGTGGGGGAGGAATGAATTCTAGTGTTGAGGATCCCTCATGGAAAATTACCTGCCATTTTTGATCAGAGGGTTATTGGCTGGAGTGCCTCTGCTGACCAGAGCTGCTGCTGTAACACATGAGGGAGAGAGAAGATCTTACAGACAGCAAGTGCAACAGACTAGTTTAGGGCTTTAAAGACAAAACCAACAGCTTGAGCATCATCTGGCAGCCAGTGCACTGTGCTCATGGAGAGAATTACCTTTTAATAAGTGGTCAGCCACTTTCTGCACTAACATAAATTTCTGGATAGCTAAAGTGAAGCGTAATAAAATAATTCATTGTAATAGTTTAATCATCAGGTGAGGAATAGCAACTATAATGTGATGCATATCTGAAAGAAAAATGTGCCCTTAGCAAATGCAGATTTTAAAAAGGACGATTAGCCACAGCTGCAACTTGGATGCCCAAGAGCAGCTGGGAATCAGGCATCACTTCCTAATTACAAAAGTAACAGTAGGAAGTGCACTTCCTTATCAAATAGGGACTTATGTAATCATATTTCCTCTGGTTGCTTCCCCACATTTACTAGCATTATTTCGGTCTTGACTAGGTTAAGACATATTCAGATAACAGTCCTCTCTATCCCAAGCTCTGCCATATTGGAACTATAGACCCAAATACTCAGCAGAATATTAGTCTGTTCATTTATGAGACATTGAATGTTTTTTTCTATCTTATTCATTGTGCCGTTTTGTGGAACTATGGTTGTGAGGAAGGCTAAATTGATTGACAAAGCTCAACCAATGTGGTATTATATTTAAAAAGAAAGTGTTAAAAGAACATTATTTAGGTTGCAAACTGAAGCATTCAAAAGTTAGGAAATGTTAATGTATGGTTTCCTGTGCAGCTTAATTCTGCTCTGTTGTGCGTCCATCTTGTGCACTGAATGAGGCAAAAGTCCTATGGAAAACATAGTAGATGATCATGCAATTAAAGGCTGTATCATAATGCATGTCGACAAAGGGAAGGGACAAAATTAAGTTTGCATGGCCAACTGTAAATCTTTTAAATATTTGACTTTGCAACCTAAATAACATTTTTTAAAGAGTTTTGCATATGAAATTTGTTTAAAGGAAAAGGATAAAAACAAGTTCTTATGTGAAAGTGTAACAACCCTCCATCATGCATCATCAGCAAATTTGAACCCTGAACTTTCAGTATCGGAGCAAGCACTGTCTGTTAACTGGCAGAAAAAGAAGGTGAGGGGGGGATGGATTGCTGGATCTAGGGAGGGAAGCCCAGCCCAGATTTCTCTATCCTGCCCCGCTCCTCTGGAAGTCTGGGGAGCTCTTGCCCCAAGTGGTGCTTCCATAGGGGGGAGGATGGATATTTGGCACCATATGCTGAATCTTGAGTGGTAGCCCAGCTCTCGCTCTCACCCATCTGTTCCCAAGAGTAACAGGAACTACAACCCTATGTGGTCCCTCTGGGTGGAGGAAAAGGGCTGCTGGGGCCAGGTGCTGAATCCGAAGGCTTTAGGAGTTGGGCTCATTTCTTCTCTGCGTGATGCCCGAAGGGGGGAGCATTATGGGCCAGTAGGTTCATGTGCTGGATCTGTGTGGGGGAGTGGGTCCAGCCAAGCCTGACTCTTCTGCTAACAGCAACTCTGGCAGTGTCCAGGGGTTTCCAGCACAGTGTCTGCTGTTGCTGCGTTCACAGGGGAATGAACCCAGCCTTAGTGTGTTCATTGTCTAGTAATTTTGGCATGCTGCGAATATTTTCCTGAGAAATGTAACTAATAGAAGGGAAGAGGTGATTTTAAGCAGTTTATATCCCACCAAAAGCTAAATGGAATTTCATGCACAAAGAAAAGGTACATCTGTAGCCTGAGAGTTTTCCACTGGACAAATATCTAAGATCTATTGCAAAAAATGGATGTGAGAGAGCATCTCCAAGATCAAGGCTGGATATCTTTCTATAATATACACTGTAGTTCAAGCAGAAGTTACATGGTTACTGCAGAAGTTACTGGGAGAGGTTCTGTGGCCTGTCAAGATGTCAGACTAGATAATTGTAATGGTCCTCTTAGCTTTACAATGTACTAAAAGGTAGCAAGAGTCCATTATATTAGGCAACCTAAATACAGGGGGTTCTATCAACTACATCTGTATTAACTGCACAGTATAGTCTTCTCTGTATTGTTATTCTTACAAAAAGGCAAAACAAATAGTAGGGAAAATATTTGCCATGCTATTTTTACTCTTATCGTACATCTTCACCAATCAGATCATTATGCCTCACTACATATAGTCTTTTTCAAACTATTTTTGTTTCTGCGCTTTCTTGTGTAAGGTGTTTTTTAACCCTAGAGGGTAAACTTTTTTTAATTTAATGTTTTTTAAGTTAAGGGGTTGTTCTAAGGACAGACCTTCTCCTTTATTTATGTGCTGCTGTTGCTTAGTATTTTCAGGCCTGTTTAAACTCCTGTCCACGTAAGCAGTAAAAGGCACCAAGAGTTGTTCCTTTTGTATGGAGAGTCTTTAGGGGATGGAATCCTTTTTATATTTAGTTTTTTGGGCAACTCTCAACTTGTACCCATATCTTTAGTTGTCTTCTGCTCTTCCCCAGCCACTTGGGACCTTTTTGAAGCTAACTTCAAACCGCTTGCACGGTTTCCATAGCTGCTCAGTTCTGCACAAGGAACAAGGACGGCACCTCCAATTGCACCTTATTACACAGAATGTGGGGGGGGGACTAATCTGCTATAGCCCTTTACAGGGCTCAGTATATTCCTTCCTTCCTATGTCCCTCCTTCCCTCCCCTCACACCTAGCCAGCTGTGTTGTCTGGTGAATGGGGGTGATGGGCAGAGTTGTGGCTCTGTTCTTTCCCAATGGTTTGCTTGTGGGCATAACAACAAGAACCTCTGGTCTTGCACTCCAGCCTGTGACCCAGACTAGTCTGTTGTTGCTATGCAGGAGGCCAGGGATGGACCCTACTTTTCCATACTGCCCTGCACAACCATGCTAAACCCAGCCACAATCCAGCTGTTGCTTAGTAAAATAGTTGTTGAATATGTATTTCACATATATCAATGCATCATTGTCAGTCCATGACTGTACGTTGTCCAAAAAAATTTCTGAGCTATCTTTTCAAATGAGTAAGTTCGGGTACTGTATATATTCCTTAGTATGTTAGAATGTGAATAAATTTCCTCATTAGAGCTTGCTTAAAATATTTTCAGGTCAGATTCACATCAGGTATTACAGTTAATTTATGTAAGTATGACCCAAAAAAATCCAAATTACACATTGCATAGATCAAACTATATCTTTGTTCCCAAAACATTTATTTACCTTCACTTTTCAGTATAGAGAACACTGATTACAAATTGCTTTGGCAAGAATTCCTGCTCTGCTCGTTCAGTCCAGGTGGTTTACTAATAATCCATGACTAAAATGTGCCTTTCAGAATTTGTTATTGGAGCCCATTTTATGGGATTCTTAATCCTTTAATACAGATACAAATTTCCAATAGCTTGATATGTTTTTACTTGCCACTCCATCAAAACCATCTACTCTTTAATAATTTCGAAGGCACTTGAAAGCCTGTAGATGCTTTTATAGTTTTCTTAAATACCACTGTATGGTAATCTAAGATTGCTAATGACTTACAATTAATGGTCTATAATTATTTGCTAGAAATATCACTTTCAAATCTGATAGGCTGATCACTGTTGAAAAGGAAGCTAATGAAATAGTATTCTTAATGTTAGTGAAAACATCTATGACCTTTCCTTATTTCAGTCACTTAAAATATATTATATAAGCACCCAAATACATTTCACTGTTGATACTTTTAAATTTAAAATTACTTAGGGCAGTTATGGATGGTTGGTTTTTAAATTACACTTTGTTAGCTAAACTGTCTAACATTTAGTTCTATAAATATTTTGTTAAATATATAGACACTTTAAAAAAATCAACTTTTTCCATGAGGGAGAAAAAATAAAATTATTCTAATCATCACGTGTAATAAGCAGAAATACAAAAGGCATAATAACTGATTCTTTTATATACATGTATTCAAATACAGACAAGCAAGTGAGAGAGCCTGGGACAGAGCTGGAGTGAATAGTGGGACAGGGAGTTGGGATCTGTTGAGAATGGGACTACGTTGGGAAAGGAAGCTGGTATTGAGAGCTAAAGTATGGGAGGACTGGTTGGGCAAAACAGTCTTTGATCATGTAATTAGGGACTGTACAATATTGCATACTCACTCACAAGGAGGCCAAAAAAAAGTTGCTCATGTATTTTTAATTCTGGCATTTTCTAACTTTTGAGTGCTTGACTCTGCAATTTTAATAATGTTCTTTTTAGGCCTATTTTTGATGTAATATATTGTTATGCTGGCCTGTTTCTTATCTCACTCCAGCTTTACACAAGTATAACTCTAATAATGACTTCAGTGGGTTTCATCTTGTGTTACCTTGTTGTGAGTTCACAACCAGGTCTCCTAGCTCTCTCCTACATTACTAAGAAAATCATGGAAATGTTGGTGGGGGAGGCAGAGATTAACTTTAATTAGCCTTCTATGTGTGGAGAGCTGTAATTACTTTTGGCTGAGATGATGTGAAGCAAGCATGACTTTCAATATCTACATAACTATCTAACCCAGTTCTACACATCATTACTTACAGGAGTAACTCCTTTGGACTACTCACATTCACTAAGTGTTGCCTCCCTGTGTTGTTTCCTTCTGCTGTTAACATTGGCTATTGAAATGAGCATGCAGTGTATCTTGTCCAGTTAGCAGTTTTTCTTTGAAGAAGTTATCAGTTGTTCCACACACAAATACCGTTTATGTCTTTATGGAAATCAGCACAAAATTGTGAGTCAGAACTAAGTTCACATGCAGCTTTACTGGTTGCCAGCTAACCCATATATTTTAAAGTTGTTTTGATTACAATTAGTTGTGGCCCTGATCCTGCAAAGTGATCCAAGCTGGTGAGTTCTTATGCCCATGCCATGTCTCATTGTAAAACACATGGTTTTAACTTGAACCAATGTCTATATTATGATTAAGCAACACTTTGTGTAGATTGGTTTCTTTCAATACCCTTACTTTATTTCACTAACTAAAGTATTCATTACACTAAATATTTTTACCTTAAACTTTGAGAAATGTGTATATGTTCATAGAGTAACTGGTACTGACAGGAACCCAGGAAATGGTTCCCAGAAAACCTGACAGGAAACCTGGTGATGACTACAATTTGCAAGATATTGAAAAATACTGATGCAGTGTAAAAATTGATGGTGAATGCAGAGCAAAATGGATGGTGACTGCATAGCATGCATTATAAAAATGGAGGAGGAGACTACGTAGTAAAGAGATATGGAGTACTGCCTCTAATGATTTGTGATTTTTTTAATGAGTTAAATATTTAAAAATTGCTCTTTATCTTACAATATAATCTTGAATCTTATATTAGAATAAGACTAAGGATGCTGACAAAGTGCATTGATACTGCAAAACAAGACGTTCTATTGACTTTAATGGCAATTTTGCCAGTGTTAAGTAAATTAATGTTTCATTACCTATCCAAAAGAATCACTCCACACATCCAAAAAAGTAAGAAATATTTTTTATTGGAAAAAAAAAAAAGTCTTTTCTGTGTCACTACTGACAAAGAATTTAAACCAAGGATTTTAGTTAACATACTTTTCATTCCTCCAATTTAGTTGGGGTAATTGAGGTTGAGGGAGGATGAAACATTTAGGTTTAGAAGTTGATCTTTTTGTGTTGTGGGTTGCCAGATAAAACATTTAGACATGCTTTGCCACTGGTAGTTGGAAGATAGGAAAATTTTTACTGGAACAGAAAAAAAATCATGAAAAATAGTCGTAAGGATTTGAACAAACAAGGTGTGGAGTTTGGTATCATTGATGGATGTGGAGAGGTGTGTTGAGAGGCCGGGGGGATATGATGAGAAGATATTTGTGATAAGTAGTCAGGAGCTCAGTTACGTAGGTTTGTGAAGGCAACAGCAAGCTGTTTGAACTTAACTCAGTGGAGAGTCTAGGATATCTCTCTCTCTCTCTGTAAATTGCCCACCTAATACTATGCATATACATATATAGTACTATATAATCAATAATAATTTAAAAATATTTCTGGAGTTATCATCATCCTCTGTAATTCTGTGGCAAATTGTAGGACCCAGCGTGGGAATACAAGGCTCTTCTATTAATGTTGGGTTTAGAACTCTGCAGGAAGTTGTAGAGTAATTTTTGCTTACTTATATTAATAGATTTATCTTTTTAAATACCAACCCAGAATATCAGAGGATTTGGGGTCTCTCTTTGTGGCAGAGGGCACTAGGAGCAATGATGGAAAAAGCGTAGAAGCCTGTATTGGGATATAGAAACACTACATTGGAAAGGAACGGGTTAAAGAGCAGCTCTGGTGCCTGGTGGCCCTGGCCCAGCCCACCTGAAAAGCCTGCACAGGGTGGAGGAAGAAATTAGAAAGGGGAACAGAGTAGCTCATTGGGAGACAGACAGTGAAGGTTAGCATACCTACACGGGACTGGCAAAATGTTCTGAAAAGGCTCAATGCCATTGTGAGAATGCTTGCTACCCAAAACCTAGCACTGTGTGGCGCTTCAGATCAGCTGAATGTGCCAAACAATGGAGACGTCCTTAAAATTGTGGAGCTAATGGCTGAGTTTGATGCTGTACTCCAGGAGTATCTAAGAAGAGTCACCACCAAGAAATGTACACACACCAGTACCTTCGGAAAAGAATTCAAAATGAGATCATACAGTTACTGGCAACAAAAGTCAAACAGAAGATTGTGGCAGATCTGAAGTCCGCAAGATACTACTCTGTTATTCTGGACTGCACACCTGACATCAGCCATATGGAACAAATGACTTTAATGGTGCATTTTGTAACAACAGAACCTAGTGAAAATGTCCCTGCAATGGTGACTGTCAGAGAACATTTTCTAGAATGTATTGACGTTGATAGTACTACAGGAGCTGGTATGACAAATGTGCTTCTTAAAAAGCTGGAAGAGATGGGAATTGCGGTAGCTGACATGAGAGGTCAGGGCTACGATAATGGTGCCAACATGAGAGGAAAGAACAGAGGAGTGCAGACATGGATCTGAGAGTTAAACCTTTGAGCTTTTTTTGTCTCATGCAGTTCTCATTCATTGAACTTGGTGATCAGTGATGCAGCATAAGCTTCTAGTGAGGCTGCTGAATTTTTTAATGTAATTCAAAGCATCTATGTATTTTTCTCTGCATCAACTCATCAATGGCAAATTTTGAAGCAACATCTGGGAACATCCTCTCTGACACTGAAACCACTGAGTGCCACACGATGGGAAAGTCGAGTGGAGGCAATGAAACCTATGAAACACCAAACTAGGAAGATAGATGATGCCATGGTTGCCATTATGGAAAATAATGCTATGACAGGAACTGTTCGTGGGAGAACCGTGGCAGAGAGCAATGGAATCACCAGAAACATACATAACTTCAAATTTCTATGTGGCTTAGTGTTGTGCCATGACATACTGTTTGAAATAAATGTTATAAGCAAGAGACTCCAAGGTGTTGACCTTTATATATCTGGAGCAGTGGAACAACTGGACAAAGCCAAGTCATACCTACAGTCTTACTGGTCAGATGAGGGATTTCAAAACATTCTGAAGAGTGCACATAAGTTGACAGAAGAACTTCACACTGAAGCTATTTTCCTACCCATTTAAGAAGAATACTAGAGTCACTGAAGAAATCATTTTGATTACGAGGCACAGGATGATCCCATAAGAGACCCCAAACAACAATTCAAAATTGAATTCCTTAACTAGGTGCTAGTTTGTGCAATACAGTCAGTTCAAGCACATTTCATGCAACTCAAGGAATGCAGCAATATATTTGGGATGTTGTATGATATTCCAAAACTCCTCACTATATCTGAAGAAGACCTACACCAGCAATGCAGTGCACTAGAGACAGTGTTGACACATGATGACATGTGTGATATTGATGCGAGTGATTTAGGTGATGAACTAAAAGCTTCTCCAAGCTGAAGTTAATTAAAACACAGCTGTGCTCCACAATGACACAGGAGAGGCTGGTCAGCCTTGGAACCATCTCAATAGCGCATGAGCTGGCCCAGACTGTGGATCTTCAGGAAGCAGTTCAAATCTTTGCAACCAAAAAGGCATGGAAAGCACCATTTTGATTATTCAAACAGATAAAAATGCCAGTGTTTACTATGCAGACAAGAAAAGTTACATTTGCTGTTCAGGCATTTGAATGTTCAGTGTTATTTAAAATTTTTGAACAAGGCATTTTAAGTTGTTAGTTCTCCTTTATTGGGGTAGGTAGCAGAGCAGTACCATGAGAGGAGTAGAACAGGAAGAAGGCAGAACTGAGGCCTTTAAAAGTTTTGGCCCAAGCGAGGGGTATGGGGGCATCATTTGAGCTCCCCGCCTCACGTGCCAAAATGTTGTGGGCTAGCCCTGTCTGTGATGCTATTCATTTTAATTTTAAAAGTTAATTCTTTTAAAGTTATGGTGGAATCTTAACAATGAGAGATGGAAATGACTTATTAGATCATAATTTCCATCCACAACTAAGGTAGATTGTTCCTACAGTATGCTATTGAATGCTTTTTCCAGACTAGTTTGAAATAGCTCAAGTGATGGGGCTTCCACCTCTTCCCTTGGGGCACTTATCCCACAGTTTAATAGACCTTTCTGTTATGAAATGTGTATTGATATTCAGCTTGAAAGTTCCTTTTTGTTCATGACATTATATGTAGTTATAGCTCCTTGGGTGACTCCAGAGAATTCCTATTCCTCCTTGGATTAATAATTTATCATAGTTATATGTATTTAGGTTATTAAATCTTTCCCCATGTATCTATCCTTGAGAAACTACTATGTGAATAGAGCTATATTTTTTATTGTATTTTATAAGTCAGTTCTCCAAGAGTTAATCATTTGGTTGTTTCTTGACACTGAATTCCATTCAGTTTTTCAACACCTTTCTGGTATAAGTATCCATCATTGTTTGGGGCCTTCTAAGAGTGGTGTTTCCATTCCTATGTAAATCTGCAACTACTACATTACTGGTCCATGACCTGACACCTATTAGTATAGGTCAATATTTTCAAAACGGACTATGATTTTGATTGCCTCCGTTTTGGCTACCCAACTTGGTTTTCAAAGGGGAAGTACTCAGCACTCTAATCAGGCCCTTTCAAGGTTTTGTCAAATTGAGCACCCAAAAATTGAACACCCAGAATTACTAGGAATTTTTTAAAATCTTGGCCATAGAGTCTAATTTGCTCTAATGAGCATAGTGTTGCATTGCAAGTGTTTAGGTTTCCAAGTGTCTAACTGAAAAATCTTTATTGTTTCTCAACTGTATTTGCTTATATTTTTCATAGATTTAAAAACTGCATGCTAACTGGGATTCCCTTTAGATCGCTTTTAGATTTCTATAGTTGACCGCCCTGTAGAGAAATGCTTCTCCAGGAATCTTTCAAGCAGAATAACTTTAAGCTTCTGTGGTCTGTTTTTTAGTGCACATTGACAAGGAGCTTTATCCAGCTCTAACAGTGTAAGTGATCTAATTATAAATTATTAGATTTAATTTACCAAATTCAGTAAATATAGCCATTTAATAGGTAGCATATCATGTTTCAAAACAAATTAGGCAATTTTAACCTTTCTTATTGAACAAAGACTAATCCCAAAGGAGGTAAATAGTGAATTAGAGTATATTGAATTTGTAGTTTTTCGAAACATAAGAATTAGTAGTTGTCTCTTTAAATTCTGTACATTTATTTAATTTGAATGATTTTATTTGTTTTCATTTAGGTTCTCTGAACACTTTTTTAGCCTTTATTTATCTCAAATGTTTCTAATGCTAATGGCAGAGCTGAATAATTTCCCTTTTCATGCTTTGAGACTTGATCTGCTTGCCATAAATTCCATTTTCCAACATTCCAATACTACAGTTCTGCACAGAATGGTATAAGTAGTTTTTCTAGGCCAGCCAAGTGCTACTGACAAAAGTAAACAATCTGTCTATCCTTTTATGGGTCAGATCTGCAGTTATTCCTAAAAGCAAGGCCTCAGTCTTCCAAGGTGCTAAGAACTCAGCCCAGCAGAGCACTTAAACTTGTGCTTAATTTTAAACTGGTGAGTAGTCCTATTGATGTCTGTAAACGAGTTCCTGCAGGGGCTCGACCCTCCCTGGGGAGGAGGGGAGCCACACCGGCCTCGCAGTCATCTAGGGTCCGATCCTTGGACCCGCGGTCCTACCCTGGGAAGTTTGTCCCTGTGAAGAGGACCGTGTAGCGGCAAAGTCAAAAGGGGCCCAGCCCTTGGTTCGGGCGGGGCTCCCAAACACAGTTACAATAGTTAACTCAGCTCAGGCCCTTTGGGGCAGGGCAGAGCAGTGGCAAAGTCAAAAGGGGCCCAGCCCTTGGTTCGGGCGGGGCACCAAACACAGTTACAATAGTACAATCAGCTCTGGCCCTTCGGGGCAGGGCAGAGCAGTGGCAAAGTCAAAAGGGGCCCAGCCCTTGGTTCGGGCGGGGCACCAAACACAGTTACAACAGTACAATCAGCTCTGGCCCTTCGGGGCAGGGCAGAGCAGTGGCAAAGTCAAAAGGGGCCCAGCCCTTGGTTCGGGCGGGGCACCAAACACAGTTACAACAGTACAATCAGCTCTGGCCCTTTGGGGCAGGGCAGGGCAGTGGCAAAGTCAAAAGGGGCCCAGCCCTTGGTTCGGGCGGGGCACCAAACACAGTTACAACAGTACAATCAGCTCTGGCCCTTTGGGGCAGGGCAGGGCAGTGGCAAAGTCAAAAGGAGCCCAGCCCTTGGTTCGGGCGGGGCACCAAATACAGTTACAACAGTACAATCAACTCTGGCCCTTTGGGGCAGGGCAGGGCAGTGGCAAAGTCAAAAGGGGCCCAGCCCTTGGTTCGGGCAGGGCACCAAACACAGTTACAACAGTACAATCAGCTCTGGCCCTTTGGGGCAGGGCGGAGCAGTGGCCTCCTTAGGCCGGGAAGAGGGGGATTCTGCCACCCGAATACAGGTGGCAGGGGGAACGCAGGCCCACCCACTCCTCTGCGTTCCAGCCCGGGGCCCTGGTAGCAGCTGTCGCCGCTAACAGTGGTCAGTGGGGATCCTGACCGAAACACACTGACATAGGCATGGGTACCTCTGCAGCCTGACTGGAGTCAGCTGCCCCCGGGCTACTTCCAACATCCACCTCTGTTCCTACCTGGTCCGGGGTCTCAGTTTCGAGGACGTCCAGCACCATCAGTTCCTCCCAGTCTGGGCTGGGCGGCAGGTCCAGTAGTATCTCCGGAAATGCGGGCCAGGCCTGGTCTGGGGTCTCCTCAGGGCCATAGTAGGGACGGGGCAGTTCTGGCAGCTCCTCGTCGTAGCGGCTGCGGGGAAGCTCTGGCAGCTCCTCGTCGTAGCGGCCGCGGGGAAGCTCTGGCAGCTTCTGGGCCCGGCCTCCAGCCTCAGCAGCCTCCCAGTTATGAGCGTCGGCGGGCACGTCTGCTCCTGATGGCGGCTGGGCTCCAACTGAAGGCTGGGGCCCGGCTTTTATTCTTCTGGGTCGCCGCCTGACCCTCGGAGGGGCGGGACTTCTGCCCAGCGGTCCCGCCCCTGTGGATGATTGTCGGGGCTCAACCCTCCCTGGGGAGAAGGGGAGCCACACCGCCTTGTTACAATGTCAAATGGTGTATTTCATCAACATGTTTCTAAGAGTTTACAGGCCTTCTGTCATAGAGTGAACCATTTTCTGCACAGACTGTGTTTGCAGTTTTTCCAAATGTGGTGTCTTTTCTGGCTGGCATTAAGGAGTTTGAATTGGCAAGTATCTTTATCTACCAGGGAAACTAAAAATAGGTCCTACGTGATATGAGACAGGACACTAAATTGAGTTTGGCTAACTATTACAAGTAACATAAATGCCAGCATAAGAAAATGGTATCTAGAATTCCTTGTAATCTTTTCCTAATTACAAATGTACAATAATGTAGTTTCCTAGTGGGTATTGTACTTAGCAATGAAATTTGCTTATTTCTTTTTTTAATAGCATATCACTAGAGCATGGAGATCCACAGAACTGGTGCTTCACAATTGATTGCTTTCTTGCAATCTTTCTGTGGCATATTTTATTCTCTGTTTAGCTGTGGAAATCATTTGAAAATATTAATTATTAATGTGCTGTGGAAGAATCAGAAGACCAAGTGACTTCAGCTTTGTTGGACTAGTTTTAAATGAACACAACAATTATCATTCTAATGGAGTACTGAAAGTCTGCCTATGCTGAGCCACTTGATCTTTCATTATAAGGGCTCATATATAGAAAATAATATTGAGTTTGTGATTTACAGATCAACTCCATTTTTATTTTTAAACTCTGTGTGCCCATTATATTCACATTCTGTGGGAATTTAGATTTATTAGTTTTTGTTGTTGTTGTTGTTTTGGTCTACCTTGGCTCAGGACTATTTCTTGTAATCACTTTTTTTTCCCGTTCTGTTCTGGTTTTATTTCTTTATGCTAATATCATTCCCCTATTTTCTTACTTTGCTACAAGGAATGTTTTACTTTACATCACTAGTATTTTTGGGCAGACAGAATTATTTTCAGGTAAAACCAACCTAACAGTTCCAGATCTTAAGAGAATGAAACACTATTGCAACTATGAAAAATTATTGTCGTTAATTTAAGATGATCATGTATTTTACACATACACTTCAAGATTAATGACATTATAAAGCACACATTTAGATATTGCATCCTTCAGGTAGGTACTACCATTTTCGTCTTTATTTCACCAAAATACTACTGTATGAATGAGATAGGGATCTGGAGGAATTTGAAATGATGCAAGCAACATCAAAATTAGACAGGAACACCTTGAGGGCCACCCTCTTTAGGGAATTATCTGTACTTCCTAACCAGTTCATGACTGTGGATTGTTTGGACAGAAAACTGTTGAGAGTTAAATAAGCAGGGATATGATGGAGGGAAGGGGAGCTGCTTCTTCTGAGGAGTGTAGTGCACTGTAGGAAGTGTTAGTACAAAATGCTTGTGTCACGGAGTGTGGGTGAGTCAGGACCCTGCACCCCCAATTCCTGTGATTCACCGTGACTTTCAGCCAGCCAGTAAAATGGAAGGTTTATTGGATAACAGGAACACAGTCCCAACCAGAGCTTGTAGGTACAACCAGGACCTCTCAATCAAGTCCTCAGGGGGCAGGGAGCTTAGATCCCAGCGTTTGGGGCTTCCTCCATTTCCCCAGCCAGCTCCAAACTGACCAACCCCTCCAGCAGTCTCACGCAGCCTCCCTCCAGCTCCTCCTCCAGCCTTTGTCCAGTTTCCTGGGCAGAAGGTGTCACCTGGTCCCAACCCTCTCCTGGGCTCAGGTTACATGCTCAGGTATTGCCTTCACTGATGCAGACAGTCTCAATACAACTCCAACGCAACATCCTGCATCACAGCTTGTATGCTTCAGAGAATAGAATTTGCAGATGTGAAGGGTCCAGGCCCCTGCCTAAAGCAGGAAACAGTGCTGTTCTGCAACTTGTGAGGGCAGGATACTTTCCCCTCAACACAGTGCCCTTCCACAATTCCTACTTTCCCCAGTGATTTTGGGGGCAGGACCAGTGTGGGTCCCTCAGCCATTCCTTCCCGCTGAGAGGGGGATACTGCATCAACTTTGGGGGTTATTTCCCCTTCTGCTCCCCTCCAGTTTCTGTAGAATGTCTGATCATACAGCCAAGTGACCTGGGTGGTGTGTTTGGCTTAGGATTTGGATCTCAGCATTTAAAATACAGTTTGCTTTCAGATAAATGTCTGTTCGTAACCATCCACAGCTTTGTATTTGTCTGTAGAGATGAGGCAACTAAATCAGGGAATTATGGGGCTGTTTATCCATTTCAATACTCCAGTTTTACACCAGTGAAAGTATAGTTTTACTCTGTTGACATCATAAAACTCAAATAATACAGAGATGAATCAGGACCTGAGTATCATTGATTAGTGAACTCTCCTGTCCACACAGGTAGGATGAGTATTTAGTTGTTAATTCTTCATAAATACTAAAGCCAGGGCTGGCGCTTCTATTGAGGCTAACTAGGCAATCGCCGAAGGCGCCAGGATTTTCGGGGGGTGGCATTTTGCAGCGGGGGGGCGGCAGGTGGCTCTGGTGGACCTGCTGCAGTTGTTCCTGCGGAGGGTCTGTTGGTCTGCGGCTCCGGTGGAGCTGCTGCAGGGATGCCTGCGGACGGTCCGCTGGTCCCATGCGGCTCCGGTGGACCTCCCGCAGGCACGGCTGCAGCAGCTCCACCGGAGCCGCGGACCAATGGACCCTCCGCAGAAATGGCTGCGGCAGCTCCACCGGAGTCACGGGAGCGGCGTGCAGCGCAGCGAAATGGCTGTGCGCCTAGGGCACGAAAAACTCTAGTGTCGGTCCTGACTAAAGCCCCAAACCTGCATTGTGATGCAAGCTGGTGGACTGCTGCACCCCTGTGGAAGTCAGTGGAGCTCTGCCAGAAGGCAGCAATCTACCCGTGCAAATCACAATGTAGGATCGAGGTCTATGCATTTATATAGTGCTTTTTCATTTGTAGATTTTAATGTAATTTACAAAGGTGGGCAAATATCATTATCCTCATTTCACAGTTAGGAAAACAGTGGCTCAGAGAAGTGAAGTGACTTTTTTGAGGTTACACAATATGTAGATGGCAGAGCTAGAAACAGAATACAGGTGTCCTGTTTTCCAGTTTCTTGTTAACCCTTAGACTACACTCCCTCCCTTATCACTGTTACCCTCATCCTTCCTTCCATGCTGTCTGGTTTTTTCGTTACACACTTGCTGCATCTTATCTTAAATTAGACTATAAGTGTTTAAGGGCATAAACTTTTATTATGTTTGCACAGTGCGTAGCTCAATGTGGAGCCCTGATTCGGATGCTATTGTAATATATGATGCACTATTTAATCCAAATTTTATTAACTAGAGATCTCTCACACAAAAGCAAAAAATGCACTGCCTCCCTCTCTTCTACCCTCCACCAAAAAAACCCAAACCAAAACAAAAAACATTGTGTCTAAGACTAAATCATAGCAGTGTTCTTATATCTGCCATCATAGTGACTGTGGCGTTAGATCTTTTCCCACTCTTCGCATTACTTCAGTGTGCTTTTGTAATTGTATCTGTAGCATTTTTAAGACTTAATGTTCCCGGGTAAACAGAATTTTTTTCTCCATTTTGCCAGCCAAATGAATGTAGTAGTAGATCTTTATAAACATTCATGGCAGTGGGAATGTATCAGCCTAAAAATGTAGAAACAAATCAATATGCCAGTGTAAGAATTCTGTTTTCTGTTAGGAACTGCTTACTAGGTTTGCATAATTATTTAGTCAAAATAACACAGTGCAGTGTTTCTTGCATGTATTTAACACAAGCCTTCTGGAATTATCTTACATTGGGAACATTCATAGTATTCAGTGTCTTTCTACCTTGTACAATGTGGTGGTCTAGTTTTAGTAGTATATGGTGTGCAATGATGCAGATCATAGAGAAATATTCTGTAGGAACACACTTATAAGACAGACTCCAGTGACCATGCTAACTTCTTCTTGAGTGTGTTTAAATTCCAATTATAGAGAATTCTTATTTAGTTACATTATTAGCAATTACTATATAAATATTAAGTTTGATATTTAGAGCCCTGCTGTCTGCTTAGATTAATACCACTGAACAGTGTGATATACAAACAGCTGCTATAGAGCTCTGGTTTAACTTGGCAACAATTTAGACAGTTTATTAACTTGAGGAGAAAATTTGAATGAATACATTTCTTTAGGGCAAATCCTGACGACTTTTTGACAGTCTGGGGAGAAAATTCTTTCCTTACCATTTCTGTGGATACCTTTCACTCCACATGTGCACCTGACCAGCTATTCTTGTTCTATGCAGAGGGAAAGATTTGGTATATAGTGATAGGTCGAAGTCAGGAATAAAAAGAAATGATTGGAAATCTTTTTAGTGAGTACATAGATGACTTCTGCTGAATATACAATGTCAAGAACATATATAGTGCAAAAGGAAGATATGTACTATGTTTCAGTTACAGATATTTTTATACTTTATTGAAATTTTTGTGTTAAATATCATGTCATACTATTTATTTAAATCCCAAGTGTTTATAAAATGTACTAAAGGTTAATTTTCACTGTTACTTGGTCACAGGTCAGAAGAGGGGAACCTCAAATATGTAAAGGCCTTCGCAGATTTGATGAAGCATTCTTATAAAAATAAATTGACCCAAGTTCAAGAAGGTACTTAAGCATGTGCCTAAGTTTAAGCACATGAGTCGCCATGTTAACTCCACTGGGAGTGCTTGTGTTTAAAGTTAGACAAATGAGATTACTCTGGTGGTTAAAGTTAGACTTGTGTTTAAATATCTTGCTGATTTGGAGCCCTTGTTTAAAAGTTGTCATCCTTTTTAGAGGGCAACTCTGTTGTCATCGCTATATGTTTCCTTCACTAATATTTATGCAAAATCCCTGATTTCAATTTCTGAAACAAGTTGCTCTTTTTCCAACAGGCTGTTGATTGCCTTCTCTAGGTTTAATGTATTCTAGGGTATTTAAAAGATGTTAGCAGTGTGAACTTAATGCTTTCCTATAGGACTGTTTATAGTGCTATTGAAATCTAAGAGGATTTGCATTAATAATGAGGAAAGCAATACAGTTTTAAAAAGTGTATACAGATGTTTCCTAATGTAGTAAGTCTGTTGCTCTAAAGGCATATGATCACATCTGGAAAATTACTATTGCATGTCTTGGCAGTTTGTTAAAAATTGAAAACTTTTAAAACTAACTGGTGTTTTGATAGATTAAGTTCAAGGTCACCTCTTGTTTAAATGATGTTTTGTTTTCTGTAATTAGACCATGCCAGGTGTATTAAGTATGTAATTAAAAACAGAAGGCTTGGCTACTTCAGAGTAAAAGAGAACAAAATACAAGGTCATTATTCGACTCTAGTAAGTCTCCAGATGAGTGGTGCACATGGAACTATTTATAAAACATTTTGCATGGTCAAGAATTAGGTTGCTGATCATAGCTTTTAAATTAAACTACTCACAGATTTTTATTGAAGTACCTGTAGTGTAGAAGTATGATCCAGTTTCTAGTGCTGAACTTGAATAAAAATCTGAAAGTGTATAATATTCAATTTTATGGCCCAAATGGATAATAGCAGTAGTAGTAACAGTGCTTATAAAATATCCAGCATCATATCTGGGCACACCTTACTAAGGTTGTGGTGGTACCAAACCTCTGCATAAAAAATGAAAGAAACCTCCAAAGAGGAACGAGGAATTCTTGTGACTGGGTGATGGGTTTGATTCCCTTGGGTTCCATCCATATACCATGGATCCTCCAAGGTCTGCTGAAGTCAAGATGCATAGATCAATGCCAAGGTCCCTTGCCTCTGCACTAATGCCCAGCCTCCTCTCCTGCTAAAGTTCTGATTTTCCACAGCCTAGGATATGGAGGTGGTGTAAATTACTCTTCAGTAATATAACCCTTATAGGTTAGGTGTTGGAGAATTTGGGGTAACCCAGAAAGCAGTCTTGCTCTCCCTTCCCAATCTGTAGAATACATAATAGGTCAGAATAAAGGTTTGTTAGGTTAATTTGTTGAGGAAAAAAAATCTTTCACTTACCAATACATATTTTAGAAAAAGTTGAGTGTATACCTCCTATACAGTAATTTGCATGCTTTGTAGCTGCAATATATGCAAATTGAACCACTTAGTTTTACCTTCAGAATTGAAGATACTTTAGTCTACAAGGTAAATAAAGTTAAGAACATAAGAATGGCCATACTGGGGCAGACCAATGGTCCATCTAGCCTGGTATCTTGCCTTCCAACAGTGGCCGCTACCAGATGCTTCAGAGGAAATGAACAGAACAAGGTAATTTATCAAGTGATCCATTCCCTGTTGTTCCATCCCAGCTTCAGGCAGCAAAGGTTTAGGGACACCCAGAGCATGGGGCTGCAACCCTGACCATCTTGGCAAATAGTGATTGATAGACCTATTCTCCATGAACCTATCTAATTCTTTTTTTAATCTAGTTACACTTTTGGCCTTTACAATGTACTCTGGCAAGGAGTTCCACAGGTTGGCTGTGTGTTGTGTGAAGTCCTTCCTTAAGTTTGTTTTCAACCTACTGCCTATTAATTTCATTGGGTGACCCCTGGTTCTTGTGTTATGAGAAGGAATAAATAACACTTCCTTATTCACTTTCTCCATACCATTCATGATTTTATGCACCTCTATCATACTGACCCTTAATTGTGTCTTTTCTAAGCTGAACAGTCCCTTCTTTGTACTTTTTCCAATTCTAGTACATTGTCTTTTAGATGGGACGATCAGAACTGCACGCAGTGTTGTGCATACCATGGAATTACATAGTGGCATTGTGATATTTTCTGTCGTCTTATCTATCTCTTTCCTAATGGTTTCTAATGTTCTGTTAATTTTTTTGACTGAGGCTGCACATTGAGTGGATGTTTTCAAAGAGTTATTCATGATGACTCCAAGATCTCTTTCTTGAGTGGTAACAGCTAATTTTGACCCTCTTATTTTGCATGTATAGTTGGGATTATGTTTTCCAATGTGCATAACTTTGCTTTTGATAGCTGCAATACATTCTCAATGTTGATAAAGGCAAAATAATGCACATTGAAAGTTTAAGATTTCTAAAATTGGCAGTGATTTTAGGTGCCTCAGTTTTTGGGAGCCCAAATGGAGATGTCTTAAAGAGGCCTGCTTTTTAGAAGATGAAGAGCACCCATCCTCTAAAAGTCTGTCCCTTTGAGATTTCGCAGATTGGGCACTCTGACCTGAGGCACCTAAAAATTTAGCTGCAATATAAGACACTTCTACAATATATTCTGTTTTTTTCTGATATTTATATTTTAAGTGTTCATGTACTGTGCAGAACAAAAGAGTTTTATATAATATTAGAAACACAGTTTCTTCATGAATCTATTGTACGCTAACATTCTTTTCAGTGAGAGAAACCCCTTTTTTCTTTAGTGTGTAAAAAACCTTTCATTTAAAAAGTGACATAGGATCTCAAAAGAGTTGTATTCAGGATGAGCAGCAGGAGTAAAACAATTGTTGCTTAAAGTAGCATTTTCAGTCTCATAAAAAAACAAGATAAATGCAGAATGGTAACACAAAATTTGGGAAAATTCTCTTCATTGTTTATATCTTTGTGTTTACTGTAGCAGTAATTCAGTAAGCCTGTGATGATGCTAAAATGTGGGCCAGAATTGAGAGGGTATTCTTTGGTCCCCTGTTTGTACTTCTCCCCTTTCTCAAGATCTCAGTACCATATTAGATTCCTAAGTATGTAGGAAGGCATTCCATAATACCAGTTGGCTACTTTAGCAACAATCATCTGAGCTTGATAGCATTTTGTGGTGTTTGGCTGAAAGCCTCGTGTATATTTTCTTCAAATAGAGTTCTTTTTCCTCATAATTTTGATGTTTTGTCTTAATTATTAGTTAATTATTTCCTTAGTTATATCAAAATTCTTCAACAAAAAAACTTCAAAAACAGATTCCAGCGAGAAACTGCAGAACTAGAATTAATTTGCAAACTGGACACCATCAAATTAGGCCTGAATAAAGACTGGGAGTGGATGAGTCACTACAAGAACTAAAAACTAATTTCCCCCTACTGTTACTCACACCTTCCTGTCTACTGTTTGAAATGAGCCACCCTGATTACCACTACAAAAGTGATTTTTCGTCCTCACTTTAATTGATTTGTCTTGACCCGCCACTTGGTAAGGCAACTCCCATCTTCTCATGTACTGTTATATCTATCTTCCTACTGTGTTTTCCATTCCATGCATCTGATGAAGTGGGTTTTAGCCCACAAAATCTTATTCCCAAATAAATTTGTTAGTCTCTAAGGTGCCACTAGTACTCCTCATTGTTTTTGTTTTTGCTGATACAAGCCTAACATGGCTACCACTCTGAAAGCTATCAAAATCTTTGTATCTGTGAAAATCCTTCCTTTGTGTCTGCAACCAAACAACCACAATGCTCTCTCAATGAATGCTATTTTCACATCTGACTCTCAAAAACTAAAGCAAATAGTTTCTGTGCTGCACATCCTGAAGCCTGGCCCAAGAGGAAAGAGAGCAGAGGTAACTTCATGCATCCTAAATTCTGTCTGCAGTGGGGGCTGGTACAGCCTAAAGAGTAAGGTAGAGCTGCTATAATTGATGGTAGCCTCTACATGGCTGCCCATGGGCTCCTCTGCAGTCCAAAATCCATATAGCACTGAATGTTATAGCCACTCCCCCTCCCCATGTGCCCATCCCTGGCAGAGTCTAGCCAAGTAGGTCATTCCTGCACAACTCCTGCATCAGGAGAATCCTGCTCAGGCTTTTGCAATCCCTTTATGGCCCTAATACACATCTGGAGTGCCATATGGGAGCCAAAACATGGCCTGATGTCTCTGGATCATGTAAGTGCCATGTAAGCATGAACCTCTTGCTTTGCCTTGCCTCCATCATGGATCAGACTAGTATCATAGTGCCAAGCAACCCATGTGGACAAATACCAATTTTAGTTACATTCCACAAAAGGTTGTGTAAAATAAATTAATGAACAGGGATAATAAGTTTCCAAATGTGAGTCTACATGTCCTTCATTTTTCATCTTTGGTTACTCAAGTTTTGTTCCGCTGTTGGAGGTGCATCTCTGCTGGTGCATTCATACATAAAAAGGCTTATGCTGGTTCATAGAATGAGAAAGCGGCATCTGACAAAACTGCTACCTTTTGTTACCTCTGTTAATTGCATGAATTTATGGTTGTGGAGCAGGTGATGGAAAAGATCAAGATGGGACATCTCTCTATAGGTACATCTGAATCAGTTAGGAGAAAACTGCAAGAAATGGCATCAGTCATTTTTTCTAATGGCTTGTATTGCAGCATAAATCTTTCTTTGTATACAGGCTTGTGAAACAGTATTTGCTGTTGTTTCCACTCTCCTTTTTCTCCTGGTAACTGAATTCTGTCCCCTGTGCTGACACCACAATGCACAGGGCCTGTTTAGGATTTTGGGGAGAGTTAGTAAGATAATTCTGGAGTACTAATTATTTTGTAATCAATTCACATTAATTCAGGGCAGTAATTCAGGGCAGTTAATATCAAACATGCTGCCTAGAATGGAGGGCCTTTCACATTACAGGAAGGAATCCTGCTGCTAGCGTCAGTGCTTTTAGGAATTTCACACTATAAAGATGCACATTCATAGGAAGATCTCAACTCAGAAATTCCATCTCAATTATGTCATGTCAACATCTCCCCTCTTTTCCATCCTCCTTCAGTGAAGTACTCTGATACTTCACAAGTTGGGTATTAAGTGGCTCTTGGTTTTCATATGCAGCAGACTAATGCTAGACAATTGGTCACTCTATTTTACATTGTTATTGATGCTTAAGATTAAATTAAAATTTGTTCAGCCAGAGCTACATTGATAGTACAGGTGATCAATACCACCTCTTAAAATTTGGAATGCAGGCTCCTGGAATTACTTACATCCTTTTATTTAACGTTATTGCTTTGACATTAGATATAATCTGGCTGTGCTTCAATCGTTGCTGCCTAAAAAGGTGTCTGCCTAAAATGGTTTTCTCTCAGCATTTCTTTTTAATTGATAGTCTTTCTATCTTTTTACTTCAGTTTTGCATGTTGTAAATAGATACTATATACTAAGTTAGTAATAACTATAAGATTAAATGTTTTATTAACTATAACTATTAATATGTATCATTACTATAACATTAAAATGTGTTTTTCTTCATATTTACAAAACTTCATTATTTGTATAATTTTGGCAGGTAATATGGTAATCTCATTCTGTAATGTTTTGAAGAGAAATCCATCTACCTTTTTAATATCTAAAATGGGTTCTTCAGGGGGTATTTACGTTTATTAACATGGAATTTATACTTAGTATTTGGAAAACATTATTCTTAATGGAGCCATGATCTTTCCATTGTTTTTAACTTTTGAGCATAATTGGTTGCATTATTTTCTAATGATCAAATGGAAGATCCAGTAAAATGGAGAAATAGTTATTTCATCCTGTATCCTCAAAGTAAGTGTTTCAGCGTAAACATTTTCTTTGCTGAAAGATCATAATCATGGCTGCATTTTTGAAAAGCACTTCTGCTCATGGAGCTAATAAAGAAAAAACATTCAACCAGCCGTGGAAGCTTGGAAATGCTTAGGTCTAAAGAAAATAATAGGTATGATAATTTCCTTTGGGGGACAGTGCATGGCCAGATTAGATTTTGTACCCATTGCCTGCATCTTACGTTGCTCATTTTATAAGTTTCTAATTCTCTCTGATAATCTTCTAGCCAATGGTGTATCAGAGTAAAATTATCAGGTGGTTTAAAAATTTATTAAGGTTGCGGGGCTTCTGTTATTTAAAGTGGCATAAATGCCAGAATGAGACAGACCTCCTTACAGACTTCCTCCGACAATTTGGCAGTGTTGTGTTTTGAAACTTCTGATTACTTGTTTATAGTTGTGCTTGCAAATTAAGTTTGAAAAACTGTCAGACCTGTTGCCAGAACTTTTGGGAAATAGTTGATCTGATTAATGTTGTAGTGGTTATAGTGTATAAAATCAATTCTATCTGTTTTATACTGTGAAAGCGTGACCATCCTTTATAGACTGTTTTGAAGAGACCACGCTCTTCCTAATCCAAAATAATGTATTCAGTATTGCCAAGTATTTTCTGTCAACATTAATCTCATCAGTGTTTCTAATTATTAAAAAGTTAACTTGTTTTGCAGAAGGAATTTTGTGCAGTTTAATTCTATAGCATTTTTAGAGGCTGCTGCTGTTGTTTGTTTCTGGGCAGGGCAACATGTTCCTCCCTCCACATCCATGCTGTTTAGGTATTAAATTCTACCGCTTCTCTTTCTACAATATATCAAAAAACTGGCCGTTCAGCTACAAAGCTTGTCTATGCCTTGGTTATCTCCCACCATAACTAAACTTCCTTACCCACTGCTATTCACTCTCCTCTTTGAATAACAGCTCTCCTTTGCCTATTAAATCAAGTCTAAGGGCTTGTCTTCGATGTCCCACAAGTTGGATTACAGGGATATGAATAGTAGTGTGCACCAAAGTGCTACACTGTAACTTCTCTTTGTGGATGCTGCAGGCACGAACTAAAAGTTTCCTAAAAGGTCGTATTATATAATCCTATTCAAACAGAATTACATTAATGCAAACTGGGAATCTTTCAGTTCATGCCCACAGTTTCCATATGGGGGAGGTACCGTGTAGTACTTTGGTGTGCACTGCTATTCACACCCCCATAGTCCTAACTGCAGGCCAGTTCTATGGAACTCAGTCTGTATTTCTGCTTTTCTTTCTTTTCAGATTTCACCTTGATCCTTTTACTCCACAGATGAGCCAGATTCATTGCTCCTTCGGTTTCCTTCTCCCACTCTCCTCTTCAGACTTTCTACTAGACAGTCCCCTCTATCTGGAATGACTTCCCTATCATATTGTATCAGTTTTCCTTCCTTTCCTCATGCAAATTCCTCCAGAGCCCCAGTTTCTTTTATGAACCCCACAAATATAAACCTGTTAATATAAGTGTATCATTATCCCAGTTTATTATCAGCAACTAAAAAGATTGTGTGTTATTATCAACTTCTATGTTGGCTAGTACAGTCTTGTCTGATCATCATCTGCTTTTTACGTTTTAAGCTCCTTGGGACAGGGACCATAGGTTAGATTCCCCCCAAACAAATCCCGAGGTGTAGTGATGCCTAACTTTTAGACACCTAGAAAATCACTGGGATTCACAATGTCTGAATTTGGTACTTAGGCTCCCTATACAATGCATGGGGAGAGAGAGGTGCCGTAGAATGGGATTCACAAAGGCCAGCACACTAGGCAGCTCCTCACTTAATTTCCCTCTAAGTTGCACAGGTTACTGCCCAGCAAACTATCAAGTGCCGCGCAGTTCAGGTGTCCCTACTGCCACTGCCTGCTGCTCCTGCCCTCTGCCTTGGAGCTGCTCCCATGGGAGCCTGCTTGCTATGCAGAGTGGATGGGAAGGGGGATGCTAATATCACTGTCCCCTTCCTCCCATCCCTGTACCCCATCTCTGCAGAGATGAGGGGGATGTGACAGGACTCGAGTGGGACGAAGGGAGCTTGCTGGTGACTGCTGCTGCTGTCTGCTTTGAGTGCTAATCTACTTAAAAGGGCAAAGTACAGCAGCAAACCATAGGCCTGAAAAGAAACAGCAGTACTCAAGATTTTAGTGAGGCTCCACCATTTGGACTGTATTTTGCCATCATCTGAAATTCTGCGCTCTAATTAAAACAATCCCTGAGTTTCTATCTTTTTCCATTGTGAAGATAGAGTCATAACACTGCAAATTGATGTGTAAACACTATAATGACAGTAACCTCCACAGAGCTGCCTCTGGTGGAGAGATAGGGCTGGGTCCTCTGTGGAATAAGGAAAAAAAAAAAACCATCCCTTTCAGTGAGGAATGCCGTCTGGGAGATGTGTTCTCCCACCCTGGATCCATGTTGCCTGGGGTTGGGGCCAGGGCCAGCTCCAGGCACCAGCCGAGCAAGCTCATGCTTGGGGCAGCAGATTCTAAGGGGCGGCATTCCCTCAAATTCTTTTGCCTAGAGACTGTCCGGTTTGGCCAATGTACATGGCAGAGGGGCATTGCTGGCACATGATGGCATATATCACACTGATAGATGTGCAGGTGAATGAGCCCCTGATGGTGTGGCTGATGTGATTAGGTCCTATGATGGTGTCACTTGAATAGATATGTGGACAGAGTTGGCATCAGGCTTTGTTGCAAGGATAGGTTCCTGGGTTAGTGTTTTTGTTTTGTGATGTGTGGTTGCTGGGAGTATTTGCTTCAGGTTGGGGGCTGTCTGTAAGCAAGGACAGGTCTGTCTCCCAAGATCTGTGGGAATGAGGGGTCATCTTTCAGGATATGTTGTAGATCTTTGATGATGCACTGGAGAGGTTTTAGTTGGGTGCTGAAGGTAACAGTTAGTGGTGTTCTGTTATTTTCTTGTTGTGCCTGTCTCGGATTGTCTCTACGCAAAAGAATAAATGGACGTAAATCTGACATCAGGAATCATAACATTCAAAAACCAGTAGGAGAACACTTCAACCTCTCTGGCCATGCAGTAACAGATTTAAAGGCAGCAATTCTGAAACAGAAAAGCTTCAAAAACAGACTCCAATGAGAAACTGCTGAATTTGAATTGATATGCAAACTAGATACAGTCAATTTAGGCTTAAATAGAGACTGGGAATTGCTGAGCCATTACACACATTGAATCTATTTCCCCATGTTAAGTGGGGGCGACTCCCACCTTTTCATGTTATCTGTATGTATATATCTCTCTTCACTATATGTTCCATTCTATGTACCCAATGAAGTGGGCTGTAACCCACAAAAGCTTATGCTCAACTAAATTTGTTAGTTTCTGAGGTGCCACAAGTACTCCTGTTCTTTTTAATTGAAGATTAATCTTTAATTCCTGGAGACTCCAGCAGAATCCTGGAGTGTTGGAACCCTACTTGGGAGTCCAGTCTGTTGGTGTGTGGCTGCAGTGCACATGCTCAGAGGCAGAAACATAAGTGCCTAAAGAACATTTATAGAAAAAAATTCAGGCACTGAGAGAGTTTAGGTGCCTACAGAGTCCGGGGGCAGCTGAGCAGGAGTTTTGTGAATCCCAGCGGGGCCTGATTGTGGGATTTAGGTGTCTAAAGTGGCAGTTAGAGGCCTACATTCCTTTGTGAATCTAGCCCAATGTCTTTATTTGTATCTTGCATATTTTCAGCCATAATAAATAATAATAATAAACAGAATTTGTAATGTTATTAATGTAGGAGCAATTTAGCTATGATAATGTCATTTGGAAGAACTGAGTTTAAATCCCTTAAAAATGCAATAATATGTTATAGATCTAGGTTTCTTTCATTTGCCTGGACTAGCCTAAATCCAGGTATCTTTTTCTGTTCTTGAGTTGTTACGGCACAATAGCCTATAAGTAAATCATATTATGTTCTGACTCCATTTTGCTCAGGATGTGTGTCCTATGTGTGGATTTAATCATTTTTGTGTATTTTCACCTTTCTTATCGAAGTATTTTTCTTGATTACTGCTCATGTTTACAAAATTCAATACAAAGTGTAAAAAATGACAGTAGCTAGAAAGATTTTAGCTTTGGCTATGTTAATCCTTAAAACAAATAATTTATTTTTATATTATATTTATTTCATTGCATATTTAATTTATATTATTTCTGTTACTGTATACAAAGCTTTCATTTTGACTAAGTCACATGTTGATTCTGCCATTGACATATAGACATCCACCCAGTATTTATTTTTATTCAGGAGAAATTAATGTATTAAAGGTGTTTAGCTGGTAGGTAGGAATATCATATTATTCTGCCTGTGTGACTTTCATGTCAAACAAAATTCAGGCTGCAGGGTGTTTTCTCTTCAAGGTCATTGGAAAGGTGAACGGCAGAGATGAAATGATATCATTCTATGTTTACATTTATTATACAGTGCAGTAGTGGGGCAAACTGGGGGCGGGGGAACCCACTACATTTGAATTCCTTCATAACTTCTCAAGTCAATTGTTGGTTCCTTCAGCTGGAAGGAATTGTTGAGAGAACCATGTAGAACTAACAGCAGTTTAGCTATTACTCTATTCTGGTTTTGAGTGCTTTTATCTACTTATATAATACTACAGTATAGCAGCATTATTGGAGACAAGATACAGTAATAACTCTGTCGGAGAACGTAAACCCGTTGAGGGCTTGATTCTTCATCTAATTTATAGCAGTTTTCACCAGAGGAGTTACTCCTGCTCTCCCTAGTGTGAGATCAAGAATTAGACTCCTAATTTTTAATTTTCTTTTAATGCCATTTCTGTTAATTGTTCATTCAAAATATTTCCCCTTCTTACTATAAGCTGTGGCAAATGCCCTTTAAGCTTTAAGGTGTACTTTAGCAATATTCTAACAAGCAAAATTGTTTGGCTGTTGTTTATAGTCTGAGTTTTAGTCTTATGTGAAACATTTTAAATTGCATTGCATTCTTATTGGCTTCTGAAATACTCATGTTCCTGACGTTACCCCTTGAGAGTGCTATCAGCAGGTCCCAGTTGGAAGAGATAGCATAGTGCTGATATATTCCCTCAAAAGATCTGTCTAATCTATTTTTAATTTTTTCTAAGGTTCTGATTAGGGTGACCAGATAGCAAGTGTGAAAAATCGGGATGGGGGTGTGTGTGTGTAATTGGCACCTATATAAGAAAAAGCCCCAACTATCAGGACTGTCCCTATAAAATAGGGAGATCTGTTCACCCTAGTTCTGATCAATGTATGTGGGCACTCTACAACAATTGAAGATAATGTGTAATGTGCCTTATGGCAGTATCCCCCAAAACTTCCTTGTTTTCAATGTGCATATTTGAATGGGTCCCTCTCCCTTTCCTTCTTGTGCCAGTCCCCTCAATTGTGAGTTCTTTGGAAGATGCTATTGCTGGGGCTTTATTAGAGAGGTGGGTCTTTCATTTTAAATCTAAACAGAATCCAACTCAGTGTGACCTTCTCTAGTAAAGTGTTCCAGAGCTGGGACCCTGTCACTCAAATGTTTTGTGCCTAGACATATGGCAGTTTTATCTTGGATTTTTCTAATGGAAAACATCCCTCTAGCGCATACTGTTTCTGCAAGGGAAGGTCATGACTAGGTAGGTGATCTTGGAGGTAGCTTTTTGTTGGTGACTAATCTCATTTCTTCCTTTCAGTTTTCACACAGCTTAGCTCCTCCCATCTCTCTCCTCCTGTCCCTTCTTGGTTCTCCCTTTGCTTTCACCACCCTTGTGTCTTCACATTGTTGTTTTTGTGACCATCCATGTTGCTCCTTATGCATGGGACTAAGCAGTCATCCTCTCCAAGATGTATTTATTTAAATATATAATTAAATAATGGAACCCATAAGACACATGCTTCTTTCTTCCGCATTTAGTGCACCCCGCCTCTGTGTTTTGTCTGTTCATTGACTTCCTAGATTGTGACCCCTCTGGATTTTCCAGTCTGTGATCCCTTGTTGCATGATGCTGTTTTTTCTCCTTGCCTCTAGCTATTTGCTTACATCCAGACAGCTAAAAATACACAAATACTCACCTAACACAGTACACTCCTGTGTATCGGAATGGCCTGGGGGATAGCCAAAAGTTTTGGATAACCAGACGTTTGGATAAATGAAAGTGCTGTTAATTAACTGAGGTCGACATTGGGGACAAACTGTGGATTTGGATAACTAAGACTCTTGTATTAAAGGGAATTTGGACAATTGGAATTATACTGTATTAATTTTCCCTGTAAGCAGTTGCTGTAGTTTGCCACAAGGAAATTGTTTGATTAGGAATGGAAAAACAGGTGGTCTGTGAGATTGTTAATGTATTGATTCTCTGTGAAATGTATCTTTTTTTTTTTTCTGTTTACCCAAATTGTAACTCTATCCGTTAACTTGCTTTTCCCGAAAATTTTGCTGCAGGTTTAGTAATTTCTGGCACAGCTCGTTCCATTTTCATTCTGTTTCTATGGTGTTTCACCTCTTATTGCTTGGTATTTCCTTATGCAGACTCCTTTGGTTGCTATAGTGACAATAAATACCACATTTTCAGGCTATGTTCTGACTTTCACACTGTTGAATGATACTAAATTGATGAACAAGAGACAGAATGTGCACAATGTAATTTAACAAATCAATGTAATTACGTTTGTTTAATTTACAGTGTGATTTTATAATACAAATATCTCCAATTAATTCTCTGAACAATGAAAATACTTGAGACTACAACTTCAAATATAAGGAGGGGAGATGAAATCTATTAAATTACTACAGCTGATTATCCACTCTTCTAATGAGGGGGGTGTTGTAAAGTAGCTGTCCTTCTAGCAAGCATTTTCATATAAAGTTCAAACATGCTGGTAGATGTAGAGTTGATTGTAATTACCAGGGTTCCCCTAACACTTTGAAAGATGAGAGAGGAGGTGAATGAGCTGTGAGATGGTTTTAGTGCAAGCCTCCAAAATATATCTTACACTATTGATTTTGACATTTGAACTATGTTACAGATAGAGGGAGATATTCAAGGAATAGGTACATAGATAGGTTGATGTGGCTGAAATCACTGGGAACTGCAGGGATACCTCACTTCTGAAAATCGTGCCCAAGTTATCTCAGGATTAGGCAGTCAAAATTAGGAGAAGTTTTTTAAAATGTTGGGCTGGATGTCCAAAATAAATGGGGCTTTAATATGTAATATGAGAACACTGGTAATTTAAAAATACATCTTTACTTGTTTTGTAGTTCTTGAGGTCATAATTTGCACTCATCATGACCCTTTATCATGGGCTCTGCTGGTAACAGATCTTCCTGCAATTGAATAATGCTAGAGTTTGTTGCTAAAATGCATTCTTTCAGGAGTATTCTAATATCTTGGGTTGTACAGTATTTCAAATTCATGTAAAATGTTCAATATTCTTAATTCATAGTGTTTGGGAGATAAAATGGGAATATTTGATTGAGAACCTTATAAAATTATTATTTAGTGTTATAAAACAGGTTGGGGAAAATTTCCCTTATTCCTGTCTCTAGCGTTCTGGAATGGTGAGTGTCATATCCCCCTGACAGGATATAGGAACATCATTGCACAGAGTATGAGCCAGAGACCTGTACTGGCTCTGTATTTTGAGATGAGCAAATTTTAAAAAGTAATTTAAGTAAGAATGTACTGAAATGCACTTTAGGCTGATGACTTGAATTTAGCACATAAATTGGAAGATATTTTTATATTGTAAAGAAACACTTGGGTTGGGATTTTCAAAAAAGTCTCAGGGAGTTTGGCATGCAAACCGCATTACATTTCAATGGCTCTTTTGAAAATCTCAGCCTGGAAGGCCAACTTTAAAAAGTCAGAGGAGGAGAAATATTTTATCTACTAATAGCTATTCCTGAGGATATCATTTAAAAATAAATATACTGTCATGTTTTTGGCTTTGGTGTCACCTCATGTACCTCTTGCTAGTATCCAAACTGAGAGTGTGAGGGCCCAGTGCTAATAAGGTGACCAGATGTTAAGGGGAAAATATTGGGACTGCCACAGTAGGGACTTTTTTTTTTTTTTTTAACACTCATCCAGCCGGGAGTTTGGCGGCAATTTGGCAGAGAGCCCTTCAGTTGCAGACAGTCTTCAGCGGTATTTCGGCGGGGGATTATAAACCTTGCTGCCAAAGACAGAAGCACCTGCTGCTGCAATACTGCCAAAGACCATCTGTGACTGAAGGACTCTCCGCCTAACTGCCGCCGAAGACCAGGAAACAAAATATCAGGACAAATGGCGTCCCAACCGTATTCTGGTCGGGATGCGGGACAAACTCCTCAAAATCAGGACAGTCCCGATTTTATTGGGACATCTGGTCACCCTAAGTGCTAACATGAAGGGCCCAGTACTTCATCACTGAAATCAATACAAGTTTTGCCATTAAGTTCAGTAGACTCAGAATTGATTCCAGAACTCTGATGTTGCACAGAATGTGACAGTTACTTAGATTTTGATGGGTGTGCAACAGTGGGAGTGGTTTAAAGGAGCGTTCAATCTCTCCTTTGTGCTCCTGTACAGTACCACACACAGTACAGTACCAAACTCAATCCCAGGGTAATGGGGAAGATTTTAGGACCCAGCACAGCAATTTAATGGTCTTCTGTTGAGTCATCCTGTTGTCAAGTCTCAAATACTGATCAGAGGGCAGTTATTTTTGCAGAGACTTTCTAAAGTCAGTTCAGGAGATGGGTCCCATTAGTTACAGCCCAGAATATAAAAGGGTTTGAGCCTTTCTTTGAGGAGAGAGTACTAAGGTCTGGTTTAGAAGTCTTGAGGGGAAAACTATAGGAACATCTAAGCTTCAGAGACAGCTTAATCTGAAATTTATGTATTATTGTTGTTATTTAAGCCAAAAATAAAGGCAAACCCAGATACGAAATAAAGCCCGTGTTTGCTCAGCCTATAATCTGCACAAAACAAAGTAAAGACTTTTCCTGCTTTTACTCATTCCTTGCACTTTCAGAGCACAAGAATCTAGGGTCTGTAGCAATGTCCATCAACAGTAGAAATCCCAGAAGTAGTGAGTTGAGAAAGAGCTATGCCAACCTTCACCCCCAGACATTTGAACTGGCATGGATAGGTAGGAGAGCATATTGCACCCTTTTATAGGGTGTAGAACTAGCCTTGTAACCCCAGTGTTCTTCAAGGCATTGTAGCTGCATCAGGCACTGTACCCCAGGAAGATTCTGCTTAGACAGTCAGTATGCTTCTGCCGACTGTGGCATAAAGCCAAAATTTAGTCCTGTATCTTTAGCAAAATTTTACCCTGTACTGGACATAATTTGATTTTCCAAATTAAAATATCTGCCTCATAATTTCCAGGGGGAATTGAGGGAGCAGTTTTCCAATGGCTATTATACACTAATATTCTTACTATATATTAATGTTAGATAGTAAAGTCTTGGTGTCATCTCTATTTCTTTTTGTGACAGGATGTCAGCTTCTAGGCACTGAATAGAGGTGCAGGGTTCTTTTCCTGAGTATGCCTGGCTGTCACACCTGGATATTGTTAACTCCAGCCCAGGTGTGTAAAAGGGGTTCATATGCATCTCTGATTAGGCAAGGCCAGACCCAAGGAATAGCTAGCTCAGAAGGAATCTCAGGATGGCTTGTGGTTTTTGTTTTGTTGTTAAGAATAAATGAAAGGATGTGTACATTTTTGGACACTAACCCAGTGTATATGTGCTGTGTTAAAAACAGGATAAGAATGCTGCCCATGCACAGTCCTTGTATGCTTACAAAGCTCTGAGCGTACGAATGGCAGTAAATATATAATATGACTCAGATGAATATAATTACGATTGTCTCTCTTTCTTTTGTTCTTCCTTAGACTGTAGCATACCATTCAAATATATGGAGAGGAATAGATGTTCTATGTGCACAAGAATAGAGAGATGGGCTTTTAAATGAGTTGTGAGAGCACTTGATGTACTCAGCATTTATGCTTGTATCTTTTCTTGTGAATGCATTGTTTCACTTTTTTGAACTGTGCCCTTGAAACATTTTAATTTAAATATGGTCCTCTTTGACAGTTAAATTCAGAAAATGCAGATGAGACAGTCCTGATAATAGTCTTTTAAAATTGAACCTGTTTATTGTACATCAGTTGACCAACTTGAGCACTGGTCTTTGTTTGGGGTGGTTCTTAGCTGTACTACCCCCAGGAGATGCTCTTGAAGAAACTGCAGTTTTGGTGTGGCTGGTTCACCTCTTCCACACACGTTTTGGATGATATGTGCTTGAAAGGGATTGAGGGTATTGGTGTCTAGAAGGAGCAGGGACTAGATAGGGGAGAGAGTACACTGACTGTATTTCCTTCCCCTGAGCTCAGAACTAAAAATAAGCTCCCGGGGGCCTTGGTTCTATATCAGACCCAAAGGCTTATGCAGATCTAAGTCCCAAAAATGTGAACCCCAACGATTTTTATGCAACAATGAGTCCTGTGGCACCTTATAGACTAACAGAAGTATTGGAGCATAAGCTTTTGTGGGTGAAAACCCACTTCGTCAGACGCATGTGGTGGAAATTTCCAGAGGCAGGTATAAATATGCAGGCCAGAATCAGTCTGGAGATAACGAGGTCAGTTCAGTCAGGGAGGATGAGGCTCTTTTCTAGCAATTGAGGTGTGAACACCAAGGGAGGAGAAACTGCTTTTGTAGTTGGCTAGCCATTCACAGTCTTTGTTTGATCGTGAGCTGATGGTGTCAAATTTGCAGATGAACCGAAGCTCAGCAGTTTCTCTTTGAAGTCTGGTCCTGAAGTTTTTTTGCTGCAGGATGGTTACCTTTAAATGAGGCGCTAAAGAAATTTAGCGGTCTATTTGCATCATCGAACATATTATTTGTATACCATTGAATCAGTGGTTGCAGTTGGCACAACTCAGGGGGAGGCAGATTACCTTATCAGAAACCATTGACTTCTCATCCCTTTATATTGTATCTAAGTATTAGCAATTGGTTTGTTTTTGTTTTTGTTTAAAAATGTTTATATAATGCTGCTGCATACTTGCCAACTTTTAAAAACTATAAATAGGGACACAGCTTTTAATCTTGAATATACCAGACTAGGAAAGAGCATGGTGGGTTTTTTTTTAACAACAGTGTGGAAAAATGACTAACTTGTAAATAGGGAGAGCAGACATCTGATGCTGTTTTCCTCTGTCAATTTAGAAAGAATTGGTGTTGTATGTGACAGTAAAGTGTATGAAGAAGTTTAATATTAGACAACTTAATGGTCTAAATACCAAATAAGAATGTTTCTCAACAATAAAAATATATAGGAAGTNAAGACTTCAAAGAGAAACTGCTGAGCTTCAGTTTATCTGCAAATTTGACACCATCAGTTTAGGATTAAACAAAGACTGTGAATGGCTAGCTAGCTACAAAAGCAGTTTCTCCTCCTTTGGTGTTCACACCTCAACTGCTAGAAGAGAGCCTCGTCCTCCCTGATTGAGCTAACCTCGTTATCTCTAGTCTGACTCACTCTTGCTTGCATATTTATACCTGCCTAGGGAGAAGTTGAGGAGCCTGTGTGAGAGTTACAGAGTGTGTAGCAGCAGCTTGGTAAAGGGGTTTCCACTGTAAATAAAGTCCTATTGAAGCTTGTTAGTACCTTGCCTGCTTGATACAACACATTGGTGACGAGGATGGATCTTCTGCCTCTGAACTCACCTGCACCCTTTCTGCAAAGCCCAGGTGAGCCTCCAGTTGCTTTTACTGTCTGGATCCATATGGGTGAGGCTTATCTGCTTGGAATCAATGCTACAGAGATTTCTGAAGTAAGAAAGCATGCTGTGCTAATCCACTGCCTTGGAGCAGAGGGGCAGCGTCTATTTTACACTTTTCCCCTTGCAATGATAAACATGAGACTGCACTTGCTGCATTAAAGAATTTTTTTGTGCCAAAAGTGAATGTAGTAGCTAATCGCTACAGATTTTGCCAGCGTGAGCAGAAACCGGGGGAGACTATAATGCAGTATATGGCTTTCCTGAGGAGTCTGATTGTAACTTGTGACTTTGGGAATATGGCAGATGAGATGATTAGAGACCAGCTCATTGAGAAAACAACCGTGCTTAGTGTAAGAGAGCGCTTACTTCTAGAACCATAACTTACACCAGAAAAAGCAATAACCATTGCTACTCTGATTAAGTCAGCTACAGCTGAAGCCAAAATAATGAGCAAAAATACAGGAGGCACAGTCCATGCTGTGACTCCTTTGCAGAAAATTTCACTATTGCTGCAGACAAACAAGAGGAAAACTAATAAAAAGCCACTGAATCAGCAAATGCAAAATACAGTAAAAGGATGCTTTCGCTGTGGATCCCCACAACACCTTGCAAGCTAAACAGGATGTCCAGCAAATGTAGCTCAGTGTAATCATTGCAAAAAGATTGAGCATTTTGCTAAAGTATGTCGCAGTAGCCAGTTCAATCAACAGGTTCATGCAGTTATAATACCAGATGTTACTGTGCTGAGTGTGGATAAAATCACTACTGCACATATTCCAGAACAGATAAAGTGCACTGTAAACGTTTCCGCCATACCCTCAGCTAAATCACGCTCTATTCAGCTAATTTTGGACGCTGGCTCAGCAGTATCTATACTACCTGATTCTATTTATTAGCATTAGTTTAAAGATGTGCCTCTTACTGAACCCAAACTTCAGTTGGTGTGCTATTTTAAAAACCATATTCCAGTACATGGCTGCCTGCCAGCAATAGTTACTTTTGGTGATTGCTGTGTAACTGCAGAGTTCTACGTTGTCCACAAAGGCACTCCTGTCCTTGGCAGAGATTTACTGGCTCCTTTAAATCTCAGGGTAATTAATGGACGAATTGATCTTCCTCAGCAAAGCACAGTTTCAACTGGGACCCAACACCAGGTTGAGGAGAAACTTGGCTGTGCTTATGAGTTTCTGCATAAAGTTAAAATGCGGACTAATGTGATGCCTGTATGACAGACATTATGGCGCTTACCATTTTCAGTCAGGGAAGCTGTTTCAGAGGAACTTAGAAAACTTGTTCAAAAGGACATTATTGAAGAAATTAACTCCCGGAATGGGTTTCACCTATAGTGGTGATGCAGAAGAAGGGTGGAGGCATTTGCCTTTGTGTGGACTTAAGGGAGCCAAATAAAGCTATTGTGATTGACAGCCATCCTCTTCCTCACATAGAAGAAGTATTTGCAGAACTCTGTGGAGCAAAGATGTTTTCTACTCTTGATTTGCACAGTGCATACCACCAGGTTATGTTGCATGAAGACAGCAGAGACCTCACAGCTTTTATTACACATGAGGGACTATTTCGTTTTAAACGAGTTCCATACAGTCTAGCATCAGCCCCAAGTGCCTTCCAAAAAATAATGTCATTGATTCTGAAGAATCAACATGGAGTTCCTTGATATTTGGAAATACTACTGAGGAGCATGACAATAACCTGCAGTCTGTACTAAACTGCATCAGCAAAGCAGGCCTCAAGCTCAATAGGTCCAAATACAAATTTAGACAAACTGAACTCTCCTTTCCGGGGCATACAGTTTCACAGGCTGGACTAAAACCTGATCCAGATCATATCGTGGCAATTTCAAATGCTCCTCCTCCAACAGATTTGCAAACCTTACGTTCCTTCTTGGGTCTTACCTCCTGGTATGCAAAATTCATTCCCAATTATCGGGGGCAGCTCTAGGTATTTTGCCCCCCCCAGTACAGCAGGCAGTCTGCCTTCAGTGGCTTGTCTACAGGAGGTGCCCGGTCCTGCGGATTCGGCAGCACGCCTGCAGGAGGTCCGCCGAAGCTGTGGGACCAGTGGACTCTTTGCAGGCATGCCGCCGAAGGCAACCTGCCTGCTGCCCCAGGCAAGCGCTTGGCATGCTGGGGCCTGGAGCCGCCCCTGCCAATTATGCTTCTGTCATTGAACCGTTACAAGAATCACTACGGAGAAGTTCAACCTTAGTGTGGACAACAGATGCACAAGCTAGTTTCGAAATGATGCAAGACTTGATTGTACATAGTCCAGGACTTGCACTATTCAGTCCCACATTGTCCACAATTGTAACTACTGATGCTTCTGATTGTGGACTTGGGGCTGTCCTCACACAACTTCATGAAGACAACAGAGAGAGGACTGTTGCATTTGCTTCAAGGACACTGAGTAATGCTGAGAGAAAATACTCTACAGTTGAAAAAGAAGCGCTTGCTTGTGTCTGGGCTACTGAAAAATGGAGAACTTACCTGTGGGGCCGCACATTCAAGTTGCGCACAGACCACAGCCGTTTGACAACATTGCTCACCACGAAAGAACTGGGAAGAGCAGGAGATCATATTACTAGATGGTCTGCAAGACAACTCTCTTTCAGTTATGACCTGCAATATAAGCCTGGAAACAAAAATGTGGTAGCTGGTTGCCTTTCTCGCCTGCTTTTGCCTTCACTAGATGGTCCACTGGAGGATGAGGATGTAGTAGTTGCACTTATTACAAGCACTCTTACTGCAGTTACAAGAGAACAATTTCAAGCTGCTTGTTCAGCATGTCCAATTCAACAAAAACTACGGGAATTTCTGACAAAGAGATGGCCCAGTAACCCTAAAAACCTTGACCCAGTTTTGCTGCCTTATTTTAGAGTTCAGCATGAACTTTCTTTGCTCTATGACTGTGTGCTACGAGGTACATATAGGCTACTTATTCCAGAAGAATTACAATCAAAACTCATATACCTGGCACACGATACTCATCAAGGAATTGCCAGAACCAAACAACGACTACGGGATCTGTATTGGTGACCAGGGATGGACTCTCAAACTGAAGCACTCATAAAATCCCATGTCACTTGCCAAATACATGATAAGACAGCAGTGACATGTAACCCTCCATTACAGCCTGTTCCTCTTCCTGAATCTGCATGGGAAAAAGTGACGATTGACATTGTAGGACCCTTTAATACTGCTCCAATTGACTGTCGTTATGCCATCACTTTACTAGACTATTTCAGTAAATGGCCTGAGGTAGCGTTTACATCGCAAATCTGTTCTGCTACAGTAATCAAGTTCCTCACTTCAGTTTTTAGCAGGGAAGGTAACCCCAAACAACTGGTTTCTGATAATAGTAGTCAATTTACTTCCCTGGAGTTTGAAACTTTTCTAGCAGAGAGGAACATTTCACACAGACAGTCACCCCTATATTACCCTCAATCCAATGGGAAAATTGAACGGTTTAACAGAAGTTTGAAAGAGAGTTTGCAAACAGCTAAAGTGGAAGGGTGATTGTGGATACTCTTCACTACTGATTTCTTGCAAGCATACTGGGCTACATGACATGTCACAACGCAAAGATCACCCACAGAGTTACTGCATGGGAAACAGATGAATACTAAACTGAACATTGCTGGATTGTTAAAGGCATGACCTGATGCCCCAAACGAGGATGATGTGAGAAAAAAAGTTGAACAGAACCAAGCAAAGTATAAGGCTTTCACAGACAAGTGGTGGGGTGCTAAGGAACCAAAGTTTGAGTGTGTTTCCTTCATTAGACTACGAAAACCTGGAATTTTATGCAAAGGGGACCATAAATTCACAGCTCTGCTTAAAATCATAGAGAAAAAGGGACCTTACACCTATCGACTTTCTGATGGGCAGGTATGAAATGCTTCTTGTCTTGCAGCTGCCTATGCACCATTATGCCAACACCCAGTCTGCATTGGATGACTTCACCGTAGAACCAACACAACAAGACATTGCATTGGAACCGGGACTGGAGAGATGGCTTGTCAGATCCAGATGACCACCTTTCTGGACTAAAGACTATGTTATGTAATATCTACAATGTTTCCAGTGTAATATTTCTGCCAGTAGTATAGTGTCTTGTTTCCTATTTGTTCCTGTGGTTAAAACGACGTCTATTCTAATTGGGGGAGTTTCTTAAGAGCGGAGGGAATGAGGTGTTCAGATGTGCTTCTAATTATTCGAACTGAGGGCACTGGCTGTTGGGAGTCTGAAAGGACAGGAAACAGGAAAGAGGGAGGAGGAGCTGAGGAGGCTGGGTGAGAGTTACAGAGTGTGCAGCCACAGCTTGTTAAAGGGGTTTCCACTGTAAATAAAGTCCTGTTGAAGGTTGTTAGTACCTTGGCTGCTTGATACAAAAGTATGTTAGGCTATCATTTTCAAGCCTAGGGCAGTACACTTTTCTTAGGTTCATATAATTATTATCTTACCTTCAGTGATTAAGTTCTGGAAAAGATGACAACTAATCAAGCGATAGATAGTTCCTGCAAAAGATGGCATGTGATTTAGAAAACTAATGATGGGTGGTTTGTGCACTGTGGTTTGTGCACTGTGGAGAGCTGGGTCTTATATTGTAATTCATGAGTTTACAGGCCTCATACGAATCCCCATCTGTATGCTGCCTAATTGGCAATATTTACTCAAGAGATCCATGACAAGAATAGCAAGAGATGAGGTGAATTGACAGTACTGTCAGAGAAGCTTGCCCTGTACCTGTTTGCATTATGCCTGGCTCAGTCCATTGTTATTAGTCTTTCATCTTAATGAGCAACATCTACGCAAGTTCATTTGAAGAAACTAATTAAATGAACTGATATTACTATGCACTTTGTGACCATGTGAATTCATCAAATGTGATTTGGGGTTTTCTAGGCGTTAATATTAAGAAGGTAAGAATGAAGTGTGAGATTTCTATCTTGATCAGAGATTGGGATAGTATCTTTAAATCTTGGACAAAATATTGGAGAAAATAGGATTTTTCCTTGACAAAATGTTTTCAGGAATACTGGACTACATAAAGAATGAATTTTTGTCAAAGTATTAAATACTGTACATTATATCCCTTAATAAATAGGTTCAGCATACTCACATCTTGTACATTGAATGTATTTTATTTATGTAGTATTGAACGATCATTTGAAGTTGCTGTTTGTTGTTCAGTAAGAAAATACTCTTGATATAATTTCCTTTAAGCAGAGGGTTTTTTCCTTGTTTAATATTTGTCTTTATTGTAGGTTGATATACCGGCTCCTTGCTGATTGTTCTTCTATCTCATAAAGACTGATTCTCCTGTAATTCATTATTTTTCTTACTTTCCATGTGTTCCTTAATTTATCCTTTGTAATGAGGGAGCAGCACTAGAAGTCCCTAAATGAAAAGATACTTTATCTAATTTAAAAACTGCTAGTGGATTACAAATTTCTAAGATATCTTAGATCTATCATACTCTTTAGTCCTGATTTGGGACATGACCGTAGCTGACTGCATTAGAACTAGACAACTCTAATGTGGATTTCGTCATGTTGGTTAAAGTTTGTTCTTTGATAGAGTCTGAGTTTTTAATTTAAGTTGTGTTTGACAAATGCGGATCTGACCCATTATGAAAAATCAAAAGTTTGAGATTAATGAACAGGCCTGAACTATCTTGAAAATATGTATTAGTCTGATTTGTGCAAAATGTGTGGCTTCAGTAAAAAGCTACACTATCTAGAGTAACTAAATCCGCTCACTTCTCTTTGACCCACACTAAGCAGGGAACTTTCCCAGGAAAGTGTCATCAACTTCTACAAAGTCTAAGCTTTCATTTAAAAAGAAAATTAAAACTCTAGCCTTTGTGGTTGATAACTTTCCAAATGCAATCCAAGTATGAACCAAAGTGGTGCTGTCTTCCTGAGTCTCAGACAGCTTCATTGTCTCTGCTGCTGCTCAGAGTTCCTCCAGGCAGCAGAGTGAAAACTGAGCAGAATCTAGTCAGGTTTCATTGCTGCTGTTGGGAACCTGTAAAATTTTGCTAGTTGCATTCTGTTGCTTCTTGCACACTCCAAACCACATTGGCAGAGTCCCATATAAGAGCTATTCACTGGAAAAGAGGATTCAAAAACAGTGGCTAATGAAGGAACAAAGAAAGACCCCTTCCAGCAACCAGAAAGATTGAGGGATTTGGGGCTGAGAGCCTTGTCCTGTAGCAGTAGCAAATATTGCTTCTAACTTTTCCTAGGTTCTTGAAGATGTTACACTTTCTACTCTGACTTGTGTGGAAAATGAAACGTTTGCTTTTGTGTCTCGCAAGGATAGCACCTGGCTTCTTCATCACCTCATATCAAACTACTGATGGACAATACATTCAAATTGAGGTTCAGCTTCAGGAATTCTCATCCATGACCTTCTCCATGGTCCCAGGCTCTTTTTCCTGGGCATTACTTGTGTTGCTGTCATCAGCTGGGTGTATTTCTTTCTCCCCTCGGACTGACAACTTGATCTGATTGCTTTGCTTAACCCCTCCTATTTACACCACATTGCCTTTGACTGGGTGGCTCAATTCCATTGCTTTGCTCAGCTTCTCCTCCTTATGTTGGGATGTCAGCCCCCTCTCCTGCACTTTCCCCTGTGATAGCTCACTTCTCTTTGCTGCACTCCCATTCTGCCCACCCCTCACTTCTGCCAGGCAGCTTGATGTTTCTGTGCTTGATATCACTAAACTTGCCCCCGTTGTCTGTGTCGGGTAGGTTGGAACCCTGATGTTTTATTTGCCCAGAAAATTTTCTTAAGCTTCTGAGCTATATGGTTTTCCCATCCAGCATGCAAGTTACTTGATACTGAAAGAGATTGAAGCCCAAACTGTACTGTGCTTTCTGCATAAGATGTAAACCAACCGATGGGCTTTCTGCATGAAAGGTAAAACAACAAACAGTACGTCTGTCATTTTGCCATTGATTAAAGACGATGTGTTGTTTTCCTAGATCATTTCTAAATTGGCTTTTTAAACAGCACTGAATTTTATTCCTTATAGAGAATATAAGTAAATCAGGGTTCCTTAGTAAAAAAGATAAATTTATGTATTTAAACAGTTTTTAAAAAATTGAGACTGCCCTCCAAAGTTAGCTTTATTCATAGCATTTTTGTTTTAATTTCTGAGATGAACATTTTGCGCTTTTAAGAAACTTGAGATTAACTTCTGTAATTGTTTTCTAGAACAGCTAAGATGTACACTAAGATTTTCAGTATAAGATTCCATTTTTCTTACTCTGTGTTATTCAGGTTAGACAGTCTCCAAGTTAGTTGCTGTCTCTTAAGTTGTGCTTTCATAGATTCCAGGGCCAGAAAGGACCATTGAGATAATCTAGTCTGACCTCCAATATAACACAGGCCATAGAACTTCCCTACAAAATTCCTAGAGCAGATCTTTTAGAAAAACATCCACCCTTGATTTAAAAATGGCCAGTGATGGAGAATCCATCACCACCATTGGTAAATTGTTCCAATAGTTAGTTATCCTCACTGGTAAAAATTTGTGCCTCATGTCCAGTCTGAATTTGTCTAGCTTTAACTTCCAGCCAAATATCTTTCTCTGCTAGATTGAAGAGCCCATTATTCAATTGTTCACGTGGAGATACTTATACCTTAAGTGTCATCCCTTAACCTTTTCTTTGTTAAGATATATAGCTATAGTTCTTTGAATCTCTCACTATAAGGCATGTTTTCTAATCCTTTAATCATTCTCGTGGCTCTTCTCTGAACCCTCTTCTGTTTATCAACAACCTTCTTGAATTGTGTGCACCAGAACTGGACATAGTATTCCAACAACAGTTGCACCAGTGATAAATATAGATGTAAAATAACCTCTATTAGCACTTTTGGCCTCAGCATCACACTGGAAGCTCATGTTCAGCTGATTATCCACCCAAATCTTTTTCAGAGTCACTGCTTCCCAGGATAGAGTCCTCCACCTTGTAAGTATGGCCTACAATCTTTGTTCCCAGATATATACATTTACATTTAGCATTATTAAAACACACATTATTTGTTTATGTTGCATTTACCAAGCAATTCAAATCTCTCTGAATCAGTGACCCATCTTCTTCATTATTTACCATTCCTCCAATTTGTGTCATCTGCAAACTTTCAGTGATTTTATATTTTCTTCCAGATCATTGATGAAAAATGTTGAGTACCGTAGGGCCAAGAATCAATCCTTGTGGGACCTCACTGAAATCGCACCCACTTGATGACGATTCCCCATTTACTGTTTCATTTTCAAACCTGTCGGTCAATTTTTAATCCATTTAATGTGTCCTATGTTAATTTGATATCATTCTACTTTTTTTAATCAAAACGTTCTGCAATACCAAGTCAAACATCTTAAAGAAGTCTGTGTCAACATTATAGCCTTTATCAACCAAACTTGTAATCTTATCAAAAAACAGTTATCAAGCGAGTTTGACAGTATCTATTTTCCATAAATTCATGTTAGTTTGCATTAATTAGATTATCCTCCTTTGATTCTTTATTAATCGAGTCCCATATCACCACACCACTATCTTGCCTGGGATCAGTGTCAGATGGACAGGCATGTAATTACCCTGGTCAGCCTGTTTACTTGTTTTAAAAATTGGCACAACATTATCTTTCTGGAACTTTCCCAGTGCTTCAAGACTTACTGAAAATCAACATTAATGGTCCAGTGAGCTCCCCAGACAGCTCTTTTAAAACTCTTGGGTGTATGTTATCTGAACTTGATGAGTTAATAATGTCTAACTTTTAGTAGCTTCTGTTTAACATCCTCCAGAGATACTAGCGGAATGGAAATAGTATTATCACCATATGATGAGACTATATCATCTGTTTTTCCCCCAAATATAAGCAGAAATATTTATTGAATACTTCTGCCTTTTCTGCATTATTATTGATAATTCTGCCATTTCTGTTTACGAATGGACCCATACCATTGTCAGGATTCTTTTTGTTCCTAATGTATTTTAAAAACTCCTTATTGTCCTTAACTCTGCTGGTTATAGATTTCCCCTTGTTTCCCTTTGCTTCCCTTATCTGTTTTCTACAATTCCTAATTTCTGATTTACATTCGTTATTATCAGCTTCCACTTTCTTTAATTTGTTATATATCATTTTTTATTTTTTATAGCTGCTTTCACTTCCTCTCTAAACCAGATTGGTTTTTTAACCAACACGGTCTTCTTCCTCAGTTGTGGGATTGTAGCTTTTAGGGCATCTGATAGGTATTCTTTAAATTATTCCCAATTATCTTTCACATTTTTCTGATTACATTTTCCTCCCAGATGATCTGGCTGGAAATTGTTTTCAGCTATGTGAAATTGGCCCTATTCAAGCAACAAGTATATATGTATTGTGACAGATCCAGACCAGTGGGTACAGGAATCTGGTAGAAGGCAAATATACTGGCCACTGGATGAACAGTTTTTTCTGTTCCCTGAGTGACCAGAGCAGGGGCTGCCCTAGAGCAGTCAGGAACCTGCTAGAACCAGTTAAGACAGGCAAGCTAATCAAGACACCTGGAGCCAATTAATAACTTTGTAGAATCAATTATGGCAGGCAGGCTAATCAGGACACCTGGTTTAAAAAGGACCTCCCATCAGTTAGTAAGGGAGGCATGCAAGGAGCAGGGAGTGAGAATGCGTGCTGCTGGAGGAGTGAAGAGTTCAAGCATGATCAGGCTTCAGGAGGAACATCCTGCACTGAGGATGAAGAAGGTGCTGGGGGATGGCCATGGGGAAGTAGCCCAGGGAGTTGTAGCTGTCACGCAGCTGATACAGGAACATTGTAGACAGCTGCTATCCACAGGGCCTTGGGCTGAAACCTGGTGTAGAGGGTGGACCTGGGTTCCCTCCATCCCCACAGCTCCTGATCTGACACAGGAGGAGTTGACCTGTTCTGTGAGAAACATCAGAAGGGAAGGTCTAAATTGGAAAGGGATCTGGCCTGTTCCCGATCCACTAGGTGGGACACAGAGACTGTGGGGATTGTACTCAGTTTCCCCCATGCTGGCCAGTGATGAGGTTAGCTGAGTGGACAGCAGGTTTGAGCCACTAGCAAAAGTGGCCAAACTGAGGGCTGCCATGAATCTCTGAGACAAGCAAATCCACCAGTAAGCGCAAGACCCACCAAGGCAGAGGTGGAACTTTGTCACAATATATATTACTGGTCTGGACTTTATGCTGTTATATATCGTAAGTGTGATAAAGGCAAAATCACCTGTACCTAAATTACCATTAATTTTTTGGTTCTGTGATCAGTTCATCTTTATTTGTGAAAACAAGGTCTAATACAGAATTCCCCCATGTGGGATACAACACTTTTTGAGTTAGGAGATTGTCATCTGTAATGTTTAAAAATTCCAAGAATATTTTAGTACTAGCAGCATCAGACTTCTAACATATGTCACTCAGATTGAAGTTCCCCATGATCATGTAGCTTTTTTTTCGCTACATGTTGTAGAGAGGTGCATAAAAAGGTGATCATCCTGTTCCCGAGTGTGATGTGGTGATCTGTAGTAGACACATATACCCCATCTTGTGCTATATCTATTAGGTCATTGATTCATAAGCATTCAAGATAATTTTTTCCAAATTATCAGTAACTTGGAAACAGGTAATGCCATTTATTACATAGACTGCCGCTCCCCCTTTTGCCCGCTCAATCATTCCTAAATAGATTATAACCATTGATTTTAATGTTCCAGTCATGCTAATCATTCTATCAGGTTTCAGTAATAGCAACTTTGAGGTATATCTAGATGTAAAGGGACTGAAATTTTGTTGTCACAAAAAAATTGTGATTTTTTAAATCTGTTTAAATTTTCCTGTCTACTTTTAAAATCCAACTTTCTTAATCAAAATGGAATTATTAGTGAAAGTAAAATAATATGGTTTTAAATAACGTCATATATAGTACATGGATCCTTAGTTGTCTTTAGTAACTGGTTAGTTTTCTTTTAAACCCCAGCATTTTATCTTGGATTCTTTATAACTTTAATTAGCGTCTAGATAATTACTGTATTTCAAAATATTAAAACAGATAAATAAGGTGGACATTTCTATTTTTTTAAATTGATTTCTAGGACTTAGTGGGGGGAAGAAGGTAATTCAACATTTCTTTTGTAAAGTAAAAATATTGTTAAGTATCAGAGGGGTAGCCGTGTTAGTCTGGATCTGTAAAAAGCAACAAAGAGTCGCTTGGCACCTTATAGACTAACAGATGTATTGGAGCATAAGCTTTTGTGGGTGAATACCCACTTCGTCAGATGCATGTGGTGGAAATTTCCAGAGGCAGAACCCCACCACATGCATCTGACGAAGTGAGTATTCACCCACGAAAGCTTATGCTCCAATATTCTGTTGGTCTATAAGGTGCCACAGGATTCTTTGTTGCTTTTTATAGAAATATTGTGTGATAACTGTGCTTGAAAATGTATAGAACATACATGAAGAAATGGTCCTAACTTGAAAGAATTTACAGTCCAACAGCTGTTATGAGATTTGATTTGGGCAACTCCTATTTTAATAATAGTGATCACCACATGAAGAGCTATAAAGCCATAACTTCCCAAATCAGAAGTGAGTGAAGCGAAATCTCTGCTTGCAAAGACAGAATTAATTCTTCTAGGCTCTACTAGGTTACGATGAGGCTGGTAAGTCAGTTTATAAAATGCATTTACATGTGGATGAATGGCATTTTAAAAGGATGTGAAAATCTTTTCCACCTTTGAAAACAATAGAAAATTTAAAAAATGGCTACTAATCTGATCCTTACAACCAAATGTCCCACTCATTGTAAATCAAAAGCAAATGCATCGGCCCCACAGAGCTTTTGGATAGCAATGTTTATTCACAGAGTTGAAAGATCACAGCACTTCTCTGAACTGTGATAGGGTGTATTTATAAACACATAAAGAATTATACTAAACTGTAGTCGTGACAGCTGAGCTAATAGCTGAGGACATTGAAAGACAATTTAAAATGTCTGCCCTAGAGAAGGAACGTGAGTGAGGTAGTATCTTTTATTGGACCAGTTTCTCTTAGTGAGAGAGCCAAGCTTTCAAGCTTGTTTCTCTCACCAAGAGAAGTTTGTCCAATAAAACATATTACCTCACTCACCTTGTCTCTCAAATATCCTTGGACTGAGATGGCAACAACACTGCATGCCCTAGAGAAAGAACGAAAGATTTTAATTTTTTCACTAACAGAGATAAAATGCTATTTTGTGATGATACTCATCCAACTCTCTAAAAACGTCTGGCTGGAGAATTGCTATCTAAATTAATGATGGTTCTGTATTCTTAATTCTTGATTGTTTTCTTTGAAGCTTGTTATCTTTTGCTTCTTTAAGTTATTGAAACAGTTTGTTATGCTTTTTTTAGATATACCATAATAACATTCTAAGAGAAAATCCTACATCTTTTCATATCAGGTGTGATAATTGCTTTTGCTGTTGGTTTTGATAGCAGCTATATGTGTATCTCAAAGTTAAGTATTATGATCTGAGTATCAAGATGGAGGATCTTCACAGACCTTTTAAATAATTTCCTCTGTTTGGAGTTTTTGTTCACAAATGTATAATACTTTTAAAAAATTGTTCAAACTGTATCCAAAAAACCTTAAAGAGATTGCTGATGTAGATAATCACATGAATTGTTGTGCAGAGTTCAGTTCGTAAGCCTAGTGCTCGCTCAAGTCATTTCATACTTTGAATTTCTGCTTGAGGCTTAACACTGTAATGCTAAAACATCATTCTGAAAAATGTCTGTGATAGACAATGCAGTTCTAAACAAAGGGTGATAGAAAATCAAAATAACATGCTTCAGCAGACTCAAAAATAAGCATGTAATATACTGTACATAAGTGGAAGAGCAAAATAAGTTCCTGTTTTGCTTATATCTTGTACCTCTTTGTACCTTCCCTTTGGAGCAACTCAGTTGTATCCCTTGCAATTTAGTTAGTTACTAAAAGCTAAATTTTCAGCATGCTGCAGAATTTTTCCCAAAGTGATTTAAACAGTGGATTTTTATTACTTAACGTAATTAAAAATATCTTGTCCATAAGCTTTGTAGTTATACTAAGTGAGCGAGAATCTAGATAAGTGCTATATGATGTTAAATGCAATGATGGAGGCAGACAACTGGAGTTAATATGGGAGCAAGTCTACTTTATTTTAATGCCTCACAGTAGCCTACAGACATGGGTTTGCAGTATATGTTACTTACATACACAACCACTTCTAGGTTCCCTTGATCCCTCTTAGTGAAAGTTACAAATCTCCCAACTGTGTGGCGCTCATGTCAGGATGATAAGCCCAGTATAAATGATATTTAGTTACCGTAGGGTAGATTGAACGGTACATAAAGCTTCTGTTTTTTAATGTGTGTTAGTAGTGAGCTGCATACAACTACACTACATTACACTACACTTATGATTTCTTGATATTTAGTGATAAATCTTGACTTTAGGAGCTTGAGTTTGAAAAAAAACACCAGAGTCTAAGGGTCCCCGCTTTCATTATTTAAAAAATAGTAAGTTTCCAAGCCTTCAGAGTTGCAGAGGAAGGCTTGAAAATGTGACCCAAGTGTACTCCTAAGTCTCAAAAATCAAAAGGCAAATAAAAAGAACCCAACATTTATTATTTTTAAAAATCCCATAATTTTGGCGGGGCAGACGTGATATTTGTGAATGCTTGGGTTTGGCAATACTGCTGTATGTGTAGTGTACAGCATAGGTGCACACAGCTGTAATATTACACATAAGGTGTTGTAGAAAGCAACTCCAGTTCTTCCCCTGGTGGTCAGCACTTTGGAGAAAGCTACAGAAAAACAATCTAGAGCCAGAAAAGCATGATTATCAGTTTAGCTTCCATACATGCTGTTTTCAGCATTGGACATTCTAAAGTATTAGTCCAGGGGTAGGCAATCTATGGCACATGTGCCGAAGGCGGCACACAAGCTGATTTTCAGTGGCACACTCACTACCCGGGTCCTAGTCACTGGTCTGGGGGGCTCTGCATTTTATTTTAATTTTAAATGAAGCTTCTTAAACATTTTGAAAACCTTATTTACTTTACATACAACAATAGTTTAATATATATTATAGACTTATGGAAAGAGATCTTCTAAAAACATTAAAATGTATTACTGGCACACGAAACCTTAAATTAGAGTGAATAAATGAAGACTCGGCACACTACTCCTAAAAGGTTACCGATCCCTATATTAGTCTGATGAATAGGAAAGGTGGTGCCTCTGAATACAGAAATTAAGCATGGAACATTAAAATGGGAGCTCTGCCCTGAGAAATGACATTGTAAAAATGCCATAAATTGGGTCCGCTGTTAATTGTGCCTCAGTGTTTTGTGTGTCAATAAAAATACGTTTAATTTAACTGCCAGTCCTGCAAACTCAGCTTAGGCTTTGACAGTCAAGCCAGGGTTCTTTCCCTCTCACATAATAAAAGTTCAGTGAGGTAAATTAGGTCCTTGATTACACCTGTGCAACCCCATGTCTTCAAATTATGCCCTCAGTGACACCAGTGTTTCAAACCCATCAAAGTCAATGGCTATGTCTATATTTCCCCCCTAAGATTTCCCACCAGTACTGGAGCTGGTGCAGCGCCACGGATGATCATGTGGGAATGCCAGTGTAGACAGAGCTCCAAGTGTCCAATGGTGTCTCACGCAGCACACTGTCTGACTCTGCTAAGAGCAGGACTACATGATACAGTGCTTAAAATGCTAGCAGTTGTTGGCACCTTGCCTACACCAATGTTCCCAGAATTGCTACACTGGTGGTAGCAAATATGGAAAATCTGAAAAGAAAAAATCCTTGTGCAGCCAAGACCAATGTGACTACTTCTGTGAGTAAGGTGAGCAGGATTTGGCCCTAGGTTTGGACATTAGACAAAAAGATAAACAGGCCTACCTTTGACCTCTTAGACTCTGGCTCAAATCCAGCCTTTAATATTGATAGAAATGAGTATAGAGTCCTCAGTGGACCACACTCTATAAAATAAAAACAGACTCTGCTCAACAGAAATAAAGGAATCAACTATAATGGCGAGATGGAGCGAAAGGAAGAGTGTCTGTTACTTGAGGCCACTAACAACATAAAATAATCTGAGGCATGCACTGGTTAAATCTTAGAAAGTGCTATAGGCAACCCACTGTTGCAATTGCCATAGAAAATTATTGTTGTTAGCCATTCTGTTGATAGTTCATATTGTAAGAATTGCTAGCAGATGGGAAAATAGATGACTCAGAATACAGTATTAGCAAGCCATATTTTTTCAATCAAAGGCCTTTAATAAGGCATGTAGCATCTGTAAGATTCATTTAAACAGTTGCTAGGAAGAATGTGTTTTTTCAAGTAAACACAGCAAACTTTATACAGATTATTTTTTCTTTGAATATCTATTTTATTAACAATTTAAACCCTGAAAAAGCATTTTCTTGTTTTCATCTCACCAGTGTAACAGCAGTGTCCCATCATTTAATTTGATGGACTGAAAGGTTGCTCCGATAACTCATGCAATATGAAAGCTATTAATAAAATCTAATTTTAGTATATTGAAAACATCACAGAGCTTTTATTTACCTGTTAGTTGTCAAGGGCAGCTTAAGACTGTAGTGAGCTACATCCACCAAAACTGTGGCTTTCATTCCCTGAAAAGTTTGCATGCCCTCGATATATGCTGGCCAAGTGGAATCAAGTGACCCCCCACTCTGCCCCTAGTTCCTGTCTCCCAGGCCCCCTCACTATGAATCATGGCATGATGTGACCTGCTGAGACCTCCTCACATCTGGGTCTTGTGCCGGAAACTGCTGACAAGCCAGCAGCCAAGATCCGCACACTGAAATACCTGCTGCTTACTGACTCTGAAAATGGGACCTAGGTGCCATTTTACTGCTCTCCTCTTAGCTTTTATTTCAAGAGAGTTCTAATACCTGTGGGAAGAAGGCATACCTATTTGCACACTTCCCATTTTGGCCTGAACTACCCCCTGGGGCTTTTGTCCAGGACAGCAAACACCTGGGACTGCATTCCAGAACATGCAATAGTTTAGGGTCAGCCTGGCAGCTTACCTTCACCCAGCCAAAGAGGGAAGAATTACTCTCTGAAAAGAGCTCGCATTCTGCTTCACTGAAAAAAACACTGATGCAGTTGAAGCTGGTTCTGGTGGGACCCAAGACATTATATTAAAACAGTGATAAACAATGTTTGTTTCACTTTCCTTGAGAGTTTGATCCAATCACACAAATGGAAGCCCTGGAAGTTCTGAGGGATGTCTGGGGTCACTATGTGAAGAAAGAGATCCCTCTTCCTTATGGCTGGTGAAGAATGGCTGGGCCCATTAATGACCAAGAAAATCAATGTTTTCTACAGAGAAGACAATCTTCTGACCTTGCTGAAGTGTGCTGTAGTCCAGCAAGATCACATGACACCAACGCTTGATGCCCATGATTTTGCCAGCTACTATCCAGTGTCCCTTAGAAATTCCTTGGCTTGGCAAACGATTATTCCTTGTCTCTTGGCATATGTCATGTTTAGAGAGTAGGATTTCAGACTCTGGTGTGGCACCTAAAAAAGGTTGAATTTCCATGTTAGCATCATCCTGCAAGGAAGGATGGTCTAGCCTGGGATTCGAGATACTCTGTTCTGCTACAGGTTTCCTGCATGACCTTGCATGAGGATCCCCTGTATTGTTGTGGTATGTGAAGATCTTTAATCTGAAGCTTTAGCTAAATAACTGTGGAAGAATACCCAAGTCGTGTTTGTTCAGGGCTTTGGAAAAGCTCTTTTGTATTTTAATTGGTATCTTTTCAAATCTGCTCAGCGCCTTCCTACCTCCTGTGTTTAATTTCAGAATCCAATGCCATTATTAATAAAATAGACTGTTTGTTTGTTCTATCATTTTATGCCACACATTGTACCAATTTTCATCAAAATGTTGGCTCCTGTTGTAATTTGATCATGCCCAAACCTTTCTGACACATGAATGTTAGAATAATATTTTAAGGTCTTTTTTTTTTCAAGCTCTTCAATTGTTCCAAATATCAAAAAAACAAAACCAGAGCCTTTTCTCCCATGAGACCATCTGCTAGTCCAGTAGTTGATCCACTGCATTGTCTTGACAGTAAGTACAGAGGGAGTCACAGAATGGTTAGCATTTGGGGTTTTCAGTAGAACGTACTCTGCCTGGATCCCTCTCAAATGTTCTGCCTCTATGTGGGCAGTAAACGGCTACACAGGCTTTCTTGGAGCCTGTCACAAACAAGTTGGGAGACCAAGGCAGATGCAAGCAAATTTGCAGCCCTCTGCAAAGTAATTTAATTAGCCACCTGTCTGCAAAGCCCAAGATTCAGTGTGCCACCATTCCCCCCCGTCCTCTACTCCAAACTCCTGTGACAGATTGACTGGGGGGAATATATGGAATGCGGCCACACCTGTCTCTCACAGAGATGAAGCAGTTTAAAGATACTGTCAAATTAGTGGTGCCAAGGTTAAAACAACCTTTTTCATGTCTAGAAACTAACCTACTATCCTCCTGTCCCAGTCCATCCCATTAACATGAGAGCCTGGCATAAATTGGACATCAGAAAGCAATAAGAATTTAAAAGCAAACCAAATGTTTTGTACAAATACCCTTTGTGTGGCTCATCCAATCCACTATCAGGGGAAGAAGATTCTCTAGAGTTCCATTGCAAACTGTGAATAACACTGCTTATTGGAAGCCTATAAAATAAAAGACCTTCCTTCTGCACAATAAAACTTAATGTACATTCAGTGCAAGCTAGAGCTGAATTGTGGGTGGAAAAGCCATATGCCTTAGTGGAAAAAATAGAGAGAAATGTCCTGGTCCATAATGCACACTTTCACTAAATGCTGTAGGCTGGGGCTAGATACTCCACTCAGCTCAGGATGAAGCAGGGTGTATAGGGAACTGTTTATGGCTGTGTGACTCTTTGCTGGCCAGCCCCACCCTGTCTTAAAGCAGTCTAAGGGACCTTATACTATGAGAAGATAGGTGTAGCATAGCTCCCCTCCACCAGGCTCCGATTCTGACATTTCCTCCACCAGCAGGCCGCCTATGCCAGGGAGAGGAGGAGGCTGGTGTAGGAACTGGTGTCAGTTGCATTACATCAATTGCTTTCCACAAGGAGAATTCTTTATAGCCAAAATCTGGCTACTTTGCACCAGAAGGAACAGAGCAAAATGGCCTGAACAGAACCCTCTGGCCCTGGCCTTCTAATTATTTTTTATTATTTATTTATTTGTTGGCAGTAATGTGTCTTGAAAGTGCTTCATGCTGTAGAATAGATTAATATAATCTCACCATGGATACCTCTTTCCTTCATTCCTTCCCCATTGCTTTTCTGCATTGTTAGTGACTTTCCCTGTGGCTACTGGATTAGCAAATATGCCATATAGGGGGGAAAAGAAAAAGTGTCCTACATGCTAATTTTTCTTCTTAAAGACTACATGCCTACAAGTCCATATCTTCCCTATTATAAGTGTGTGTGTACACAATGCAGTCCTAATGTTGCAAGTTGTACTAATTTGAACTGTTGTTTACCACAGTCAAATGATAAACTAGTTAGAATTCTGGAGAGTTACAGCAGGGCGGTGATGCTTTACCAGAATCCCCATTCACTGAGGTTAGCAGCAGGAGGATTCAGTCCATCAGTTGCTGGATTGTGGACAAACAATCCTGGAAAAGAAAAAATAGTTTTATTTTACTGGGATTGGTGGGAAATAGGGTTGCCAACTTTCTAATTGCACTAAACCGAACACCCTTGCAAGAGGGGTCTCAGGGGTGGGGCAAGAGGTTGGGGTGCAGGAGGCAAGGTGGGCTGGAGGGGGGCTCAGGGATGGGCAAGGGGTTGGGGTGAGGAGGGCGTTCAAGCTGTGGGTTCCAGCCATGCGGCGCTTACCTCAGGTGGTTCCCAGTCAGCGGTGCAGCAGGGCTAAGGCAGGCTCCCTGCCTGCCCCAGCTCTACGCAGCTCCCGCAAGCATCTGCCATGTCCGACTCCTAGGCACAGTGGCATCCAGGTGGCTCTGTGCAGTGCACGCTACCCACACCCACAGGCACTGCCCCTGTAATTCCCATGGTTCCCAGCCAATGGGAGCTGTGGAGACGGCGCTGGGGGCGGGGGCAGTACACGGAGCCTCCCTGGCCACCCCAGCACCTAAGAGTCGGACATGGCAGCCACTTCCAGGACCCGCGCAGAGTCAAGGTAGGCAGGGAGTCTGCTTTAGCCCTGCTGCACCATCAACCGGACTTTTAACAGCCTGGTCAGTGGTGGTGACCGGAGCCAGCAAAGTCCCTTTTCGATTGGGCGTTCCGGCGAAAACCGGATGCCTGGCAACCCTAGTGGGAAATGAACATTCTATTGTCCTCAGATTTAAGAAGCTAAACAAGCCTGTCTTGATTACTGAGCTCTTAGAGTTGATCAGCATTTTAAAAGCTATCAAAATGTAATTTAAAGGCTTTTTGGTTTCCTATGGCCTTCATGGCTCAATGCATAAGAACTCCTTTCTGTTCCTGCTGAAGTTGGTAGCCCTAGGAGATCCTCAACAGCAAACTACATGGTAAATTATTTATGGTGATTTAAATTATGAGCTGTTTACAGTTAGAACTAAACTAAGAGCATCCACCTCCATTGCTTTTAGAGTTGGAATCAAAAGGAAATATTTCCTGTTTAACTACCTTTTAATTAGTATCTTGCAAAATGTAAGCCTTTTCCATCAGAGTTATCCTCTCTTGTAACAATAGTGAAAAATTAGAATGGTTTCAGTTTCTTAGAGTTTTTTCACTGTAAAGTAATTGCTCAAGGAATTTTTTTTATCAGGTAGAGTAATACGCTGCTTAATCACACAAGGCTCTATTCAACAGAAAACAGGATTTCTGCCTAATCCTATATAAATAATGTTGATAGTAATCTTGATAGAAGAACCTTTTTCTGCCTCCCTCGGTTGATCTCTAGACTTTGCTGATCATTCAGTTTGCTTTTTACCCAAACAGAGGGAAATTTCATGAAATGTTTCCCATAATTTTAAAAAAAGGAGAAGCAAAATAAAACTATGTAAACTAAATTACTTCTGAGTAAAATGAGGCTGAAAGACCTCTGTGAGACATCAGTGATGTGTTAAAAATAACATAATGCACAGCATACTTCATTTTGTGGAATGTCACTCATTTTAATCCCACAGTTACTTACATTCCACACAATTTAGGTGTTCCCTTACTTTCATTGTTGAAAATTGCTTGCATCAGATGTAATGAACCAGGTTACTGAGACAACAGGAAGTTAGTTACCCTAAAAGAACAAATCCCACAACATTTTAAGTTTTCTGCATGGCTAATTTTTTATGGACCTCACTTAGCATCTTTGTCCCATGTCGTATCACACGCTTGGGCCTTGGCAGGTAGTTAGGTATGCTATGTAGTACCATTAGTATAGGTGGAAGCCAAGAAGTAACTATCTTTAAGTTAACCAAGGAAGCTTATATAGAGGTCAGAATGATAGTTGTATGCAGTATTGTTGTAGCCATATTGGTCCCAGGATATTAGAGAGACAAGGTGGGTGAGGTAATATCTTTTGTTGTCTCTCTCACCAACAGACGTCCCATCTTGTCTCTAGAATGATACTTAGCAGTTTGGGATATCATGACAAAATGATTGTTTTATAGAGAATTCTGTAAACACTGATACAATAGCTTTTCTATGACCATGCCTGCTTCAACGCACCTAATGTCAGATACAAGCCAATTCTGCTTTCTTTTTTCACATGAAGTGCCTTGCTTTTTTATATTCACTTCTCCCTTCCAGTGTTCAGAGTGGTATCCATTGATACACACAAGTATTCTAATGGATTAGATCCCTTCGGTGACCTGACTGAGATCATTCTGAAATCCCTCATTCTTTGGAAATTTGGATTCTTGAAATTCACTTTTTTCAAATCTGTAATTTCCAGCTTAACTGCCTGTGGCCTTCAAGATGCATTTGTTTCTGTTTCCTTGTTCTGTTTCTGAGATTTAAATAAAAATGCACCCATCACATTTCTCCCTGCCCGGATGTACAAAATCTTTTGTACAGCAGTAGATGACCAGTCTCAAACGATAGATAAAGAGACCCAAATCCTCTTGGTGTGTTTATAGTGACTATCCAGAGAAAGCAGCTGAGTACCCAAGTCAGGGCCAAGGCAGACTGTAAAGATCATATGAAAACCTCATAAAGATCTGTCCTGAAAAAAAGGTACATCCTATAGGCAAGAAATTATACTTGGATCCCATCAAGTAGTTCCTTCACTTTTGCAGATCTCCAGAGCTCTCCATCCTCTCACAAATGGGTTTCAAAAAGAAGCGTTAAGGAGAATTTAAAAAAATAGGAACTTTGTGTGCCCCCTTAGCTCCTGCACTTCTTTGGAGTCAGTTGAATACATGCCTATTAGGGCCATAAACCCTCTACATTGTACCCTAGATCCCTTTACATTGAACACCCATCCCAATCTTGCTCCCTAAAGAATGTCCAACTCACATGATTTTTAACATGCCACTTCCATTTAATAGTTGACAAAAACAATAAAACAAAAGCTGCTTCTCTCTTTCCCCCTAAATTAATGGGTGTCTTGGTGGCCTGGCAATAGTGACCATTTCCCTCTCCAGCCCCTTTCTGAAAGTAGGGCAGAGCAACTTATCCAACTAGAATTTAGGGGAAACTCCTTCCCTCAGTGGAAGCCCAAGTAGTGAGATGTGCAGCTGGGAAAAGAATCCTAGCCAACAGGCTGCAGAGCACATATGGGGTGCTCCGTGGCCAGTGCTGCAGCCTTGGATTTTCATAGTTGAAGGTCTGTTGGCCCCAAATGACTCCTTTGGTTAGAGCTTTGTTCGAGGCACACTGGGATGTGCAGTCTGGCTTGGGACTACAGGTATCCTCCACCTGGCTCTTTCTGAAGAATTGGCAGAACTGTAGCTGTTCTGCTATAATACGACCCTTTGTCCCTGTGAAGGTGTGGGATGGGGGGCAGGATTTACCCTAATCAGTACCTCTTCCTTAATGTCTCATTTTCACAGGAACTTTAATGCTAGAATTGTCTTACATGACATACTGCTTGTTTTGCTCTGTTTTTTGATTATGGTTTTTGATTAGTCCCTGCTCCAGTTCTCTCTCTGTCTAATTAAAGTTCTGACACTCCATTTTTTTCGCTACTATGTGTGATATAGTGTATCAGTACTAGTCCTAACATAGGGAGATGGACTGTATATAGCAATAGCAGTGGTGTTAATTTGTATGCTTCAGATGCTGATAGAGTGATCAAAAGTAATATTTTATTCCCCAAGGAAAATAGATTACACTGTATTGATGGAAAATTGCCCAGGATTCATGAACTCAATATTGATTAATAAACAGACTGATTCAGAAAATGTTTTCTTTTTTTTTTTCTGACTTAGACAATTGTTAGGTGGTGTGTTTGTTGAGCATGTCAGAACATTTACTTATATTCGGACAAATTATAGACTGTCCCTTAGGATGAGGCTTTATGTAATTCATTAAATTCCTTCTGCCATCTGAACTGTGGTGATAATCTTTGCAACCAGTGAAGTGCAGATGGCACAAAAAGGACTCTGACAGGAATGTGAAGGGCAGAAAGACATCTTGCTGCCTCAGGCCAATAAAAAGGAACTTCACTATTATTTGTTTTCAGTTATGAAACTATGAACTGTGGATTCTTTCCGGCAAGCAGAGGCATGGGAAGTCAAGCCTGCAATGCCCCACTGGCTGGCGTGAATCCAGCTTTGGTTAGTCACACCAGTCAGCATGCAAATGAGTCGATTTCTTTGTAAATAGCCTCATTATTACTAATTTTTAAAGGACTCCTGAGCAATTAATGACCTGTTCAACATTCTGAGAAAATATTAATGTGCTGCTTAGAAAAAAAAGAGGTTGGTTATAACTAACCCCTTCCTATGAACTCAGGATGTTGTTGGCATGTATTATTTATACACTCTGTTGGCAGTTTGCCCTGTGTAGATATGGCAGTGATCCATTGAGGAATACAAGAGCCTTTTAATTCTTCTCAGTATTAATTCTTACCTTGACTATCTGACGTGGTACTATTTGTGGATGTTGTCTATCTTATTATTAGGGTTCCACAGGAGACTGTAGCTCAGCCAGTCATTTTTGATTGGCTGTGGTAATTATCCTGGATACCATCATATCCATGGAATTACATCCATAAATTAACACGCATGCTTTTTACAATCTGATTCAACACAAGGTATATGTCTATTTGCAGGGTATACAGAAACTGCTTTGAATCAGATGTAAATGGGACTGTATGTACTTTCATGCTACTGCACTAGTTGCTATTTTTGATACTTTTTTCACTTTGCCAAGGTAAATTAAACTAATGATTAGTACTAACAGTTATCAATCTTTTGTTTGTTGTTGGAAGCAATTTTATTAAACAGCTTTGCTTTACTGTTTGTTGTTTACAGTTAAAAAACCTAAGTTTAGAAGAATTGCAAATGAGGTTAACGGCTTTGGACCCTATGATGGAACGAGAAATTGAAGAGCTTCGTCAAAGATACACAGCGAAGAGGCAGCCTATCCTGGATGCAATGGATGCAAAGAAACGAAGGCAACAGAATTTCTGAATTTGTCTTACTCTCAAAGATAGTGCTAGTAGTCAATATAGACACTTGTTAAATTGTAAATCGGAAGGAATTCTATAGTTATGAGAGGTGTTTTTAAAACATTAAACTGTGCTTCATAACCAAGCAAAGTTGGATCAGTGACAGAACATGTATATGGTGTTCAACAAAGATGGTGGAACACAATTAAACTCTTCTGTGCATTTACCACACTTCTATTTTCAAATATTTAATGTAATAGAAGTTTGATCTGTTTAGTGGTAACTATGTCGTACAATGGGAGAGTGTTTAGGATATCTGGAAGATTTTGAAGTGTTTCATGATTGTGCAGCACTACAGGGCCTTATGTTGCAATATATTTTTCTCCCATTTAGTAGCATATTTATTATATACTCGTAGATGATTGTATTTATTTTTATGCCCATTTACTTTTTAAAACTTGGGGGGAAGGGAGGTATTAGGATAGTTTTGAAGAGAAGGGCCAGGTTAGTTTAAATTGAACGTGGGAATGTAATGAAAAAGAAACTCATTGCTATATTAAAGCCTTGATTCAGTGCAGCATTTATGCATGTGTTCAAGTTCCACTGACATTGATAAGTTAAGCATGTGTTTAAGTGCTGCCCTGAATCAGAGCCTATGGCTGTAAATGTCACACAGTTGCTACACTGGAGAACATTCATGTAAGGGTCAGTTGTGTCACCCTTACTTACATTGAGTGGTCTCCTACTATGGAAGGAAACAAGTGCCTACTTAGTTTTAATTTTTCTATAGTGCAGGAGAAGCAACAAGTGCAATCACATCTATGCTATATACTTCTAGTTGCTGTTACAATTCTTACATTCTGACCAGTTTCAAACATCATTCTGCACCATAGTTTTGTAATGAAGCAACAGCTACACTTTTTGGCCAGTGTTTTTTACCTGGTTGGTTTGTAGTAGGTTTTTGTTTGTTGTTGTTTTGTATTGTAGACATGTAGCTAAAAGGGACACTAATTTAAAAGCCAAAGAAAATCAATGGAAAACCTGTGTTAATCTGTAATAAGCGTCCAAAAGAAGCAAAGTTTTGTAGTATTCCTAATCCTGCCTTCATTGAACACTCAAAATTCTCATTGTCTTCTGTAAGAGTTTTGGGTGCATAAGGAATGCAGGACCAGGCTTTTGTTAATATCGGTGTCCATTTTTTGTCTCTGGTTCATGTGTGTAAATATATGGTAGGTGAAATATATCACATTGCAATAAATACATCAGTCATTTGTATGAAAATGTGATCCACTTTCCGAACTATCGACTGTGGTCACTATTAATATTGCCACAATTTTTGCCTTTTGCCTAATTAACTTTATTGTGGTATTCAGATATTTCCCTAGAAGTCAGATATAATGATAATTACTTGCAAAATGCAGCTATTCAGATTTTAATGGTGCCCAGCGTTACGGGCATCCTTCTGTTACATGTTTAGTATACATCTCGTGTCTCTTGGCATTTACTGTAGTCAGATGTGGACCATTTATACTGAACCATGAGCCTTTGGAAACCATGCATTATCTTTAAACAGTCTAACGAAACAAGAAAAAAATAATTTTAAACTGATCAGCATATGTCTGACCCTTCTGGGACCAATTCTTTTTCTGGAGTTGTATATGGCCATTGTTATCATTTTTGTTCTACTTGTGTGTGTGTGTGTGTGTAATGCCAACTTGTAAATCATAAATTCAAATACATTTTAACTGTGGCAGTTAGAACAACTGACTCTCGTAAATTCATAAATTTTTTAAAATGTGAGCTGCCTTTTAAAAAGAAGGAAAGGAAATAACCCTTCAGAGAGATCCAGAAAACCTACAGTAAATCAAGATGCCCCAACATTGTGCTTTTACTGCCTCACATCTAAACAAACAATGAAGTGATGCATGGTAAAATCTAATATAGTTTATGAAAATGACAGCATAGACTTCTGAATATAGACCTGTTATTTCAAATAAATTTCTAATTCTTTGTTTTATCTCTTCTTTAAATTCATTGATGTGTATGTATAAACACAAAGATATAATATATGGAAAGAATGTATGGAGAGCATAGACTCATCAAGAAGGAGAGAGCCTTATTTACTCTTTCTCACTGTGCCTTGTGGGCAATTAACGACATTGTCCAACTATAGCCTCTCTGCATCATTGCTAACTTTCTCTTCCCATATTTTCTCCCATTTGCCCCACCAAAAGTATCATATGTTGGTTTTGTATGTGGTAACATCATCTGCTTACACGCTGTGTTCAGACTTAGTGCCATCTGGAAAATTTTCCAATTTAGTGCACACCGTGTGTAATACTTACCCAGAGGGGGCCCAGGTTAAAGACCACTAGACGGGCTAGAGCTTTTCTAATGACATCTGAAAGGCATGAGGGCATAAAGTGCATCCCTTCTCTATCCGCAATCTACCTGCAAGCCACACTTTCTTTCCAGATGAAGCAACCCAACTGAATTTTACACATATACAGGAGAAAAGCCAAAAGTCATGGTGAAAACTGGAAATTGAATAAGCCACCTGGGATGGTGAAGTTCATGACTTCTGAGATGTTGTAACTTAGATTCAAGAATTTTCTCTGTCCAAACTTAATACCCCTAACTAATATAAAATTCAATAACTCTGATGCCGGATGCAATGAGTGAAAAGCCTCTCAGACTTCAGGGAGAACTAGATCAGAACCTTAGTTATGTACAAGAAGTAAAATCTAGAAATAGGTTTTATATTAGAGAGGGGTACTTTTATGTTTTCCTTTCTCCTATTTATTTACTAAATCATAGCATCGATGTTCATGACCACATTTATCTCCACTGAAGAATGAGCATTTTCTGTAAAGGAAGTCAGGTAGCATGAGAAATAAGACATTGTAACATCAAGCATTTCAGTAAATCCAGGAGAACTACTGACACATCAAGAGTCAGTAAGATTTTAACCTAGCATTTTCTTTTTTTGCTTCCCATTTTGTATGTTTAAGTTTAGTACATAAAAATCTCTGAAAAATAATTACTTACCACTAAACATCTGAATAAAAACTTATTTTTCACTTATGGATGTTGTGTTGTTCACTCCATCTCAAGCTAAATCATGTTAATGCTAGTTATTGACATTCACTAAGTGTGCTTTAAGTTTCAAATTTCAAAACATTGCTTCCTTTAGTGCTAGGGGCCTGACTTTCAGAATTGCTGAGTACACCAAACTCCAGTTGAAGTCAGTGGTACTCAACGCCTCTGAAAATAAGGTTTTGAAACCATATCCAGCTCAAGGTATCCATGTAGGCATGAGAAGCTGGATACTGGAGCAGGAGCTGGATGGTTTATATAGGACATAAATTGTAGATCAACCCAAGTCTTCCCTGCTTGGGAATGAAAGAGGTTGCCTGGGGGTGAAAGTTCACGTAGTTTCTCTCCTGCACTGCAGCTCCATATGCTAGACCTGTCTCGCTGCCTCTTCCCTACAGGGCTGTTGCAGACTACAGTCATTACTAGATTGCTAGGGCTGTAGTAACCACACTACATGTGATCCCCTCCCTCGCCCCCAAGAAGAAGAAAGGGGCAGATCTTGAGCCCAAAACTTTGTTGTATCCCACCCCCCCAGATACAGGAGGCTGGAGAGGTGAAATTGAGAGATGCTACATGTCAAAATTTCAGGGAACTGCACCTTTGCTCCCTGGTCCCATCCTCCATGGTCTGCTCCAGGAATACTCTCTTGGGGCTCAGGCTTTTATCCGTCACCTTTCTCTGGGCAGGGATCTGCGTACCTCAATCTCCTGACTAGAGGTTAGCCTTGCTGCCCCCTTGCAGTTGCACTGTGATTATCTCTTCACTAGCCTGACTGATGTCCAGCCGCTACGCTTTTCTTTCTCTCCAGGAGCTGTGACCAATGTAAGCCAGCGCTTTATAAGTGACCAAACAGTTCTTCCAGAGCATGGTACTTTATTTAAGGATAAAAATATGCAGAGAAAACAAAAAAAATAAAAAGATCTAAATGCATATTTAAATGTACCAGAAGTCACTCCTCAGGCTTTGGGGATCCTGGCAGGTTCAAGTCCTTCCAACCCTTCCTGATAGGGTTGCAACTTTCTAATTTCAAACACCCTTGCTCTGCCCCTTCCCCAATGCCCTGCCCCACTCACTTTATCCCCTCTTCCTCCATCGCTCACTCTACCCCACCCTCGCTCACATGCTCATTTTCACCAGCCTGCGGCAGGGAGTTGGGGTACAGGAGGGTGTGAGGGCTGTGGCTGGGGGGCAGGCTCTGGGGTAGGGCTGGGGATAAGGGGTTTGGGGTGCAAGAGGGGGTTCTGGGCTGGGGAATAGGGGCAGGGGGTGAGGGCTCTGGGGTAGTGCCAGAAATGAGATGTTCAGGGTACAGCAGGGGACTCCAGCCTGGGGAAGGATGCTGGGCTGTGGGAGGAGGTGAAGGTTGCAGCTGGAGGTGTGGGCTCAGGTGGGGCCAGGGATGAGGGGTGCAGGAGGGATGCGACTTCTGGGAGGGAGTTTTAGTGCAGGAGGGTGCTCGGGGCTGGGGCAGGAGTTGGTGTGTGGGTGGGGGTGAGAGGTATGGGCTCCAGATGGCGCTGACCTAAAGTGGCTCCCGGGAAGTGGCGTCACATTCCTCTGGCTCCTAGGTGGAGGCATGGCCAAGGTGCTCTGCATGCTGCCCCCGCCCACAGGTACAGCCCCCACTGCTCCCATTGGCAGTGATTCCAATCCAATGGGAGCTGCGGAGCCAACACTTGGAGAAGGGGCAGCATATGGAGTGCCTGTGGCCACCCCTCTGTTTAGGAGTGGGACATGCCAGCTGCTTCCTGGGAGCCACATGGAGCAGGGCAGGGAGCCTGCCAGCCCCGCTGCACCACCAACTAGACTTTTAATGGCCCGGTCAGCAGTGCTCACTGGAGCCATCAGGGTCCCTTTTTGACAGGGTGTTCTGGTTGAAAATTGGAAACCTGGCAACCTTACTTCCAGAAGGTTTGGTCTCTCCTTGGACATAAGATCATGTCCATTTGTTGAAAAAAAAATGAAGGCCCTTCTGTCAGGTTAAACTCAGCCTTTTGTACCAGAAGCCCTTTCATTGGTCTCTTTGGGTCCTTTGTACCAGTTTGAACCAGTATATGCAAACCACCCCCGTACCCTGCAGCTATGCGTACACACACACACACACACACACACACACACACACACACACACACAGATTTTAGTTTCTGGAAGAGCTGTGGTAATCGTCCTTCATGAAATAGGCTACAATCCCTATCCTGCAATGATACACATAACCTTTGTAAAGTTAATACAGTGGTTCCCAATGCTACTGCATGTGGTTGCAGTATCTGTTATGCTACCCATGTGTGTTGAGGGGAGCGTCTCCCTTCTCCATCACTACTGTGTGGGGACATTCCTCATAATGGAAATAGGGCATTCACTTCCCCCTCTTGTGTGTGGATCAGTTTGGCTTCATGGTCACTTCTTTTCTCCTGGAATGAAGTTGAAAGCCAGTCTTTGAACAGCACAAAATTTATACAATTCCTAAAAGTGTCTGTGAGTCAGGCAAGCACATATATTTGGACATCAGAGGATGAGCTGAGTATGACTCTCTTAGCTATTATGTGGGCATCATCAAGGATTAAGTGCCCCCACTGGATAATTAGCAGTTGTAGGAGCTCTGGAGGGCCAGGGGGGCTGCTTTCTTAATGTCTTTTTCTGGTGAAATTTGTACTATTTTCTGCAATTCAGTTTCTTAGAAACTGTAACAAAGCACAAAAATCATATTGTGTTGCGATCTGCATCTTAAAACATATATAATAATATTTATCCAAATTCAGGGTGAGATCATCCTCTTTGATTTTTGCCCTGCAGGGAATGAAAAGAGCAGAAATCCTACTCAGACTGCCATGAAGGGAGCTGAGCCTAAGTGGCAGCGTCTCCTGCTCCCTCTCATCTTGCTGACGTCCCTCTCTGTGAACTGAGTTTGTTTTGTAGCCTGATTCTCAGAGATGCTGAATATCTCTGCTCCCAGGGAGTTGTGGGTGCTTAGCTTGTTGCAAAATCTAGTCTGTGATGCTCTGTTGGTGCAATGGGAACATGAGTGGGTTGGAGAGGGATGTGCCGGGAGAGCTGCTCTACTTAACATCCCAAACCTGATTCTCATGTTCCATTTCTTTTTTTTTTTTTAATCATTCTTCTTTAAGCATTTGTCTACGTGGTGCCCATGGTGAGTGAGGTCACAGTTCTGTTGCTAATCTTTGAATATCAGAGCAAAAAAAGGTTGAGGGGGACGGTAGAAACTCCGGTTATTAGTGCACATTTTAGTTCTTTCATATTTATTCCTCATTTGTCTACATTTGCACAGATACACTCAGAGCAGAAAAAAACAATGTTGATTTGTTCAAACTACCCGTATGTTCAGCTGCATTATACATTGAGCCTGCTAGCATATAAATCTGGTTCATTGTTGATGAAGCAATGTGTAAGTATAGGAGATCATCTGTTAGTGACCTTTGCAAGCAATCGATGGCCCTGTCTAGATTATGTACTGTAAAGCCATCTGTAAAACATTTTATATACAAGCTGGTTAATCAGAGAGTGTGATAAGCTGATTGTTACACTTTCTGCTGCATATACATTTAGTTATAAAAAAGATATAAGTAAAAGGGGTTGTGTCTAGAACCGGGGCAAGCAACCTGTGGCACGTGGGTCAAAGGCGGCACGTGAGCTGATTTTCAGTGACACTCACACTGCCTGGGTCCTGGCTGCCAGTCTGGGGGGCTCTGCATTTTAATTTAATTTTAAATGAAGCTTCTTAAACATTTTTAAAACCTTATTTACTTTACAAACAACAATAATTTAGTTGTATATTATAGACTTATAGAAAGGAACCTTCTAAAAACGTTAAAAGCATTACTGGCACGTGAAACCTTAAATTAGAGTGTATAAATGAAGACTTGGCACAGTACTTCTGAAAGGTTGCTGATCCCTGGTCTAGAATATGACAAGAAACCTTTATTTCTTTATATTCTTAACAATTTAGGGCCCAATCTTGCTCCCATGGAAGTCAATGTAGAATTCCCATTGACTGCAACGTACACAGAATTGGATAGGGACGTTAGTGTATGCACTACTGTTAACATAGTATGTCTTAGCTCTTAAAAATAGTTCACAGAATATTTTAGCAGATTGGCAAAGTCCATGTTATTTCTTTAAAATGTGACAGTGAGACAATGTAGGATGTCAACTGAAATATACCCCAGAGCTGGTAGGGGGCTCTGATGATAGAGACCAATCCAGGAATATGAAGTGGTTTAATCAAAGGGTTGGAAAATTGAAATCAGAATCACTTTTTATGTCTGTTTATTTTTAAAAGCATCAGTCTAATTTATCATTAAATTGCCATTTTTGCTCAGTGAACTGTCTGCTGCTTTTTCTGCACTTTAAAAGTCTAGAGACACTGGATGGGCATTCTGTAATGTCATATGTACTGCTACAAGCTAACTATACATAATTTCCTTTATAATATCTATGGCAAACTTTAGGCCTGGGTCTTCTCTGATTTACAGTGGTATAGCCAGGAAGAACTCTGCTCAAATCAGAGGTGAAACCAGTTTAAGGCCTTTTCTACACTAGGGAAGTTTATAATAAAATTCACACTGCTGTTCCCAGTGGGAGTCCTAGTGTAGACAAGGCTCTAGCAGCTTCTGGTGGTCAATCCTCGTTTTGCATGCTGAGATGACTATATGGTCAGATTCTACCAGCAGTGCAGTGCAAAGCAGAAACACCACATCAGGGGATCTAGCCCAGTAAGTCTATTTTAAAAAGGCTTTCATAGTTTAGTATGTTTATTGTTGGAAAGGTCTCCTGCAAGATGTATACATATGCCGTCACCTTCAACCTTTTTTTGCTCTGATATTCAAAGACTTGAACATAAGAACGGCCATACTGGGTCATACCAAAAGTCCATCTAGCCCAGTATCCTGTCTTCCAACAGTGGCCAATGCCAGGTGCCCCAGAGGGAATGAACAGAACAGGTAATTATCAAGTGATCCATTCCTTGTTGCCCATTCCCAGCTTCTGGCAAACAGAGGTGAGGGACACCATCCCTACCCATCCTGGCTAATAGCCATTGATGGACCTATCCTCCATGAATTTATCTAGTTTTTTTTTTAACCCTGTTAGAGTCTTGGCCTTCACAACATCCTTTGACAAGGAGTTCCACAGGTTGACTGTGGGTTGTATGAAAAAATACTTCTTTTTGTTTGTTTTAAACTTGCTGCCTATTAATTTCATTTGCTGATCCCTAGTTCTTGTGTTATGAGAAAGAGTAAATAAAACTTCTTTATTTACTTTCTCCACCTCAGTCATGATTTTATAGACGTCTATTATATCCCCCCTTAGTTGTCTCTTTTCCAAGCTGAAAAGTCCCACTCTTGTTTTTCACAGTCTTATATTTCAAGTCTTAGACTTGAAAGATTCTTCCTCTTCCATTCCCTAAAAAAAGGACCATAGACATGGCCTTCATGAGGGTTCTGCAACCTTAGGATGCTAAGGACACCATCTCATGATGCAAATGTACAGACATGGCTCTTGAAGAATTAGAGTTACTGGTAAGTCACCTTTTATTTTTTCTTGTTTTCAACCTGAGAGATCAGGGATTTAAATTCTGGGCATCCCTGTTTCCACATACACAACTGAAAGCATGAGGTGTTGAAACTTTAGCCAAGACAGCCTTTCTCCAAAATGTTCATTAGACACCAAAGTTAAATAGACATTAGCAAAAACAGGTTTAAATGGTCTTGATAAAAATCCTTTCCCTTTCTCTATTGCTTGCTTCCAGTTTCTTGGCTTTTCTGATGTTACTGGGCTTCTCTTCACTACAGAAGTTCAATTAGTTGATGTGATGCTGAATATGAGTTGTGCTGGTCTTCACTAACTGCAAAGGCATGGTCAGCATCATGTTAGCTACCTCAATTCTTCACAATTTCTGTAATGTAGACTAGACTATAATTTCACTAATCACTGCAGAATCTTCCAGGCTAGACAAGACCTGTATTTATCAGGTAAAGGACAAGTAGAGAGAAAATCTCTTTTAAGAAAGAACAAAAAATCTTATGTCTTTTTAATCATAAAAAAACGGTTATATGACTTTTTTTTTTTTTACTCTTTGCAGGTAAGATAATACAACTAAGAGCAAAAAATGTGGGCAGACAAACCCAAACCATCTGATTCCCATCTGTGTAATTTGTACAATTCATACTTCAACATGTGTAAAGTCAGTACAGCACTGGGTTTTTGAGAATGTAAGATTTCCCTACAGTAGTATTTTATCGTGATATGTTCCTGTTGGGTGCTATTTTATCATTTTTATAGATACAACTTTCAATAATATCTGTTTTTATTGGATATGTGAAAACACATGCCAGACCAATGCCAAGTAGATTAACACTGGGAAATCTAATCAAAGGCTGCTAATACAATATGCCAGGGACAGTCAACAGGTGGACAGCAGGCCAGATGCTTTCAAATGGACCCCCAAATCTTTTATTTACTTATTATTATTATTATTTTATTATTTATTATTTTCTCTAGAGCATGGTCCTTGACAAATAATAATTGGTCACCCCCTACAATACAATATGATGGGTCACCTAGCAAAATTTGTTCTAGCTTCTAATAAATTTGTCTCATCAGTCACACAGGAAAGACTAGCAAGGCGCTTGGAAGACAACTTCCACACAATAATTTCTGCCACAAGTAGTTTGAATGTTCCACATGAAAAAGCTGGTTTAGGTCAGTACAGGAAATTACGGCCCCTTACCCTGTTGCACAAAAAAAAAATCATTTAAATTTTAATGAATACCTGCATTGTTTATTATTGAACAAGTTAGTATATTTTGCAAATACATGTTAGTGACTCAACATTTCATGTTTGGAACTTTGATAACTGCTAAAGTGTTTACTTTTGGCAATTGTTCACTGCGCTGTATAGAAAATATGAAACCAGTGGGCTTGTAAAAAGGAATGGAACAACTTTTTTTAAAATAAACCAAATACGACATATTCATTTAACTTTGGAACTATGTGTATTAATGAGCTGTAAATGTACACGGCGGTTTTCAAAACACAGAATCAGACAGAGTTCCTGCCCCAAAGAAACAAAACAAGTTTGCACATGACGGACAGGGTGATATATACACCTCGGGGTTCCATTAAGACTGACCTTCAAATTAAAAAAAACTGAGCTTGTGTCCTTATTTTGCTGCTTTGTGAGAAAGGAAAGAAAGGTGTGTGTCACACAAAAAAAAGGAGTGGGGGGCGAGGGCAGAGCATATTTCTGCTTCTCTTTGTCATATTAATAGTTCAGGCCATGTTTACCCTGAAAGACTTTTCTGATGACTTGAGAACTAATGAAGTGATGGCATCATAAGAGTCAAAAGACTGAAAGTTGAGCAACTGAGAGCAGATGGACCTTGAAAGTTTCACACCAACGACTTAGGAACATTTTAGAGTTAGGATGTCTTTGCTGAGGATTCAATCTCCTGGTTTTATCAGCTAATGGATGATAAGTTTGCAATCAAGATTCTGAGATCCTTCTCCTCCAGCAAAACCAGATGCGACATTCCTGATATTTCTAAGGTAGAAATGAAAATCAAAAAAACAGCCTTCGTAAAAGGCACTTTCAGGTTTTCTTTATAGTACACATTATAAAGCATCAAAAAGTTCAAAGAATCTTTTATAGAAGACCTTGAAAGGTGAAGTGAACATCTTTCATCTCTCAAGATCTTAGTTCAGGGTTCTGTTTTTCATCTAGGTTGTGTATTAATGTTATGAGTGGGATACTGAAGCAATGACCTCTTTACAGTCTGTTGCCAGCTTGAGCACGTCACTTAATCTGATTCTGTTTCTTTGCCTCAGTTTACCATGTGTAAAATGGATAGACTAATACTGTGATGGGGTGGACTAGGCCCAAAGGCCCCCTGCTGGAGGCCTCAGGGTTCTGCCACAGCCATCCCAGGGAAGGAGCAGGCTAGAGTGGCTGCAGGGGAAGCAGCCAATCAGGGCCCAGGAGGGTCATATAAAAGGAGCTGCAGAGTAAAGTAGTAGTCAGATGTTACTTGGAGCAGAAGAAGAAAGGACTGCAGGCCTGGAAGAACAGCAGGGCCAAGGATGGTTTGCTAGTAGGGCCTGGGGGAGCATAGAGTGAGCTCCTGCTTGTTTGCTAGGACTGAGTAGGGACTGAGCCTGGGAGGGTAACAGGAAGATAGTGTCTCCAGGGAGGAAGCCCTGGGGATACAGCTCCATATCAGGGCAGGAATACTTAAAGACCAAAGCCCAGGGAGGACTAGAGAGCGACACCACCAAAGAGGTACTGAGATAGGCTCCGGTGGACCATATACCCTGGAAGGAGTTTGTGCTGGTTAACATGCAGACAGTGTGACTCAGCTGGAGCACCATGGCACTGACAAATCTGCCTGAGAACCACCAAAATGGGTCACCAGAACTAAACAACACAGACATGCCCAACCAGAAGGGGCCACTCATGAGACAAATACATATTTGTCAAAGCTCACATGTCTGCTCTATTGGCTAAGTAGTTTGGTTCCTTGTTAGAAAGGTGTTGTATTCATTCAAAGTTTGATTGTTCCATAACAGCTGATGGAAACATAGCCACCTAAGTTAGAGTGGAACCGCACTCCTGGCTCTGCTTTAAGAGTTAAGAATGACACTAACAGAGACTTCTTGACAGTTAAATAATCTGATTTCCAGCTTGTTTGCTATACATGCATTGATCTGTAATTTGCAAAGCTACAAATGTACTTGATTGGAACTAGCTGTAGTCTCATCCCTACATATGGTGTGAAAAAAGATAATTGGAATTAGAAGCTGCCATATTGGATCAGAGACATGGTCCATCTTATGCAGTGTCCTGTTGCTGATAGTGGCCAGAAACAAATGTCACAAAGGAAAGTGGGGAAAAAATTAACCTGCCCATAATGGAAGATTCTTCCTAATCCAATCAATTAGTGGTCTGTTTATGCCCTGAAACACGAGGATAATACGTTAACATTAGGCTCACTCCTGCGATCCTGGTGCACTCCAAATGCCCTCTACAGTCCGTGGGTTTAGCTTTAATGGAACTACTTGTGTGAACAAAGTTAAGTATTAGTGCAATGTTTGCAGGTTCTGGGTCCTACAGAGGAAAGTGAATTAACCGATGCTGTTTATTCTGACTACTATATGCCTTTCCTTTCTGAATGTAAAAATAAACTGTAGAAATTGAAGAATTTCTGGATAGCGTAGTGGTTAAGAGCGCCGCCCTTTGATACGAGAGACCGCCCTTTGATACGAGAGACTGGGGTTCAAATCCCAGTTGGTACCCAACTTTCCAGTAGGGGTCCTTGGGCAAAAGACCCCCTAACGCTTCACCTGCCTACCTCAAATATGAGAGTGACACCAAAGTCAACAGGACACTAAGCACTTCCTCAGAACTCAATGTGACTATGGAAGACAATACTAGAAGTCACTCAAGGCAGCTTGCACAGTGCCATCAGTGCGGCAATATACCAAGGGTGATGCACTGCCCCGCTGCTGTTCTGCATAGGCTAACGCCCCCTCAGCCAGATAATCACAAGGACTAGGATACGGGTACAGGTTGCAGGAGTGGAACTCCATCAGCCACCTCCTCTACAGGATGACCAGGTCATCGCTAAGAATGAACGACGACACGACTCGCTAACCACCTGACGCGGATCCTACGTGAGGATATCGGATGCATTCGGACTGGAGAAACGTGGTGGCCAGGGTGGTAGGGAGAGGGAAGGTAGTTCAAGACTGATGGGTGTGAGAACTAACCAGCGGGGCCACATAGCAGAGATAAGACCAGCTACGCAAGTACTTGGCGTCCCCACAGTCACAGGGAAACCATGACGAGCGAGGCAAGGAAGACAGCAACATCTCAGTATCACAGGATAAGACAGGTCTGAAAGAGCCAGCTCAGTTGGGAAGAACAAGACCACCGCCATCAACGGATACGCCCTGCCAGTCATCTAATACCCTGCCAGTATATGTGAGCTGGCCAAAGGAGGACAAAGGGAGCGCTGCGATGGTGCCAAAACCCGGAAGCTCCTCACTAATGCCGGAGGTTTCACCCAAAGTCCAACGCCGTAGACTGATATCCAGCCAGAAAGAAGGCGGAGCGGGCTTGTTGAGGTCAAAAGCACTGTCCGCGTGAAACCCGGAACATCCAAATTACATCAGCTACATGGAATGCCTCGGCCAAAGTATCGAGCTGCTTGAGAGAATGCCTGAGGCCAAGCAGCAACTGGAGGAAGACAAGCAGAAGAAGTGCCATGGAGACTAAGCACCCATGCAAATGGTGATGGACCATCGACAGTAGCCTGAGGTTGGCTTAGCACTGGGAATCCTGCCACAATCCCAAAGGTAGCCTGGAAAGGGGCTGAACTAAAAGACAGCAACTGAGAGGACACTTGCTGATCATTTAGCAGCACCAGAACAGGGCACTGGAGCACAAGATCATGAAGCAGGGTCTACCAACTAGAGAGGAACCAAGGTGCAGACCTGTGCAGAGAGGGCTCAGATGACATGTCCATAACATATGTCAGGAATGGGACCTGGGGTGCCATGCCGGCAGGACAGCAGCATACACTGAACGCGCATCAATACACAAGTGCTGGCATTGTGTACAGGAACATCTGCAACAGCGTATGGGCAGACCCTACAAGACCAGATGGGAGATTCCACAGAAGTTGCGGAGAATAGCAGGGCCTAAAGATTCTGTGGGACTTCGCAGATGCAGACGACAGGCAGGTACTGGCCAATCACCAGATCTGTGGTAATAGACCAAGGACCAGAAAGACAGCGTGGTGATAGATATAAGGCAGTGCCACATGACGACATCAGGAGAAGGAATATGAGAAGCTGGAGAAGTACCAGGGCCTGAAAGAGAAACTAAGAGAGATGGGAAAGTGAAGGCCTAAAGTGGTCCAGTCGTGTAGAGACCGGGCTTGTGACTCCTAAGCTGGGTTGGTTGGCTCCAACCAAACAGATCCCAGGAACAACATCAGAGCTCTCTGTCCAGAAGAGTGCAGTGCTAGGAACAGCTAAGATACTGCGCAGAACCCTCAAACTCCCAGGCCTCTGGTAGAGGACCCGAAGTTGAGGAAGACACATACCACCCATAGGGGTGAGAGGGGAATTTTTATTTTTTTTATATATATACCATAACAGTGTATCCTGTTATGAGTTTTCCTCAGTGATCTGCATTAAACCGTAGGTTCTTTGTTGAATGTCTTTCTAGTCCAAGTAAACATTTCTTCAAAGGGAGAAAATTTATATTAAAAGAACCCTTTCCCTATTCCCTGAAAAGGCTCATAAAATGTAGCTTTCCTAAATCAGACCAGAGATCAGTACTTAAAATTGATCTCTCCTATTGTCTCTCTCTCCTCTCTGAAATAACCTATTAATGGAAGAGGGACACGTGTCTTGGATGTTTATAGCATCTCTCTTTAAATTCCCAATGTTCATTCTATGCTTCCAGAGCAATTATGATTAGACTTGATGATTTAAGGAAAAATTCAGCAAAATAAATGAATGAGGAAGGCAAAAAGCTTCTGAACTGATCTATCTCACGTAAAGCTTTTAGTGTGATACAGCAACTGATACTTCATGTTTATTACACTACAATCTGGTATACAGTCAAGTACAAAGAAGAATCTTTTTGCTCACAGAGCACACAAAAATGGATGTCATAGCCCAGAGCTTATTTAGGTAAGAAATTGCTTGGAGAGGGGTTAGATGGAGATTTATCATTTTTCTATCAGGCATTTGCAACAGTATCCAAAATGTGAAATTCTTCTTCAAATTCAGGGCCTTATTACCAGTCTATGGATACATTCTATAAATCATAGAATCATAGAAATGTAGGGCTGGAAAGGACTAGAAGAGATCATCTAGTCCATCTGCCTATGCTCAAGCAAAACCAAGCATACCTAGACCAACCCTGATAAAGGTTTGGCTAACCTGTTCTTAAAAACCTCCAGTGATGGGGATTCCACAACCTCACTGGTAACCTATCCTAATATTTAACTAGCCTCACAGTTGGAAAGCTTTTCCTAGTATCTAAACTAAATCTCCTTCGCTGCAGACTAGCCTGATTATTTTTTGTCCTATCTCCAGGGGACATGGAGAACAATTTGTCACCTGTTCTCTTTCTAACAGCCCTTAATATATTTGAAGAGTGTTATCAGGTCCCTGCTCAGTCTTCTTTTCTCAAAACTAAACGTGCCCAGCTTTTTAAATCTTTCCTAATAGCCCAGTTTTTCTAGCCCTTTTATAATTTTTGTTGCTCTCCTCTGGACTCTCTCCAATTTATCCATATCCTTCTTAAAGTCTGGCACTCAAAAGTAGATACATTATTCCAGTTGAGGCTTCACTGGTGCCAAGTAGAGTGGGACAGTTATCGTCTGTGGCTTACGTGTGTCACTGCTGTTAGCCATTTTTGCAACTGCATCACATTGTTGAATTATTTTCAGTTTGTGATCCACTATAACTCATGGATTGGCAGTAGCCAATTATTCCCTATTTTGTATTTTGTGCATTTGATTTTTCCTTCCTAAGTTCAGTATATTGCACTTGCCTTTATTGAATTTCATCTTGTTGATTTCAGACCAATTCTCCAATTTATCAAAGGTATTTTTGAATTCTCATCCTATTTTCCAAAATGCTAGCAATCTCTCCCAGCTTGGTATCATCCACAAATTTTATAAGCACGCTCTCCACACCATTATCTAAGTCATCAATGAACATGTTGAATAGTATTGAACCCAAGAATGAACCCTTTAGGACCCTACTAGATAAGCCCTCCCAATTTAACAGTAAACCATTGATAGCTACTCTTTGAGTATGGCCTTTCAACCAGTTATGCACCCCATTTTTGTAATTTCATCTAGACCATATTGCCCTACTCTCAGAATGTCATATGAGACTATGTCAAAAGTCTAGTAATACTGTCAAAGAAGGAAGTTAGGGTTGGTCTGGCATTAGATGGTCTTGACAAATCCATGTTGGCTATTACATATCACCTTCTTATCCTTTAGGTGCTTACAAATTGATTGTGTAATAATTTGTTCCAGTATTGAAGTTAGCCTGATTGGTCTATAACTCTCCCTTTTAAAGCTAGGTACTAAAGCTACCATATACTCTCTCCCTGATAAAATAATAGGAAAAAAATAACTGTATTTCAGAAAAAGTCTATAGAGTGTTTCATATGAAAATGGTACAGGGTGAAATTAGACATGACATAACGGAGAAATTTAGGAGCAGATGTTTCTTTCATGTTGCTTTAAGATTGTTAGTGGTATAGCTGATAAAGTACCTACAGAAATCGTGTCAATTCTCTTAATTTTCTGTAAACCTTGTTTCCCTGTTAACTAATCCTTATGAAGTGAAGATCCTGGTATCATCGCTAGAATTATATAGAGAAATAACTTGATTGATATTCAGTAATGTGTTGATCATAAATGTGTTCAGGTGTATATCTTGATCCAAAGCCCAAGTCAATTAGAGTTTACCACTTTCAATAGGCTTTGGATCAGGCCCTTTATGCATATACATTAGTGCAGCTAAAATTTTCTGTTCAGCTAAATATAGAGAATATCTCTCATAGTGGTGGAAGCTTGCAAAACTGGAAAAGAAAAAAAATCATTTTAGGTGTGACCACTGAATGTAGGTATATCTGATATAACTTGTTGATTGACTATAACTATAGGCTATTTTCTTAGTACTCCATTGTATTAGTCAAGGATACCTAATACTTATTGCGCTACTTTTATGGAAATCCAATGGCATTCTGGTTTGTTTATAGTCCATAATGCAATATTCCTTAAGTTACTAGTAGCTACCCAACAGTGTTGTGTTAGGTTTGGTAAGTCGATCCCTCCCTGTTTGGCTGGTAATTGTAATTATATTTAATGGATTCCAAGATGTTTATACACCCAACGAAATTATGTGCTTATTTGGTCAAATTTGGCAAAAGAATCCGGAATTTTAATAAACATAGGATGTGCACACAGTAGAGCAGCCCTAATCCCCAATCAAAAACCCAACTTCATTTTGAAATGTTTTAAATTAGGTTAACAAAATTTCTACAGCCCATCAATTGTATCAGTTTTCTGAATTCCACAGCACATTCATGATTGCCCAGATAAAAGGGGCAGAACCTGGGTAATTTTGCAGATGAAATAGGAGGAAATCTTATTAGTAAAACTCGTCCTTTAAAACACAATTTATTTTTAGCCAGAAACTGAACTAAAGAGTCTAGTTCTGCTATCTGTGCTGGTGGAGGGAGGTGGGGATTGAGTCAAATGTAACAAAGTATCACCAGGAAGTAACATTACTTTTTGTTCAGCATTCTAAATCATTAAGCTTCTGCTCCAGCTCCTGTTATAGTCTATGGAAAGATTCCCATTGACTCCAGTAAAAATCCAACTGGTCCCTCAGTTGTTAATTTTCACATTACTGCCAGCAGTCCCCTGTTCAGAGCAAACAACAAAGGGGTACCCCCACTGAAAAATGGCCCTATTTTAGCATTGTATAAAGCATAACCTTGCAGTTTTACGTTTAGGTGTAACAGTCAGGGTCCAGACCCCCAAAGGGGAGAACAGAAGGATTAACCCCCCCACTAAAACCCCCCCACTAAAAACATACTGTGTTATTGTACTATAAAAACGTATTGAGTAAGGTCCTGAATGGAAGCTTGTAATGTACTGAACTTGCTGGTCACTATGAGATATACATACGGACAGTACTGATCAATTGCTCTGTTTGTTTATATAGAAAACTGTACTCATCATCAGCTGTACTCATCATCAGCTTCACTTCACAGCAGGGTAGTGAGCAATCAAGCAGGAAAAGGCACCCAAACCAATTGTTTACATGAAACCAGCTTCAAGCCATTTTCCAGCCCAGAAAAAGACACCGCTGCACCTCTAAAGTAAATGGAAAGACACTCAAATTGAAAAGAACAACCGGGCTCTGGAACAGCAAGTTAACTAGTTACTGTGGGGAGAGAGAGAGAGAGGTCTTTTAAAAGCAGCCTTGCAACTGAGCGGTTTTGACCAGAATTTGAGAGACAGTTTCCAAGCTGTCCATGAGTGCTGGATTCCTCATATGGCTATGGGCTACGCTGGAAAACTGCTTTAAGGTAACAGATAACTCTTATTAGAAAAGATATCTAATATGAAAGTGTAAAGCCTGAAGTTGTGACTTTGTTTATTTGTGTGGAATTTGTATGTGTTTCCTTTCCCTTATTATTTCAGATTTCAATCCTTGCTTTTTCTATTCATTAGTCTTTTAGTTTATTTTTTCCAAAGCAGGTCTTTGGTGTGCAGTGTGTGCGCCAAAGTGAGCTGATAACTGGCAGGGCTGGTTTCACCTTTGTGGTGACAAATGAGAGAGAGACAATCCCAGTGTCAATGAATTAAGAACTCAGGGAGAACATATTTGGGGAGACTTGGGACTGGAAGAGTTTTTGGTGTCACCTTGCAAAAAGTAACTCAGCTGAGGAGAGCCAGGATGGGGCCTTATCCTAGTGGGCAGGCTACTGCTGTCAGGGATCTGACTCAGAGCTGCACAGCACCATGGGCAGGTGGTGACCGAACCCCTTACTGGTCTGGGTGATCCCCAAAATGGAACATTAGGTCCAGACTGATTTATCCTTTTCTCACACATCTGATTCTCAAGAATTAAGAAAGATCCATTGTGACAGAGGGTCAGATTTTTCAAAGGGATTTAGGAGCCTACAGAAGAAGGTAGGTGCTTGGTGGGATTTTCAAAAGTGCCTGAGCAGGTTTGGAACCTAACATCCATTGATTTCTGGAGTTAGAAGGCTTTGTCACTTTTCAAACTCCCAGTAGACTTCCTGATTTCATTTTTAGGTGCCAAACTACCTTTGGAAATCTGGTCGAGCATGACTAATGATCCTGCAAGTAGTCCAGATCAGATAGCCCCAGCCTACACAGGAAAGGTGGAAAACTGGTCTCTAGAGTTCACTACAATGTTGTACTCAGTTGGGAGATCATTTCAAAATGGAGGCTGGTTCTCTTTACGATTGGTTTCTCAGAAGAGGACCGTCAGCTATATTTGACAGCTTGTTCTTTTTCTGGTGACGATGGAGAATTATCTCAGGCTAAAAAGCCTGGCCAACATTATGAAACCAGATTCCCCAAAGTTAGGCATCTAGGTCCTGATTTAGCAGCCCATCGCAGATCAGCAAATCATTTAAGCATGTGCCTAAGTCCCATTTACTTCAATGGGACTAAACCACATGCATAATATTGAGCATGGCCGTAATGCTTTGCTGAATCTGGATGGAGTTTAAGTATGGACTTAAATGATTTGCTGAACTGGGGGCCTGAATAAGTGGCCCTATGTTCAGAGGTGCAGAGCACCCATATTTCTCATTGACTTCAGTAGAATTTGTGGGTGTTCTGCACCTCTGAAAATCAGGCCATTCCTATGAAGGGATCCAATCCAAAGCCCATTGAGGATAATGGGAGGCTTTCTGTTGACTTCAATAGGTTTTTGATCAGACCCTATGGATGGGATTTTCAGAGGAGCTTAAGGGTGAGAGTTGCCCAAATTCCACTGAATTTCAGTGAGAGTTGAGTGCCAAACTCCCCTGGGCTCCTTCAAAATCCCAGTCAAAATATGGACTCAGGGAAGTTGGTTTCAAAACATTAGCATAGATGCCTAAAGATAGGCAGCCAAAGCTGAGAGTTTGGGATTCTGGTCCATGCACTTGTTCTGGAAAGAAATTTATCCCAGTTCTGGCTTCAGTTTTATTCCCAAAAGGTCCAGATAAAGAAAAATAAGTCAGAATGGAAACATTCTTTGACCAAAAATCAAGCAGGCCAATCTTTTCATCAGTATTTCTTCTTACAGAGCAATAGAGTAATGCTTTTGTTTTCATCTGTGTCCTCTGAGGACGAAGAACAGCTGTCTAATGTATATCAATTCCTCTTGAATGACCTGTTTCTTGATACAAGGGACATTGATTATCTGTTGAAGGATGTGGCTTGTTTCTTCTACATTCCCAGTATTTCTAGACTGGTCTCATTTTAAATCTAAAGGGAAACTGGTTTAGAAAATCATGTGCACTGTGAAGCAGCTACCACATTCTATCCCAGGGCTGGCTTCCATCACCAGTGGTGTTGAGTGATTCCCATACTGCACATAGGACTCCACCAGGACTTTTAAACTTCAGTCTCTTGTTAACAAGGCTGTGGAAGCAAATTCCCCAGCACCGAGCCCAGGGGCAATTTACCTGTAGGCAGAATACCTGCTAGGGTGCTGGTGGATAGGATTGCACTCAGTGTCAGCTCCCACAGTTATTTCTGGGGAGTAGCTTGTGCTGTCCCTAACAGTAGCCTAGCCCCAGGATCTCCCTCAGATTATCTTGCACTGTTGTTGTGTACAGAAGCACAAGGGCTAGGACTGTGGTTGCCTCTTCCATAGGAGAGGAAGGGTTAGGAGGGCTCCACGCACCCTGCCTTTGCCCATGCACACAGTGTAGGGCAAGCAACAATTTGGCCTATAAATATAAAGCAGTTTAGAATTATCCAGGCTGAAAGCGCTACACACGTGTAAGCTGACAGTGCTGTTACTTCACTCGGCAAATCAATGAACAGAAGGACCCAACTACAAAGGCGTTTACTTCAGAGAATGCTGAAAGGATGGGCTGGAGAAAGAGGCCAAAGGGGACATGCATATGATTTTCCTGCGCTCACAATGCACACTGCCAATGGCGTGTGCAGCTTTGTATAAGATTAATTGTTGAGGTTGTCTTGCCTTCCTTTAGGCAGTCATGGTGGTTTAAGTGGTCCACAATTCTGCTTCAGTGATGAAGACCAAGCGCTGGATCTCCAGCAAGGATATGCTCTGGGCCTCCACAGGTGTACGGAATAAGTAGGCAAGACCAATGGATAACCAAACCTTTTTACAGGAAGAAGGAGATGTGTCTTATAGAGCATATAGGCCAAGTTTTCCATCCTTGCCTAAAAATAATGCATCATCTTTTTGCACGTTTGTACAGCACCGAGCAAAATATGGTCCTGGTCCATGACTGGGGTTCCTAGGCACCAGCACAATACAAATAATAAGTCCTGATGTTGACAGTGAAGATTGAAAACCCTTCAGGAAGTATGAGTTGAGGACAGGTGTAAAAACAAGGTATAGGGTGGGAATTTCCAAACTGTCTAAAAAGCGCAAGTTCCACTGAAAGTCAGTGGGACTTAATGCTCCCATGTCACTTAGGTGCTTTTGAAAATCCTGCCGTAGCCTTTCTGCATTTGAACCTAGACTGCATGACTGCACCCCATTCATTTTATATAATGGCGGCAATAGGAATAGACTAATTTAGGATTGCAAGAAACAGATTCAAGGTGGAAGCTAAAAAGCTTTCCCTCTCTGGCTAGCAAGCAGACAGAGCCATTCCAGACATCTTAAGAAATACCTCAATAATCATCTGAGTGTTCTTTCCAAAAGTTCTGGATCCTTTCAATGGTTGGAATGAGGTCACTGAATAGAGTTTTAAACAGAAAAAAACTGTTTTGTTCATGCGTTAGATATTGCCAAAGGGGTATACAGTGGCATTGAGGGAATAGAGTAATGTGGTCAAAACTACAGCCACACACCCAATTACTGCTCATGTGGTAACCACATGCCGATGGTCTGATCATCCATCTCAGGCAGAACAATTCACTTAAGATGCTAGGTTTCGATGCACATAAAGAAGATGTTGGCAGATTTACAGCAGGCCTTGTCCAATGCAAGAATAACTTAGTTCTATTTATTTCTGGGTAAGGTTTGTAGAGGTGCCAAAAACCTATTGGTAGAGTGAGCAAAAAAATGTACAAGCTGCTGACATCGTGCTATTTTTTTGTGGGGATTGTAGTTTTGAAATTGTATCAAGGCCTCCAGATGAATGCATTTATCAAAGGAAAGACTCATCATTTAAATTTGTGAGGGCCAAAGGGCTGTGTGTGGAGGGTGAGAAGTTATAAGACCAAGAAAACTTCTTCTCGTTCTGGTAGCAGAAGGTCAATTTGAGGTTTAACACCTGTGAGATAATCCCCTTTTCTTTGTGCAAATGAGAGAAATAAAATAAAAAGCCAATGGATCCAACAAAGGGGTCACTGTCAGAAGTGGAGAAGTGGTCATGCCTAATGGTTGGAGCAGCAACAATCACGCTCAGTGGTTGGTCTGAGATCAGAGTCAGGGGTCGGAGCATGAATTAAGAATGGGTTGGAGCAAGGCTGGAGCAGGATCAGGCACCAGCTGGAGCTGGAATAGGAGCAGGAATAAAAGCAGGCAGTGGCTGGGGCTGGAACAGGAGCAGGCACAGGCTGGGGTTGGAATGGAACAGAAGACAGGCACAGGCCAGCTCTGGACAGGAGCAGGAACAGTCCCTCAGAACCATCAAGCAGCGGGGAATACTAGCAACAAGGCATTGAGCAGACTGGAATGGCTGCTCTGATTGTGAGCCTATATCCCTGGCCTTGGGGTCACCTGGTTAGACCTGTGCCTGTGGATTAGCTAAGCCCTGGGTGATTGATGTGGAGCCCTCAGGTAGTCGGGCTGAGCAGCACTTGTCAGGTTCAGGCCCAGAGATATCTCATTACATTACTACCTCCACCCCCTGAAAGATGCCTGCCAGTGGCCCTTGGACCAGGGTTACCAGGGTGTGACTGATGCAATTCTCAAAGCAGGTTGGGTTCATGTACTTTTTCAGCTGGCTCCCACAAATGATCAGTTGGACCATCACCCTCCCAGTCAACAAGGTACATGAGCTTTCCTTGGAGAACTTTGGAGTCCAAGGTCATCTTCATCAGGTAATCCTCATGCCCTGGACCAGGGGTGGCCAACTGGAGCCTGAGAAGGAGCCAGAATTTACCAATATACATTGTCACAGAGCAACAGTAATATGTCAGCAGCCTCCCATCATCTCCCCCACCCCCACTTCCAGTGCCTCCCACCCACCGGCAGCCTCACGGATCAGCACCTTCCCCTCCCTCCCGATCAGCTGTTTTGTGACATGCAGGAGGCTCGGGGTGGGGGAGGCACGAGGGCACGGCAGGCTCAGGGGAGGGAGTGGGAAGGGGTGGAGTGGGGGCAGAGCCAGGGATTGAGCAGCGAGCACCCTCTGGCACATTGGAAAGTTGGCACCTGTAGCTCCAGCCCCGGAATTGGTGCCCATACAAGGAGTTGCATGTTAACTTCTGAAGAGTCGCATGTGGCTCCAGAGCCACAAGCTGGCCACAGATCTGCTGTGGGTACAGTCAGAGTGCTGTTCTGAGAGCCATACTTTCATCTCCAATTGTGATTTGAGGGACTGTCCACCATAGGCACCAACTTTTCCCAGCGCCCCTAGACCTGTGCTAACTCCACCGCTGCCCCACCCCTGCTCTGTCCCCATTCTAACCCCTTCCCAAAGTCCCTGCCCCAACTCCACCCCCTCCTTGCCCCTATTGGACCTCTTCCCCAAATCCCCGCCCTGGCCCCACCTCTTCCCTGAGCATGCCGCATTCCCCCTCATGCCCCCTCCCTCCCAGTGCTTGGCACCGCGAAACAGCTGTTTTGTAGCGGGAAGCACTGGGAGCTAGGGAGAGAAGCAGCGTGCTCAGGGGAGGAGGCGGAGGTGGAGGTAAGCTGGGGCGGGGAGCACCCACCAATTTTTCCCCATGTGTGCTGCAGCCACAGAGTCGGGCCTATGCTGTCTACTGACATAGGTCACCATACTGCTTGTCATCTTTTGGCTAACTCTAGGTGGGATTTCAGTTCTTCTTGGATGCAGCGAAGGTGTTTGATTAGGTCAGAGGCAGCAGGTACATAGAAGGCTCATGGCATGGATGGGTGAAACTGAGGGTGTGGCTACACTAGTGCTTTACAGCGCTGCAACTTTCTCGCTCAGGGGTGTGAAAAAAACACCCCCCTGAGTGCTGTAAGATACAGCCCGGTAAAGCGCCAGTGTAAACAGTGCCGCAGCGCTGGGAGCGCGGCTCCCAGCGCTGTAAGCTAATCCCCATGAGGAGCTGGAGTACGTGCAGCACTGGGGGAGCTTTCTCCCAGCGCTGGCACTGCGACCACATTCACATTTCAAAGCGCTGCTGTGGCAGCACTTTGAAGTTCCGAGTGTAGCCAAGCCCTGAGGATGGAAACCATAGCTGGCATAAAAAGGACTCTGATGCATTGATTGATGGTTGGAATTAGTGTACATGAATTCAGTGAAGTGAAGGAGGGAAACCCAGTCATTCTGATGATAATTAATAAAACCACCGAGGTATTACTCTAGAATTTGGTTCGTTTGTTCCGTCCGTCCACCAATCTGGGAGTGAAATGCTGAGGAAGCATCATATGTAGTTCAACATCCAGGAACTTGAATAACTCCTGCCAGAAGTGCAAAACAAACTGGAATGTTCAGTCAGATGTGATACTAGATAGAGTTTGAAAGTATATTTAATGAGTCACCAGAGATATCTATCAAATCCCTATCTATGCAACAATATAAAAGAAATATTGTTACTTCTTTTTCCATTCTTAACATGTGATGTTTGACTTTCTAAGACTGCGGAACTTAGACTTTTGCTCTCCCAAATTCTATCTATATTCCCGCATAGAAAATGAAAGCTGCTCCCAAAGAATTCTTCAGGAGCTCAGTATAGGAAGCAGAAGGCTCAATTGCAATCTAGTTTGCAGCAAGGGGAAAATTTGATGGGAAAATATCTGAAACGGAACAGCACAGATGAGCCAGTAGCACTCATCCCAGTGCTAGGGTGACCAGACAGCTCATTTTTAAAGGGACAGCCCCATATTTAAGCCCTCCTGAAAGTGTCCCAACTTTTTCTTAAAAACATGCAAATTGTCGCATATTTTCTGTCTTCCCCCCATCAGTACTGGTGGTTACTGCTGCTGGCTGAATACCTGCTCACCAGCCACCTGCCCACCTGCTGCTCCTCCATATCCTGCCTCCCCCCCCCCAGCAGAGTGCATTTCATTCCCAGCACTGTGTGGAAAACCAGCCCCTGATTGGAGTGCTCAGCTCACCAGCAGCCTGACCAGCAAGCTCCTTCCTTCTCCTACTGCCTCTGGCTGGGCCAGTGCCCCAGGAAAGCCCAAGAGCCTCTGGCCCTGGGTGCTGGCCAGGAGGAGCCGAGCCCTGCATGTGCCAAAGCCCCGCACAGCACTGGCATGGGGAAGCCTCTCCATGTTTCAGTTAAGCTCTGGAGTGGTGGTGGTGGGGAAAGTGATTTCCAGCCTGTTTGCACCATGACTCTGCATGCTCCACAGCAGCCCCCTGGGTAGGGTTTTAGTATCCTTTTCACACACCCTGTCCTGGATCCTGCCCCCGGGGAGGGCAGGGCAGCTCTGTCCCCTAGGCACCCTCCCCTACTGAGCCATCTCTCTGGCCAGGTTTCCTGAAGCCCCTGCAATCAGGTTCTCTGGGCCCTGGTGCACAATGCATCCTTAGTGCTTAACCTCTTCCTGCCCGTGCTATAGCCAGGGAACAGTTGGTGGCCAGAAGCAGCCTGGAGGTATTACCTTCTTTCGGCACTGTGCGGGAAGGAAGGGACAAGCTGTTTCCAGCCACAAGAAGAGGGGAAGAGATGAGCTCTGCAAAGACATGAGTCTGGTCATCCCTTCCCCTCTCCTCCTCCCTGCAGTTGGAACCAGCTCCCGTCCCTTCCTTCCTGCGCAGTGCCTAAAGGCTGCTGTTGGACACATTCTGGTGTGAACCCTGGCAGAAATCTGGGAAGGGGGGGCATGTGACCCTGCATGCCCCCCACATGTTGCCTTGGGAAGACACTGTGCCAGATACCAGGAGATGGGAGTGTGTCCTGGGGCCCAGCCAGGCATTTAGGGTGGAGAGCACTGGGCAGGGAGGGTTGGATTGATCGATCACCCCCATTGTCTGAGAGATGTGTTATGGAGTGTATGAGTCACCTCTTCCCCTGTGAACCCTAAAGCCATAAAGATAAGAAGGTAAATAAAAAAAAATCCAACTACACGATATTTCTTTGTAACGGGCTCAGTCAGCTTGATGTTAATATGAACATATGTACTGCATAGTTTTGATTGATTGCCACTGAACTCGCTTGAATACAAGTAATTTTACCAGGTGTCCCATGTTCAGCATAGGGAAATATGGTCACCCTACCCATTGCAGAAGAAATTGAGAAGTGAAGTGTAAATGATGGAAGTCCTATTACTAAGGAATTAGGAGATTTACCTGAAGATAAGAAATGGAAATGTGAGGAAAATGATGGAGAATTGTGAATTTTTCTGGGCAATGTAAAGGAGAGTGATGATAAAGAAGAATGTGGCTCATATGAAAAGCAGAGTAATGAAAAAGAAAAATCTGGTTTACATGAAAAGGAAAGAAACGATAAAGGAGAATCAGCCTTGCATGATGACAGAAACAACAGTGAGAAAAACTGCACAGCACAAATCGATACAGCAGATCCTGCTTTATGGCTGGCAATTCTAACCTCTGACAATATTGATCGTACAATTTTGAGTGGGCCAGGCAAAATCAAGGATATGACATTTCCAGTAAATGAGTAGAAGCGACACTTCTCAAAGTCACACTGTGAAAGAGTGTTTGAGAATGGTGAGAAACTGAATTGTCATTGGCAAGAAAGGACAGAAAACTTAGGAACTGAGCCTGTCTTCAAGGAAACTTGTATTTATCAGAAGAGACAATTTAGTTATGAGGACAGAGATGAGGTGATGGGAAGCCTGGAAGAAAGATTCCAGAGGGAGTTTTTTTGCTCACTCGTTGACACTGTGTGAGTGTCCATTGAAGAAAAATTTGGAAAATGAAACATCAGGAAAAGACCTGGGTTTTTTGTATGACCTTAGTAAGCTGTTGGCTGACAGGAAAACGCTCTTGAACAATGTACGACCCTTCACCAGATGTTGACACATGGGGAATGTTTGCACATCAATGATAAAGACCTCTATGTCGAATGGACAACATCTGTCACATTTTGCAACATGGGAAGCACTCTCCACTCCAAGTTCTCCAATTCATTCAAATGCAATAAAAATAAGGTATTCAAAAGTTTAACAAATGGAGGTGTGGGGTGGGGGCGGGAGGGCACCAAAGATGCTCCTTGCCTAGAGCGCCATTTGGTCTAGGGCTAGCTCTGTCCAGATCCTTGTGGTCTGTACATACTTGGACAGGGAAACATGCACCTTTCAGGAGGTGACACTATTCCCCAAAGGTAGCCTTGATGGCCAGTAGTTCTTTGTTACAGATTTGATAGTTTTGTTCTATGGGTGTCAGTTTCCAGAAATAAAATGCACAGGGGTGGAGCACATTCTGGGGCTCATGCTGCTGTGCTCTCACTGCTCCAGCTGCATAATTGGAGGCACCTGCTTTGTCAGTGAGAGGTTTTGTGGGTCTGGATGTACCATGGTGGGTGCCAGTGTAAATGCTTCTTTTAATAGCTCAAAGGCAGATTGGACTTCCTGCTTCCAAGGAAATATGGTGTTCTACCAGAGCAGACGGGTAATTGGGGTCACCATCTTCAAAAAAAAGTCCTTGATGAATCTTAGGTAAAAATTAGCAAACCCCAGGAAGCCTGGACATTTGTGGACATTCCATCTGGTTACCCAGTACACAATTGCAGTCCATTAGAGGAAATGACATAGCCTAGGAAGTCAACGCAAGGGGCAATCAAACTCACACTTCTCAAGTTTTCAGTACAGGTCATTCACTTGGAGGGCCTTGAATACCAGACAGATGTGTTGGTCAGGAATAGTTTGACTTTCTGAGAAGATGAGGATGTCATCTAGGTAGATCATCATGAACAGGTCTAAAACATTCCTCAAAGTATCATTGGTAAAGTGCCTGAATGTGGCTAGGGCATTGGAGAGACTGAAAGGCATAAGCAGACATTCAAAATGGCCATAATATATGTAAAACATTGTTTTCCATTGGTTGCCCTCTTGAATACAAACTAGGTTGTAAATGCCACTCTTGGTAAATACCTTGACAGAATGGATCCTTTCCAACAGCTCATTGATCAAAGGCAAAAGATAATTGTTCTAGATGGTGATTTTGTTCAAAGCATGATAGTCTGCACAAAGAGACGTCCTTTTTCACAAACAAAATTGGGGCATGTGTGTGGATAGATGGATGAAGTTCTTTGCAAGATTTTCATCAAGGTATTTTTGTAGGGCCTTGAGTTCTGGTTCTGATAAGGAGTAAATCCATCTGAATGGAATTTTATCCCTTGGCAGGAGATCGACGGGGTGACTGTAAGGTCTATGCAGGGCTAAAATATCAGCATTCCTTTTATCAAATACATCAGCAAACTCTTGATATTTTGCAAGGATTAAGGAGCTGTTGGCTTCCTGAATCTGCTTGACATACATGGCAGTGAACTTCTAGGTGTTGGTTCTTGTTTCCTTGGCCCCTGATTTGGCTAGACACAATTGTTAGCAGTAGCTTGACTTGAATCGTACCTCAAGCATCTTCCATAAGATGTGTGTATCATGCATTGAGAGCCAGGGTAAACTAAGCATAATTGGGAAGTGTGATGACTTAAATAAATTAAACTGCAGAGTCTCTAGGTAATCTTGGATTTCAGTCTGGAGGAGCATGGGTTCGTGGGTAACCAGACCAGAGGAAAGCGTACTACCATTGATTGTTTCCACTAGATCTGGGGGGGGCTTCTTTTCACCATTAGTTGATTGGCCTTAGCAGATCCAGCATCCCAGAATCTGCTAATCAAGCTGGGTGCAATTCACCACAGATTGGACCCAGAGATGAAGAAAGACCTGCAGGTGTGGAGGAAAACAGTTCACTGCTCCCAAGATACATCTGGACAGAAGAGTGGGCCTCACTGAAGGATTCAACTCCGAGGTTACATCCAGCTGCAAACTCTTTAATGGGGATGTATATGATCATTTCCCTAGGTCACTGAAGGTCTGAATTTAAGGGGGCTTTCAGCGGCAAAGTGGCCCTGATACCCACAGAATAGGCAGATAGCATTCCACACTGTATCAGCAATCAGACACTGAAAATGTGCAGCATATGACAAGATGGAGCAACGCTTTGCTGGAAAAACTGCAAGGCAACTTCAGCAGTACACGTGCAATTCTGATTATCAAATATTAGAGAGAAGGCCTGGATGAATTATCAAAGTTATTGAGAACAGGGCTGACTGTTCCAAGATCTGCGAGGCCCAGTCCAGGGCTTCCCCAGTCAATAAACTGATAATAAACCTCACCTTGGTCTGATCATCGGGATATATTGCATGATTCATCAGGAACAAAATGCAGTGCTGGTTAAGAACTCCTGGGGATTCCCATCAAATCTTTCTGGCAATGGAACCTTTGGGTTGGGTTCTAAAGGTACCATGGCTGGTTCTATTGAGGTTACTGGGGCTAGCACGATCTCTGGGTGAAGGGAGGGATTCTCCAGATGCAACTGGGCAACTTGATTCCAAAGGCTGTGGACCAACTCTGTCATCTCAGTGATGGACATTCCAGGGGTCTCCATCTCAACTGCTGGGGCAGGGCACAAAATCAGGCAAACTGTCAGAAACTGAGAAGTGAGTGGTCAGGCCTAGTGTTTGGAGCAGTGGTGGTCAGGACTAGTGGTTGAAGCAGCGGTGGTCAGGCTGGGGACCAGAGCAGAAATCAAGAATGGGGTTGGAACAAGGCTGGAGCTGGAGCAGTCTGTCAGAACTGCCAAGTGGCAGGCGATATTTCCAGTGAGGGAGTGACATTGAGCAGACTGGAATGGCTGCTTTCATAGGAAGACCATATCCCTGGCCTTGGGGATCACCTGGTTAGGTCTGTGCTTATGGGTTGGCTGAACCCTGATTAATTGATGTGGATCCCTCAGGTCATCAGGCTCATGGCTATCTCATCAGGCTCAGGCTGAGGGATAACTCCTCAACCCCACAGCACTTATCCAGCTCAAGTTCAGGCTCAGAGAGCACTCATCAGGCTCAAAGATAACTCATTATAGTTGCTTGGCCTTGGCAGACACTTCCATAAGTGTGTGGGAGGTTGTTTCTGCCAGCTGATGGCCCATCATTTTGCGTATGAGGGCTCATTATCCACTTGACAATAGTGAGGGGATCAGGTGTCCTTGGTGTAGATGAATCATCATAACAGACTTAAAAATTGGGCTGAAGGGAGAAAACAAAACTAAAATAATCTTTCAGGGTATGTCTACACTGAAATTAAAAACCTGCGGCTGGCCTGTTACAGCTGCCTCAGGCTTCTGAGGCTTGAGCTAAGGGGCTGTTTAACCGCAGTATAGATGTTTTGGCTCGGGTTGGAGCCCAGGCTCTAGGATCCTGTGAGGTGGGAGGGTCCCAGAGCCTGGCTGCAGCCTAGGCCCAAATAGCTACACAGGCCAGCCATAGATGTCTAGTTGCAGAGTAGACATACCATAAGCCAGCTATGTAATGAATTGTTCTGCATAATGCATTGTGTGCTGCTCGTACTACTAATCCGGTACTTTATTCTCCTGTGGGAAGAACTGAAGAACTGTCTTTTTTTCCCCCTTCTTCTTTTTCTTTTGGATATAAGGTGTATTCATGACAGATACTTCTGAAACTGCAGGGGATCATCATTATATCACCACCTTGCTGTGGACAGCTGGAAGGAAAAGATAGTGGATCAAATTCATCTCTGGTGCAACCTTATTGAAAGTGAGGTGATAAAGTGAGATACGAATGGAGAGGCATAAAATAAGAAAAGACTCTTACTGGCACGACATGGTGACATGGATGGTGATTGCAAGTTGAATGTTATTTGAAAGTACCATCAAAGGTAGATTAAAATCAGAAATGCTACGAGAGGAAATGGATAACCAACCCAATGCAGAACACTGCTTACATGTGCGCAGCAGGGGCCTCTAAGGAAAGTGTTTGTTGTGGAAGAAATAAAAGGTCATGTCAAATTGATTTAACGCCTAGGAACATTATTGGTATTTTGCTTAGTCCCTAATCTACCAAACAGAAAAGAAGAGTCGTGCGCCATCTGTTTAACCCCGAAAGATGTTTCTTCAGATCAGAATATTTAAACAACTATATTCTGACAACAAGTTTTAAAAAGAAACCTATCATTTCAAGACAATATGGGCTTTTCTTTAATCCTAATATATGCTTGGAAGGTCCTGCAGTTTAGATCAAATTTTAATCCCTTGATGAAATTGAATGATTGTTTTTCCATTAATTTGCATTATGTGGCACAAGCCTGAGTTACTGAGGGTACCGCTGTGAGTGTACAGGGTTGGGACCAGATATAAAATTAAAATGGTAACATATATAATAGATCATCGCTGTCTTAATAAAGGCCTGCACAAGAGTGTGCAAATACTTTAAGTGCTAAAACTGAAATAACAAACACAAAGTTCTCAATTTTTAAACTTACAAATGTGAAACAGACCGGGCTGTATTATATAAGAAAAAGTCTGATTTCAAAATGGATAACACACAGTCTGCACAGAAGGAGACAACTAGCAAGTGACTAAAATCTATGAATAATAAAACAAGTGTTAATACTAAAACTAAACAAATACCAACTGCTTCATCACAAGCTATAAATACATATTGCTTTTCAGCAGCAGCCCTGGAACGCCATAATAGTCAGCCCAGCTCTATAGAATCCTAGGGTTAGGAGAGACCACAAGAATAATCTCTGTTATGTCTAAACCATCCAAGACACATGGCTATCCAGCCTACTTTTGAAAACCTCCAGTGAAGGAGCTTCCACAACCTCCCTAGGCAGGCTGTTCCATTGCCCTACTGTTCTTACAGTTAGGAAGTTTTTCCTGGGATTTAATGAAAATCAGAACTCCACGACAAAGTTTAATCCCTCAGACAAAGTAAATTATTTGGTTGGAAATAATGGCATAATCCTCATTTAACAACTTTAGACCTTTTAGCAAACAGGGGGAAACAGCAACATGTTTCAGTGTTTTCTCTTGACACTGGAAATGTGCCCTTTACAAAGCAGAGTGAGTCCACATGGGGGTAGAATACTCTTCATTAGATAGCACCTGCGTAACAAGCAGATTTTGGACCCTGGCAGTTTTCAAGCCTAGAACACAAAGGAGTGCTGCCAGTTACACCTCACATCCTTAAATTCAGGACTACTATTTCATAAGACACAAGATTGTCTCAAATTTACAACCTAGTCATCTAAAAAATCCAGCAGGATAGTAGCTGGCCAAACAGCTTGTCTTCTCTCTGTCCTCTGTCAGTCCTGCGAAATGCTGAGTTTTCTCCTGCAAAATGTGCAGTATCTTTCTTTGCTATTGCAGTTAATAGAAGATGAGGGTGCTCAGCATCTCACAGGACTGGGCCCTACAGTAGCTGCCTTTATAAAATGGCAGGCAGCTGATGTCTCATTTCTCTTACATAGGTGGATTTACTGTATCATTTAAATCAGAACCAACGGTGCTAGGGTGCACTGTACTATTGGGTCGTGTATTTTGTATGCGAGACTAAATTAAGGTCCGCCCTCCACTCCACATTGCATTAGTCATTACACATTTTGCAAAAGCAGGGCTGTAAGCCTTGGCAAAAGATTCATTTCTGACACTGGATAAAACAATGACAACACACTCAATCATTTGACTTGTTTTCGTCGGTGTTATTTTAGCATCCTGGGCAAGTTTCAAGTTTCGATAATTACATTCAGTCTGCCAGCATGTCCACTTGTAGTTTAACTTTGGATATGGTATTTGCTACTTCATGTCCTAAACACTGACCAAGCTTCACCTCACTAGTTGCTGTATTTAAGTGGTGAATGAAGTAATTCCCTTCTATAAATACAGTTTGTAAAGTATGCAGGGATCCTCCTGAATTAACGGTTCTATATAAAATCATTTTCATAATGAATCATGGTAATGAGTGCATACTAAATTGCAGTACTTTATTTACTTAGCATCTTTGATCCATAGCACTTATATAAAAAAAGCAATAATGAAAATTCCTTACAACCAATACAATAAAAATAGTGACTCCTTGGGGAACTTCATTTTCTTTCACAAAATGCAATTTGGAAACATTCCATTCAATTTCTGAAGAAATGACTGAACAATGTCCCTATGAATAATAAATCTGTAAGATAAGATTATATATATCTTATTTAAATAATCCAAACTTTGCAATGCTAAACTAACAGCTGGGGGAATTCATGACCCTTTGACAATTCTACATGTCTGCAGAAATAACTGGCCTAAAAATAATATACTGTTTAGGATTTTTTTAAAAACTCTGTGAATTCTTTGATTGTGAAGCTGAGAAAATAAGACACCTGGCTAGAGAGGGATTCTGCATAGACCACAAACTGGTAAACTTGATGAAGGCCAAATTATCCTTGGCATCAATGGAAATTTTTACCAGATCTGTAGGATTCAGCCTACTCTGTGTATAAGTGCTATGCAAGATCTCCCACATACTTCTTTCCAGGTATATCAATCCTGACCTGAAATGTCCATAATCTAGAGCTGTGCTTCTTTTGATTACCATTCCAAATTTGATGGTAGTGTCCAAATGTTCCAGTTCAGTACTAGGTTGAGACCATCAAATTTAACTACACCTGTGACCCAATACAGAAATTGATCTCAGTCCTCCAGAGGCGAAAGCATTGGCTAGCTTTTCAAATGTGAATGCGTAAATTTAGGCACCTAAATCCAGATTCAGAAGCTTAAATATAAACTGCCAAATTTTCTGAGGTTCTGAGCACTCATATCTCCTGCTGAAGTTACAGAGAACTATATGGACATCAATAAGGATTTTTTTTAAACATAAACATTTAGAAGGGATATAAACGCTCATGCTTCCTTCAGGGCATAAGCCAACCACTAACTGAAGGGGGCTGGGAAGAAATTTGCATTATGGGCAGGTTATTCCACATCTACCTATTACAGGGTTCTTATACCTTCTTCTGAAGCATGTGGTACTGGCCACTGTCAGAAACAGCACACTGAATTAGCTGGACCACAGCTGGTCTGCTGTGGTTTGACAACTCCTATGTCCTTCTCATGTCCTTCTCATGTCCTATGTCCAAGGTGAGCTGTGGATGCTCAGCATCTGTGATAATTAGGCCCTTTTTGTTCAAGTGCCTGAATATTATTTAGATGTCTAATTTTAGGCTTCCAAATGTGACGATTTTGGCCTTAGTGCTTTAAGACACTTCCTAATCTCCCTAATTTGAATATATTCTCTGAACCCACCTTATCTTCATAAATTGCTGTACTACAAATTGACTTGAAAACAGTAGATAACTGGATGGCAATATAGCAGCGTTTGAACAGAAAAGAGCCATTTTGCCAGCGGAGTACTGGTAGTTTGCTTGACAGCACAGTTCTCTAGTAAACAGGAAATATGATAGTATGGTAGAGAGGGCATTGTCTGAGCTGAGAGTATTGATCCTTAAACCATTACAGTGAGCAGGGAGAAACAACTCTGAGCACTCATAAGATTAGTTTATGCAGAGTCATGACTTAGACAATTAAATATCAAGATCTGCTGTCTTGTTTAAAACAGACTTTACAAATACTAGGGCAGATTCTCAGCTGCTTTACATCATCAAAGTCATTGGACCAGATGAGGATCTGATCCAATAAGTGCCCTTTCTTGGTCTTGGCCTTAATGCTTCTTCCTGAACTGAGACACAGGAGTCCTTTTCTGAACCATTTTTTAAGTAGAAATATTCGCTATATTTATTCCCCGAGAGTTTCATCTGCAGAAATCTTAATGAGATTATTTACCACGGACACCTGTTTTAATTCTCATGCCAAGCATCAAAACAGTCCTCCCTGACAAAATTAGGCTGTATCTCAGAAATACATATGCTTTTTAATCTTTTTAATTAGTCATCTTTCAGTAGGTAAATGTCAGCTCCTAAAATACTGCCTTTATCATTCATTTTGGAATATTTCCATACTCTAGAGAGACCCAAGTTTTCACATGTGGCTTCTAATTGTTGGATGCCTCCATTTTGGAGAGTCGAACTTCCTCTGAAGCCCAACTTCCTTCTTCCTTCCTTTTGGGCCTGACTTTCAGAGATGCTGAATGTCTGCAGCTCCAGCTGAAGTCAATGTCTGCAGCTCCAGTTGAAGTCAACGAGCACCAAGGGCTGTAGGCCACTTCTGAAAATGTGGCCTTAAAGCTCCCATAATTTAAAAGCTTTGGGTATGTTTTTCAGAAGTGCTCAGTATTGGCCTATTTCTGCTCCCAATGAGGGCAATGGGATTTTTTCTTCTGATGTGGCTGGAATTAGAGTTAGACAATGCCGAATGCTTTTGAAAATCTCACTAGGTGTTTAATTGCAAAAGACCACCCAGTGCTTTAATACATGTGCTCTTGAACAAATGCCAGTTTTCCCTGAACTGCGACACTCAATTGCGTTTTCAGACGTGGTTAACATTAGTATTAGCAGGCATAACAAGCTGGCAATGTGTTACTATGTAAACTATTCACAGGTAAGTTTTTAACTTGCAGTTAGTGTCAGATACTTTAAAATGCTCTTTTTAAAATCTGCCTTGTGAGGGCTTTAAACTAACTGGGAAATGTACAGCTATTAAGAGCTGTCACATCATTGTAAGTGAAAACAGATTATTTCATTGTTAATTTCACAGTTGTGGGTTTTCCCCTGGATCAACTCATTTCTCTGCTCACACAAGGACATCTAAAGGAAACAAGCAAATAACAAACTAGCACTGCACCACTAGCACTAGCGTCATGGACACAGTAACACTTGTCTAAAAAAATGAGCATTTTGTTTCTATGCAACAGGATGGAAATGTGCAAACTCTAAATTTCCTGTTAGGTGCAAAGTTAGTGCAATGTCAGCAACACTATATGCTAGAAGAAAAAAAACAAGGAAGAGGAAAATGTTTATAAACACAGCTCTTGGTGCACATCATGCAAACTGCTGTCAGACCTGCAGTCTAATGCAGTGAATCATTTAGGCTTAGTTCGCTGGGAGTACTCCTGCTCAGATTGGTAAAACTGGCCATAAGGGATTTAACTTTATAAGCATAATAGTCCCTTAAATTGACTGATGGAACCTCTTTCATTCCATCACCAAAATCACAGCTCCTCATGGCACTTTCTAGCTGCTTCTGACGCCTATAAAAGTGAGAGAATTTATTGAAGATGAGCGTTATAGGAAGCACTACCACCAAGATACCAGCTAGGATGCATGCAGATGCTGTCAATTTGCCAGCAGTGGTCCCTGGGACAACATCTCCATAACCAACTGTAGTCATGCTAACTGTAGCCCACCACCAGCAAGCAGGGATGGTGGCTAAGCCCTCGTTTTCTTCTTTTTCAATGGTATAAGCCACTACTGAGAATATGGAGATTCCAACAGAGAGGTATAGTAAGAGAAGCCCTACCTCCCTGTAGCTATACTTCAAAGTGGCCCCCAGAGACCTGAGGCCAGTTGAATGCCGAGCAAGTTTTAAGATGCGAAAGATCCTCATTAGTCTCAGGACTTGGGCTACTCTACCTAAATTTGCTAAAGCCGGGCTACTTTCCACAACTAAGTTAACAATTAAGGTAATGTAAAATGGCAGGATGGACATGAGGTCAATCAGATTCAGGGCATGCTTGAAAAACTTCAAGAAGTCAGGAGCCACCACAAATCTTGCCATCAGCTCAAATGTGAACCATGCAATGCCAAAATGTTCTACAATTTCAAACCGCGGATCTTCCTCGGCTTTCCCATAGCTGTCAACCAGCTGGAAGTCCGGGAGGCTGTTCAGGCACATGGTCATAATGGAACCAAGAACAACCACTATTGACAAGACGCTAAATATTCGGCTCAAGACAGAGTAGCCGGGATTGTCCAGAGCTAGCCAGAGCTGCCTCCTGACGTTTCCAAAGGGTTGTCTGTCAAACTTGGCGGCATCATTATAAAAGGCCAAGATTTCATCAAAGGAAGACGAGGTGCTTTCCCGGTCACTTTGCTCTTCCCATTTCTCTTGATCTGGCTCCATTTTCCTCCCATGGTAGCTGTAGCTGCAGCATGAGTCAATGAAGAACTCATTGATGCCCCAGTATTCAATCTCCTGGCTGAAGGAGAACACGCAGAGTTCGCCCATCACGTGGAGCTTGCCGGTGTTGTAAAAATGTAACACGTAGGGGAAAAGTTCGGGGTTCCGGTCAAAGTAAAACTCGTTCTTGGCGTCATCATAATCGTCGCAGAGCTCTAATATCGACTCTTTTGAGTGGCAGCTCAGCAGTTTGCCCAGCCTGGTTTCGGGAAATCTTAGTAGGGTGTTGGATCGCATCTTTTTCTTAAAACCTCCGACATTGATGCTGATCTCATTGTCTTCCGAATGAGCCAGAGAGAAATCCTCCAGGCTCTGCCCGGGCATAGTGAGCTTCTTCCAAGGGGCGCCGGGAATAGACCTAGAATGGGATCAAACCGCAAATCAGCTCCAGTGGCGAACCCATGGGGCTTTCCCCCCTTTCCTGCCGGCCTTTTACCAGCCACGGCATTGCTACCCGGCACTCCGAGCCAGCCCTCTCCGCTCACATACACTCAGGGCTGGTCCTTTGTTTCGGAGGTTTAGCAGCGCGACCGTGTAATTAGCATGGGCTGCGAGTCCCTGGGAAATCACCAGTTACCCGGGGCTTGCCTGGCCTCCGCTTGCCTCGCGCCGGTGTTGGGAGCAGCCACCTGGCGTGCAACACAGTGACTGTCCCCCTCAGCCTGTAGCGCCCCCGCAATCGCAGCCGCTCCTGGGCCGGGACCGGGCACTGCTCCCCGGGCAGTTTGTCCGCCTGGGAGACCCCAGCCCCGCCCTGCAGTGCAGGATGCAGCCGGGCCGAGGCTGGCGCGGAGCAGCCCCGTGGGGGCCATTCCCCCAGCTGCCCAGCTCGGGCTCCCGGTCCTCCGCAGGGGCCGCCCCTGGCGCCCAGCAGGGAGCGCGCCGCGTCCGCAGCCTGCCGGTCCGCCGCCGCCCCGGGAACGCGCCGCCCTACCGTCGGCTCAGCAGCTGGGCGCCCCGGCGAGCGTGGCGCGTCCCGCAGCACCGTGCCGGCATCGCGGCTGCCCTGAGCGCTCAGGCTGGCTGGGCAGGGGCGTCGGCAGCCGCGGCGGTTCCTCTTCCCGGCGTGGCCGGCTCAGTGGGGCTGGGAGCGGCAGCGGCGCGGGGCGCCCATGCTGCCGAGGCGGAGCGGTGGTGCGAAGGGACAGCTCCAGCTCCCGCTCCGGCCGCGCCTCCCCGCTTCAAGTCGCGGCAGGCTGCTGCCGCGCGCACGCCAGTCATGGCGACCACCGGCCGCCCCCCTCGCTTCCCCGCGGGGCGCGGCTGGCCGGGGGCTCTGCTCTGGGCGCCAGCAGAGCGGCTCGTGCAGGGGTGAGACCCCAGCCAGGGCAGGGATGGGGCTGGAGCCCCGGAGCCCGGCAATGCCCCTAGTGAGGCAAGTTCGCTACGCGTGTCTGTGCACAGAAGCGTAGCGTGGCTCCCTGGCTGAGATTTGATGGCATGAGCACATCTGATGTGCCGGAGGGTTCCTCTGTCTCTCTCCCCTATCCCACGCTCCAGCGGTACATGGAAATAACAGCTCCCGAGATTTTCTTTTTAATGCCTGCTCTCCTCACGCTTCCCCTACATCGTGTCTCAAGTTTGCAAAGCATCATTTGCAATCAAAGCGATGGCTCCAATGTCGGTGTGTCAGAGTCCAGAGCCATTTGGGATTGCGCACATTGGGGCTATGTCTAGTCACAAACGCTGAGCGCTAGCAGAGAAAACCCAATTGCCATAGGTTGGTGCCCTGTATAAATATGGGTAGGTGCGGTTTTGGCTAGGGAGACAACTGAACCGTGTGTGTGTGTGTGAGAGAGAGAAAGAGAGACCGCATTATGTCCCCACCTTCATGCAGCCCTTCCCTACATGTACGAACTTGCCCACGTGCAGTTAGCGCTCCGAAATTAACAGGTAGTGTTCATTCGGATTGAAAACACATGTGCGCTTGTTAGAACAATTCACTCTACCTGAAATCGTGCTGAAGCTTGAGATTAGCTAAATGCCACTCACATCTCGCTGCCAGAAAAGCAGGCTCCAAAACTTCAGTGTCTTATACTTTTAAAAATATTCCTTTACTGCCCTGCCATTTTGGAAGGAAGGATCACGTTGATCTTTAGCAATTGAAATCAGAAACTGCTACGCCTGTTTCCCCTCTCCCCCCAGCGCCTTGAGACTCTTTGTTGCTTTTGGCAGAACAACATTTTTAGACCTAGTGCTAGATGATACTAGGAACAGCAAAGGGTTAGTGAGAACAGTTCTTTTGTCCATGTTAGACGCCAGGTCAGCTTCTGCTACAGACCCATCCTGTGTCATCTCTACAGCTGGTTTGATTGTACAATGGGTTTGGGACAGGCGACTTATGAATGGGTTATATATCTAACTAACCTAAAACTCTGCAAGTTGCATTATCTTGCCCTATTTCTTCTGCTTTTGAGACTCAGGCTCCTGAACAAGCCTGATAACATAAGACTGGCCAGATTGGGTCAGACCAGAATTCCATCTAGCCCAGTTTCTCTCTTCCGACAATGGCCAATGCCAGGTGCTTCGAAAGGAATGAACAGAACAGGGCAATTATCAAGTGATCCATCCCTTGTCTTCCAGTCCCAGCTTCTGGCAGGGCTACCTGAGCATGGGAGTTGCACCTCTGACTATCTCGGCTAATAGCTGTTGATGGACCTATACGCCATGTGGCTCATGACAAGGGATTGCTCTAATGTTACTCTCTAAAAGCTGGTGCTGGAAGCGATACCAGAGACCTAGGCAAAATGGAGGGTTTTCTTTAGAATGATCCTTTCTGGGGTCTTTTACCATTTCTCCCGTGTCCTAGCGTAGCCCCAGCCCTTATAGACCCCAATGCACTGCTGGAGGTGAAGCATTTCTCTATGCATGTGCAGCTCTGCTGAACAACATTGAATACATGTTTCTTTAGGGGCCCTCAATGAAACAAACAAATTTATGGGTCAGCATTCACGTCTTGGATGGTGGAACAAGCTGGGGCATCTGGAACAAAATCAATAAAGCCAGAACACCTTCAGGAGCTTAAATACAGTCTGGAAATCATCAAAATACAACACCAAAACCAGACTCAAGATTTATCAGAGCTACATACTTTCAACATTACTTTATAGTGCAGAATGCTGGGTAATGAGAAAGTAAGACATGTCCAAACTGTCTTAATTCTATATGACCTGCCTCAGAAAAATCTGTATCTTTTGGCCCAGAACAATCTCAAACCAAGATCTATTGACACAGCGCAACCAAGAGGATCTGAGCACCATCATTGCCAGCAGGAGTTGGAGTTGGAGATGGATCAGTCATGTGCTTCGGATGGAAACTGATTCCATCACTAGAGCAGCAATAAGTTGGGCACCTGAAGGCAAGCGAAAATGAGGCTGCCCAAAAACAACATGGTGAAGAGCTGTGGAAGCTGAGCTGAAAAACCTGAGGCACAGCTGGGGAACCATTGAAAGACTTGCCAGAAACAGACAAGAGTGGAGGAGCGTAGTCGCTGCCCTAAATGCCAGAGGTGTAATGGTGCCATGATGATGATTCAATTCTTGGTATTGTTTATTAAAGCATCGGGGGTAGCCGTGTTAGACTGTATTCACAAAAACAATGAGGAGTCCGATGGCATCTGAAGAAGTGGTTTTTTTACCCACGAAAACTTATGCCCAAATAAATCTATTAGTCTTTAAGATGTTACCGGACTCCTTGTTGTTTTTATTAAAGCAGTTAATCGCCTGCTTGCAAGAACCTACCGGTTATTTTTGTAAAGAACATGCTCAGGACCCAAGTAGAAAAGGCTGGCAGCACAAATGGCCTAAGTGATGTGTGGGCTCAGCGCTGTGCTTCTGATCCTTGCTGTCTTGGTAGCCCACCTCTTCACTTGTTCCCACCCTCTGAGATATATAGAGTCTCCTATCCCAGCCTTTGTGCACTGCCCCTCCGGCCCCCACTGCACCTTTCTCCCCACTTTCTCGCTGTGAGTCTCCCCTCTCTGGGTTTCTTTATGTATATGGGCTCATTCTGCAAGATGCTGGGTGCTCTGGCTCAGATCCAGCAAAACCTGTAAGCACATACTTAGCTTGGAGCTGAGGAACAGGCCCACTGAAGTCAATAGTCACTTTATAGATATGAAACACTGAACCCAATAGGAATACTTGGGCTTAAAATTAAGCACATACTTAGGTACTTTTCTGAATGGGGGCCAGAGTGCTGCTCCCCTTCCAGCTGCCTCTCATGCTTCTCTCCCTGTATTTGCCTTTCTCTATATCCCACATCTAATTTCACTGCTTCCTTCCTTCTGTCCTTTCCCTAACAGAGTGGTTCTCTGATTTCCTCCCTTTCTCTCTCATCCCTTTTCTGGGTATGGCAGGCATTCTTCCTCATTCCCCCACCCCTGAGGAGGAGGGATACAGCGAGCAGCAGGGACCTCCGGAGCGTGGGGAGGGGGAGGGCTGGAATAGGGGAAGATTTGCCAGGCCTGGCAGGCGGCAGCAGCAGCAGGTGGTGAGGGCCTTGGGGAAGGGGCAGGGCACTATAGCCCAGGTGTCTGGTGGTGGGTCAGCAGCAGCTGAGCTAGGGAAGGCTAAGCCTTCCCTGGCCTATGATACCCGCCACCCATGGCTCTGGGACTGTTCGCCTCTCATTTCTCTGGGTTTTGGTGTCTTTCTTTCATTCTTGCCTTATCTTCTCCACACACCAGCTCTGTCTCTGTGTCCCAGATAACTGCCCAGTTTTCTCTGGAGGCATCTGGAATTCCAACCTGGTTCATTTCATTTTGAGAGAGTCTAACATGATTCTGAATCCACACTGAATTATTCACACCAATCTGCTTGATATTCAGGGAAAGTGCTGCTGCCACTCAACTTAATTTTTCTTCCTTTTTCCCCCTTCTGGTTAGTACCATACAGCAGGCGGGCAGGCATCCATCTAGGGCTGGTTTACACTCTAAAGCAGTGCCAGGATCCCCTGCAGTGAGGCTGTCTCACTCTTCAGTGGAGCACCACTGTAGTTAACAATGAGTCAATCTTACTGGATAGGTGCCAGATTCCTTAGGGTATTTGGTAGCCACCACTGCTTTCAAGAGCAAGAGAAGACAATGGTCTGAGCACAGGACTGGGAGCCAGAAACTTTGGAGCTCTAATCCTAGCTCTGGCCTTGACTCTCCCTGTGGGCTTGGGCAAATCATTTACTCTCTCTGCTCCAGTTTCCCTAGCAGGATAGTAGAAATAATAACAACACTTATCTTATCAGGCTGCTGTGAGGAATGATGAGTTAATGTTTGTAAAGCACTTGGACACTGTAAGTGCACTATAGGAACTCGCCATTTTTCTACACATTTGCCAGGCGGTTGGAGAATCATTGAAATGTCACCAACATATTTGTCTAGAAAAAGTGTGTTTTAATGGTTACAGTTTTGCTTCCCTGTTCATAAAATGTGGGATTCCTCCCTAATATTCTGATCATCTCTATGGAAGACTCAGTCAGAGGTTTGGGAGACCATTGATTTGAGGCAGCAAACAAGGGCATTCAGAAAGACATCCTGTTAACTACAGTGTCTAAAGCAAAAAAGACAATACTTCACTTTCCATATTTGTTACACTTACAGTCAGTACTGACTTACCAGCCAGGACCTATACTTCAGGACTCACTTCCTTTTGACTACACAAAGGGAAATGAATAATCAGGATCAAATGAGGCTTGTAAGTTTCCATACACTAATTTAAACACTCACTGTTAGGAAACTCGGTATTGTTTTCATTGCTTAATTTGTAATAAAGAGGTGCCTGAGCTTAAGCAATTAGGTGCCAGGGATGAAGCAATTTTGTTTAACATTCATAACTAATGCAGCAAGCCCAGAGGTGCTGGGCCTATGAACTGCTAAACCTATAGGTGCTAGGGCTCAGCCTTGGCAAGCCCCGGCACAAATTAAGCACTGATTATTTTACCAAACTAGATTATGGTTATCCCTATATTCATATTGGGTAATGATCTACCACCCTTCTGAAGAAGCCACTGATGCACTATCAAATGAGTTACTGGTCTAGAACATTTACTTCATCTTGTCACAAAAAGTCTATAGCTACCAAGCTGTTGCTGCCTTTTTCAATGGTATACAAGTGTTATTGTGTGCTCTGTGAAGAGTTATCCCCGTATTGAGACCAATAACTTATATTTGGCTAAAGCATATCTACCAAAAAGGTGTCCAATCTTGATCTGAAGAGATGGCTATAGAGATTATCAGGATAAAATGCCATATTTTTATGAACAAAGAAGAAAAAATGTAACAAAAAGAGGCCTTATTTCTAATTTGAATTCATCTGGCTTCAGCTTCCAGCCATTGGCTTTTGTTATGCCTCTCTCTGTTAGGCTGAAAATCCCTTTAGTAACCAGTATTTTCTGCCAGTGAAGATCCTAGTACACTATAATAAAGTCACCTCTCAATATTTATTTTGATAAGCTACACAAGTTGAGCTCTTTATGTATCTTACTATAAGGAATCTTCTCCAGACCTCAACTCATCTTGTGGAGTTCTTGTCCGCACCGCTCCAATTTCTCAACACATTTTAAAACCTGTGGAGACCAAAACTTCATGCATCCTTCCAGGATCATTCTTACCACTGTCATATACAGAGGTAAAATTGCCTTCATGTACCTACTTCCCTGGTTATCCATCCAAGGATTGCATTAGCCCTTTATGCCACAGCATCACCCTGATGATCATGTTGCGTTTCTTGTCTACTATGACCCCTAGATCCTTTTCACACTCATTTCTGATACTTTGCTTTCCAGGATACAGTACCTCATTTTTTAGGAGTGCTTGGGTAACTGGATGCATTCAAACAACATGCATTTTACTATAGCCAAATACGAAGTTATCCATTGAGGAACAAGGAGTGTAGTGCAGACCTACAGGGCTGTCAAGCTGATATCTTTCACAAACACAAAATTCATCTAAATTGAATACAATTTAATTATTAAAATTAATTTTTAAGTTAAATATTCCAAAATGATTCATATTGAAACAACCTTCCTGTCCCAAGATTAAAAAAAAAAGTGTTCTCAAGCACCCAGCAGGAACATTTGCTCTCAGAGTCTGTAACTAGGTTCTTTTTATCTTACAGTTCTTAGGTTTTCATTTATCTGGATAATGTTACTCTAGGAAACACCAACCAAAACGTGGAGCCCCTGGTTCAGATTCTTAGCTGGTGTAAACAGATGCCTGGGTCTTAGGCTGATCTACATCAGCTGAGGATCTGCCCCAAGTTTTGGACAATGTACATTGCTTTCTTTGATTTTGGTCTTTTTGTGCTGAGCACATGACTGTCCACAGCCAGAGGAGATGCACATGATGCCAGTTGTTCTAAGTAAATGGGAAAGAACTATTTCAAGCTAAAGCACACCATTTACTCCAAGATTAGCTGTACTAAGTTTTCGTTTCCTCAAAGTGTGATACAAGCATCTTCATCTAAACACAGAAAACAAGTCAAATACAATCGTAGTAGTCTTTATTTAGAAATGGCTTAATTAAAACTTCTGAACATGACAAACCATTTCTTAGCCTATACCAATCCCAGCTGAGAACTGATTTTGATTGTTAAAAGGGAGATAGAAGTTGGAGAGTGAGGGTGGAGAAGCTTCCCAGACTAACTTAACCTCACAGTTTAGAACTCATTAACATATTATGACAAATCTTGTGGCCATCTAGATGTAATTATGTTGCAAACCATGGTCACTCAGTATCTATCTATCTATCCTGTGACTACTACATATCACCTCATTACTTCCTTGTGCCCCACCGCCCCCCAATCTGTTTGTTGTATCCTCCTTTTGTCTCTAGTCTTAGATTGTGCTTCTGGGCAGATTGCTCTGTTTGTACAGCCCCCTACCACAATGGAAACCAGGCCTCTAGGATCTACCATAAAACAAATAAATACTAATAATATGCAAAGCATGCTGGTCATAGTGAGAACAGAACCCAGCTCCTCCTACTCCACAAGCATCAATCACTACCCACTAAGCTAAAAATGACTTTTAGCTGTGAGCAGCAATAGGAAGAAGTTCTGATACCAACCAGTAGACGACAGTGGTGCACATACATACTCTCCAGCTCATTATGACTATTTGTGAACTAAGGTGTTCTCCCAGACTGGGCCAGTATCTCTAATGTTGTGTCCTCCTGAGGTAACAGGCGACGTTCCAAGTCCTTTATGAAGCGGAGACAAATATGAAGACAAATATCTCTTGTGCTGCAGAATCTCAAGGTGGTTGCTATAGAAAATCCTGTTTATAAAATGATTCTGTTTAACTTAATGGCCAAAACGTATACGTTCCACTCCCACCAAAAGGAATTCAAAAACCTTTCTCTAAAACATATATTCAACAGGGGTAAAAACGTCAATGAATTAATAATAAGCTTTTCTCTACCAACAGTCCATCTTGGATTGATTTGCTGCAAATATGTGTTGTCAATTCTTATAATGAAATGTTTCTCCAATGTAATCTGAGCTATAATTTACCCCAAAGGTCAGACTGTCCTATCGAAAGATCTAATTGGGAACATGCGTATTTTTATGCATTTCCAAACACACTTTAGCTGTTGAAAAGTTGCTTGTCACTAAATGAGGAATCCAGATACCATTTTCTTTTCACTAAGATTTGATTTCCTTTGGTGTTTGTAAATTATGTTTAAAAACGAGTGAACCAATTCAGAATAAAATAGGAAGCCCCATTTATTTTAATTTATTTTCCCATTTTTAAAGTTTCTGAAATGTCAGGAATTTTTGGATGCAATGTTGTAGCTGTGTCAGTCCCAGGATATTAGAGAGACAAGGTGAGTGAGGCTGTATCTTTTATTGCCTCAACTTCTGTTGGTAAGAGAGAAAAGTTTCAAGTAGAAGAGCCAGGATCCCATGAGAGAGCCTGTTTTCATGGGATTTCCAGTCCAATTCCATATTCTCAAGAGGTTCATCTAGTTCAGATAGCTTTCAAAAAAGCATTCAAACTTTTGGGTCCTCACTTGAAGTGACCTAGAAATTCAAGTTTTGACCCTGATTAAGGAAAATGCGTAAACATGTATTTAAGTTACATGCTACTTAAATCACATGCTTTTACTCCTGTTTTTCTGAATTCAAGCCTCTTGAAGGTTCCCTGTCCTGAACTATGTTTCCCCCCTTCTCTTGGAGTTTGTTATTCCTGTAATAAAAAGTGAGAGGATACACTGAAGTAATTCTTTTCAAGAGCACAGTAGGGAACCATGAAAATATAGGAATGTTTTTGGCTGCATCATTCCACTTGTTGACTGATTAATTTAGTATGTAGTGCTAGAGGCATTGTGAGTATAGGAAAACATGAATCCTGTTTTTGTCTTCTTTTCAAACTACTGCTTCACAGTACAATTTTGTACTTTAGCACAGTCAGAATAATACACCAACCAGCTGCTGAATGAACATTTTGAGTGAAACTAGGTCAGGCCTAATTTGTGATGTTGGTGAGTTAGTCATCAGGGCAGTACTCCCATGTTGCAACTGGTATGTCCATGAGTTGTGAGAACAAAACAATGCGGCTTCCTCTCACCCTCATTTTTCATACAAAAAGAACGAGGAGTACTTTTGGCACCTTAGAGACTAACAAATTTATTTGAGCATAAGCTTATTTGTTAGTCTCTAAGGTGCCACAAGTACTCCTCGTTCTTTTTGCTGATACAGTAACATGGCTACCACTCTGAAACTTTTCATACAGTTCATTTTATCTCCTTTTCAAGTTAGTCCTTCTCCTTAGTGTTTTTAGTAAAAGAGATTAAATGTGACAGCCACATCTGTTTTATGAAATTCCCAAAGAGATATCAGATTGGTAGCTGTATCAGGCAATGTTAAAAGAGATTGCTTGTGGTCTAAGCAGGTGATCTAGGAACAATAAAAAATTCCAGTGTGCTTTTATAATGACTTTCATTTCAGGATTTCAAAGTTTGTTATAAATATCAATTAGTCAGGCCTTCCAGTATCTTTGTGAGGTGCTGGTTATCACTTTGTGACTGAAGGATGAAGATTTTATCATTTGCCAAGCTCTTTCTATTTGCAGAATCCTATTTGTGACTCACACAATCTGCCGCAAGTAGAGCAGATTTATGGCTGCTGCTGGAAATGAGACTTAGTTTGGATGTAGTTACTACTTTGTTTCACAGTCACAATGATTGTTATTTCCAGTCAGTTTCACTCCATCATTCACTGCTCTGTTATTTCACTGGTAGCTGTAGTTTCCCCATGCTCTCTGACAATGTCACACTGCTGTTAATTCTTTTTGAGAGTGTATCTATCACTTTCCCTTTGCCCACTGTGGGTCCATTTCCCATCAAGTAGTTTTATATAATCAGTTGCTTTGGGAGATGCTTCTGAGCTAGTCATAGGACACACTCTATCTATCTAGTAAGTTGTATCTTGTCTAGCACTGTGCAAATAATGTATTATTTTTTGTTTCATTGGCAATTTTGAAAAAAAAAATTCCTTTGGATTAAACCAAAACCAATTTTTTTTTGAATTTTCAGAGACTCAGAAGTGAAATAAATAAATAAATTGGTTTGAATGAAATGTTTTGTTTACATTCTGATCCCTTTAAAAGGTTTTTAATAAAATTGAAGTGAATTTCAACTCTAAAAGTCATTGTGAACTGAAAAATCAAAACACTCTTTTGAAAAAATCACAACAAACTGTTTTAACTTCTTTGGAGTTTTCTGTTTTTGAGACAAACAATTAAGCAAAACTGATGTTTTTCGTGTCAGCAAAGCTGCAATTTTTCACTGAAAAAGATTTCAGATCCAAAATTTTGTGCAATGCTAACTTTGGCCAGCAGGCTCCAAGGTGCTGAAGTGGGGAAACTAATGGGGGTATTCTACTCTCAGGCCTCATTTGCCACACTTATTTCGGGTTAATGAGGGCTGAGAGTGCAACACAGGACATGCACACAGCCTGTGTAGGCATATAGGACTGTGGCAAATTGCCGGTACTGTTCTCTGGGTCTCGCGCTTTCTCTTCTCTGGGGTAGGTTCAGGGCGATATTGCTTGCCTCTGAACCAGTTCTTAATCACTCCCCTAGTGTCCTTGGAGGAGGGGAGTGGAGAGGGAGGGACCTGGGCCCGCCCTCTACTCCAGGTCCCAACCCAGGGGCCCTGGGGTTGTGGTGAACCACTTGACTAGCGGTTTCTTCCCCTGGGTTACTTCCCTCTCATACCCGTCAGCTTGTGAAGGGCTTCTCGCCTCTCTTCTATACAAGCCTGGTGCCCCTTACCTAGGGTTTCTGTTGGGCTTCCCAATCCACCGCAGCACTCCTCCAAACCTTCTATTTCTCTCTGGACAAACTCTTCTCTTCTGCAATCTGCACTCTGCTCCAATCCAACCTTTCTCCTTCAACTACCACCCCCTGTCTGACTGAAGCAGGGGTTTATATCCCATGACTGGAGTCAGGTGCTCTAACTGGAGTCAGGTGCTCTAACTGGAGTCAGGTGCTCTAACTGGCCACAGCTGTTCTAGTTAATCTAAAGCAAACCTTCCTCCCTTGGCAGGGAATAAGGCCCCCTGATAACACTCTTATGCTGCCCTCTGGCCATGCTGTATCACAGGACCATTCTACTGAGCAGCCTCCTACAGCTAATATAAGGAGCCGAGCTGTCTTGAGAAGGTCAGGAGTCAGGTCCAGCCCTTCTCAGTTGCATGAAGCATCACATTCACCACAGGGGTCCCTCTGTATACTATTTCAGTGAAACTCTGGCTTTTATTATTCACAAGAGACCATGAATGGCTCATTTCACAGCATTTAATCAAGCCATGATATATATTTATTAACATTTTACTAATATAGCACTTACCGACATTTCATACAGCCTAGGGCAGGGTTTCAGTATAAAATTACTTTTTGCTTAGTTTATTTCTGTCTGATTAGACATCCAGGCTACCCATACTGTGCATTCTAAGATCTGCTTGCACTGAACATAGTGATAAAGAAAAAGTCAGTTGAATTATAATAGTAAAACCAGAGGCATAAATGCAGTGCATTAAATATAAATACAGTACATTAGCACAGGGGGGCCTTTTGCTCTTTAAGGGCTTGCAAATTATTTTGCCATATTGCTAAATACTGAAAATTCTTTTTTCAAGAAAGGAAAAATGTGTTTGTTTTGCTGGGCCCAGCACTGGGAAAGGTTAGAATGAGAAAACAGAGAAATGGTCTTTTAAAAAAAGTTTAACCAAAATTGATATTTCTGAGCCTATTTCTGGATGTGGTCACAGGGCCGAAGGGGGATGTCAAATTTTAACAGGGTGATCTGCGTCTTTAAGGGCCAGTGGTCCTCCAGGGAGGAGTCCAGCAGTCAGGCATTGGGAATGCTCTGATCCAGCTGGGAAGCATCAGGTGATTGGATCTGATGATTACCAGCTAGAGGATATAGATGAGGGCCCTGCTCCATTATGGAGCCTGGGGCAAGAAGAGGGCTAGGATAATACCCTCCTATAATTCAAGGTAGGCTGCAGGCAGTGCAGTGGAGGTGAGCAAGCCAGCAAATGAGCAGGAGGCCAGCCCTGCAAAGGTCCTGAGGTAAGATCCTGATCACTAGATTGCCAGAGGGCCCTCAATCTACCCAGGGGAGCAGCACAATTGCTTTATGTAGTCAATCCACAGTCTTGTCTTTTGGACTGGACAATAAATGGAGCCCTGAGGCAAAGGCTACAAATGGACTTGGGCCTGGATGGTTATCTTCTCACTCTCCTGCCTACACATGTACACAGTAGAAGACCATACACCAGTTTCTATCTAAGAATTGACATCCTCTCCTCTCTCAGTTGGAGGAAGGAGAGAATGTCACTCTGGTTGCAATCTCATGAGACATCACTATTTGGGTCCTCCAAAGATCTTGCCGAGGTCCTTCAGCAGAAAGAGGTAGGGGAAAGTTTGCTATTTCCAAGGTAAAAAACAAGTGGAAAAATCAGGCCAAAGATCAAAGGCTGGAGCAGATCCTAGTGGCCTGCACCACAGCTTGTTTCTTTTGGTATAGCAATCTGGGGTTTTATTGGCTGTGTGGTGATATCCATATTACCAATAGCAAATATTGGCCTAAACACTTTCCATAAAGACAACCCAGAGTAATGGGCTGTAAATACCAATCCATTCTTTAAGCAGTCAGTAAAATGCAATCTACATCCAAAGCTGAATGTGTGCTGGGTTCTGTTCCCAGTGCTACCACTGATCCAATATGTGACTGTGGGAAGTCACATAACTTCTCTGTCTTGGTTTCCCCACCAGCCTAATGGGGATAATATTGACCCACTATTGTTAAGTACTGAGTGAGCTTCAGATGGAAGCACTACTGAACTACTTAAACTGCTGTAACAGGGAGCACAATCTGGAGCTATATTTGCAAATTATTATAGATTGGAAACCCACCATGTGAAATACCATGTCTAACTTTGCAGCCATACAGCATAAAACACCCTTGGACCTCTAGCCTGACAGAGACCTCTAGCAGATGCAATAATACGGTAATTATCTGCTGATCTATTTCTTGTCCTGATGTGCAATTTAAAATACGTTAAATTTCCTTAGATATATACTGCCCGTCTCAACTACAAAAAGTAAATCCATTGGCCAGTGTGTGCATTTATTGCCATGGAATTGTAATGTCTAGGGTTCCTTGAGCTGACTAAGTGACTGGATTGGGTGTTCAATGTTTGCACACTTTCACTGCTGCAAAACTTGCTATAGAACTCTTCCCTAAAGCCATTTTTACACTACAAACTTTGGTCAATGTGCGTTACATTGCATACAGCTGCCCATGTTAGTATACTGCTTTTGCATGCTGTACTTGATTGCTCATGCTGGCACTGTGCATATTCATCAGGAGTGCTTGTTTTGATGCAAAGAGCAGTGCACCATGGGTAGGTAGCCCACTGTGCCACCATCCAGCACAATGTCTTTTGGGAAATTTTCACAATGTGTTGTGGGGTAGAACTGAGTCACTCAGGGATCACTGTGGGGTAGGGGGCACGTTCCCAGCATGCAACATTCCCCATCCCGTAATACCAACCATATCCCATAATATTCATTTTTTTTTTAAAAAGTCCCACAAACCCGTGCAGCAGTGTTTGGTGTCTATCATCTCTGATAGAACCATGGACCTCACAGAGTTCTGCACTATTCTCATGAATGTTGCAAATACAAGACATACAATTCTCCTCTTGTATTTGCAGACTGACAGGGAGAATCACAGTAATGAGGGGAGGGGAATGACAATTTCTACAGGGACAGATTGCTGAGAGACATAGTGAAAAAGAATTAAAAGTTGTTGGTGGCATTCATGCAGCAGCTGCAGATGGAGTGCAACTTCTGGGCCTGAGAAACAAGCACAGACTGGTGGGATCTCATTGTAATGGCTTTGGGATGATGAGTAGTGGTTGCAGAACTGTCTGATCTGAAAACGCCACATTTCTGGATCAGTGTGCAAAGCTCACTCCAGCCCTCCAGTGCAGGAACACTAGCATGAGAGCTGCACTGACGGGGAGAAGTAAGTGGTTATTGCACTGAGGAAACGTGGAATGATGGATTGCTACTGTAACAGCAACATGACCCCAGCTGTTGATGGGTGGGATCAAACTTGGGATCTCTGAAGCTTAGTACATGAGCCTCTGCTGGAAGAGCTAAAAGCCCCAGGACGCTTAGCTAAGGCTGTAGAGCAGACTCATTAATCTCTAAGTGGTCTTGGTGCCACTAGAAGGGACAGAGCACCACACCCAGGAGGTATGTGGGTTACACTACCAATCAATGGGAAATCATTCTGGAGTTGGAAAATCCACAGTGACCACTGTCATGCAAGTGTGTAGGGCCATTAATCATATCCTGTTACATGTAGGGATATTAAAGAAGGTACTAACAGTGATTCCCCCAAGTGACAGTGACCCCCCCCCCAGTTTCACCAAGTACAAAAATCTTTTAGTTCTTCTGTTACAACTTGTAAGCTCCTGTCTGCAGAAAACATTTTATCTGTCCTGTTAAAGATACTCTATTACTATGTAAAACTTACAAATAAGTTAATTGACTTTGTTCTTGAAGTGGACACTGTCACCACCCCCGCTATGAGCCTTAAGCCGTTAGTTGACTCTGTCTAAGACATGGAATGTATGTTGATGAATGCTTGATGTATGGAATGGTTAAGGAGGTGACAGCCTAGAAAGGATCCATCGGCCGAAGAATGTGTCAAGTGGACCACCAGACAACCCCTGGAGGGTAAAGTGGGATCCACCCCAAACACCTGGAAGGAATGTGCCACTTAGACAGTGTGGAGCCACCAGGAATGTGCCATCTGCTGATTGAGCCAGCAACAGCAGGATGAAACAGTTCCCATAGACTAACATAGGAATTAATTCCTATAAGAATGAACTCCAAAGACTGAGGACTTTGAGACTCTGGTTCTGCTGCCAGCCTCCAGGAGCATCAGGTACATCTGACACCATCTGACATCGGCTCCATCCTCATGACCAAGATACCTGGCCAGTAACTTGGCATGAGCAACTTCTAGTCTGGTAACTATAACACCTGTACAGAACTTGAATGAATGATTGTGTGAATGAATATATATATATATGTGTGTGTGTGTATAAGGAATAAGTAGTAATAGGAATAAGTGATTAAACAACGCTGTTTATTTTTATCTGTTGCTTTATTATTATATTTGCAATAAATGTGGCCTCTTTGCCTTATCCCTCTTAATAAGATCCTGCTGGTTTTTATTATATTGGTATAACACACACAGGACTGAGACTTGGCAATATGCAGGACATGAAGGATGGCTTTACGACAATGGGATCCTGAACTGTGGGGAGGCAAATGTTGGCACACACATCCCTGTTTTGGCACCAGGCTGCTTTGCCACAAAGTACTTCAACAGAAAGAGCTGCTTTTCTATGGTTATGCAACCAGTGCTGGATTGGGGTTGCTGCACCAATATCAGCGTGGGCTGGTCAGGGAAGGTGCATGACGCTCACATCTCTACGAACACAGGAGTGTTCAGAAAGCTGCCAGCGGGGACATTCTTTCCCAACCATTGATGATATTGAAGTGCCAATAGTGATTCTGACAGGCGCAGCTACGCCTTACTCCCCTGGCTCATGAAGCAGTGCACTGGCCACCTTGACAGCACCAAGGACAGATTCAACTCCTGGCTCAGCAGGTGCAGAATGACAGCTGAATGTGCTTCTGGTAGACTGAAGGGACACTGGTGGAGTTTGCTTATTGGCTGGGTCTCAGTGAGAAAAATATCCTGATGCTTAAAGCTGCCTGTTGTGTCCTGCATCACATCTGGAAGACAGAGCTGCCACCAGGGTGGAGGTGGAACAGCTGTCTGCTGACTTGGTACAGCCAGACACATAGGCCATTACAAGAGCTCAGCTCTGCAGTTGTGGGAGGCTTTGAAAGAGCACATTAATGATCAGCCACAGCAGTAATAATGTTCTGTGTTGGACTGTTCTCTGAGCCTGAAGTTTTAGGTGCTGCTAGGAATAGTTTAGTGCTTTCTGTACATTTCAGATCATGACTGTGTGTTTACTGAAGCTATGAATTATATGGTGCTTGCTATACATTTTTAAATATGACTGGGTGTTTGCTTGCACATATGAGTTCTGTGGTGCTCTGCATTAAAAATTACTGCATGCTTTGAGCACTGATATGCATTCTGCATTATGTATTGTGAACTAATAAAGATCATTTTATTTAAAAGAAATAGAAATTCATTGAGTGGCAAAAACATTGCAGAAATTAAATGTATGAGAAACAACAGGCAATGGAATACAAACTGTAAACATAAATTAACAGAATGGAACTCTGAAATTGGAAACACAGCAAACATTTCAGCACAAATACAGAATCTGTTGTGGCTACACATACACCAGCTATGGCTCCCAAAAGTCAGTGTATGTGAAGCTGGGTTTTCCTTGCTATTCCCAGCATGGAGTGGTAGAGGTAAGGATGCAGCCTGTGATACCATGTGGAATGTTGGGCAGAGGGCAGTGTATGGAGCTGATCCCATGGAGTTCTCTAAGGACTGCAAACAGTGCGCAGTCTGGGATTTTGGACCTTTAGGTCAACCAGGGTCTGCAGCATTTGTGTCTTCTGCCTGAGAAGACCCATTATGTCCTGGTGCATCTCCCCTTTCTGTTGGTATTCCTGGGCCTTTCTCCTGTCCACTTTTTTCTTCTCCATGCTGTCTGCTATGTCAGCCCTCAAGCCCTTTCTTCATAGTCCAGTGCAGCATTGGTTTGCAGGATCTCACTCAACATAGCCTCCCAAAGCCCCAGCTTTCTTCTCCTCCTCAGGCAGGTGTGGAGGGGACACCCCTCAAGGCAGCAACAGCAGCAGCTGCTGATAAAAACAGACAGATGTATCATTGGATTTACAGCCATGACATAAAGGGAAATAAAGATACATTTCAAAATGCCATTCCCATTAAAACTTTTAACAAAACATGCTTGTTAATACTTCAGCTTTGGGGTGCCTCTGCACCATGCTGCTCTCCAGCCCCAGCCGTGGTGCATATGGCCTGTTGGGGTGAAGGGGGAGGGGACGGAATTTGCATGAAACAATAATGTTTCTGTACCTATTCCTTGGGTATGGGTATAGAGCAATGATACTGAGCACTGGCACTATCTTCCCCAGGAGGTGGTGATTTAGCGGCTATCTCACTCCTGAGGGTAACAAAGGCACAGAGCACTCTTGGAATCCGGAGCCACTCAGGCCCATATACTTCGAGCCTGTTTACTGCAATGTTGCCAGCCAAACTCATCACAGAGTAGTATGGGCAAATGTCTTACCATGGAGGAATAGGAATGATAAGGCAAGCCTCCCTAGACACTCCCAGCAATGGATTGCAGAGTTCTTCCATGGATGTTTCATCAAAACCTGTCAGGAGAATACAAGGGACAACTCTGGGTACATAAACAAACTGCTCCATATGCCCACCCCACCTAGCCCTATAGGGGAATGAACAGTAGATAACATCTACTTGTTGTACTGTTCCCTCTTTTCATACAAGTAAAACAGTGAAAATCTGTACCTTGTCATGATACCTTGGGGATGGGCCAGGAGCCATCTTTAAATTTAAACACTGTCAGGGATAATGCAAGCACACACTTACCCATGATTTCTTCCCTTTCATCAGGTTCATCCGTGCTCGGCTGGCAGGACTGACTAAACTGCGGTAGGGTCTCCAACAGGTCCTGGCTCATATCATGGCTGGAGTCCTGTGCCACATCTTCCCCCACCTTTCCTCCTCACTCTTCATGACAGAGTCTCTGTTGCCAGCTCTTCCAAGGTATCCAGGGTGATTTGCAGGGTGCTGGTGGAGTCTCCACCAAGTATGGCATGCAGATCATTGTAAAAGTCATAGGCCTGTATCTCAGCACCAGATAGATTGTTGGCCTCCCTGGCCTTACAGTGTATGCCTGCTGCAGTTCCTTTGCTGCTGAGCCCTGTTGTACCCCTTTGCTGGCATCGCCCATGTTTCTATGACTGGTCTGTAGCTGTGCTTGCCCAGCCTTCTCTCGCCCAGGAGATCCAATACCTCAAGTCCACTCCACACAGGAGTGCATCCAGAGCACAGAGCTAGCATGGGCAGCTAGGCAGTTGCACACAAGGGAGAGCTGCTAGGTATCCTCACCAAAGTGGGCAGTCAGGAAAAGGCATTTTGAAAAATATGCAGGTGTTTTTTAAAGGGGGAGGGGGTCTGGCTGCCAATCTTCACAACCCCTTTGTAGTTGAGTTTACAGCTGTGCAGAGAAGTCACTGTCACAGAGCGCATTATGGTACAGCTGCTAGAGGAATGTAAGGGTCCACATAGGTTGAGCAGGGTCACACTACATCAGCCTGATTAGGTCAGCCATGACTCCACACTTTTTGGGGAGGTGATTTGAGTTTATCTCTTATGTCAATGGGAAGCAAATTTCAGTGTAGTAGACACAGCCACAAATAAGTTAACACAAGGTGACTTATATCAACATAACTTTGTAGTGGTACACCAGGCCTAAAGAGCATTGAAAGCTCACACTACACTGAAATCCACTGGGAGAGATCCGGCATTTAATATGGGGGGAAAAAGTAATCAGGAAATTAACTATGTTTAAAGTTTACTTTGCACCCCTGACAAGGGAAGCAAAGAGCATGTCTTTTTGAAGAGATTAAAATATGAAATAACAGGCAAGCCTTTATAAACTCAGAGCATCCAATTCTTAACATTGCAAACAGTAACCTAGAAACATATGTGGTGAGCAATAACAGTCATAAATCTTATGAGATTATGTGTACCTAATGTGAGATTTTAGACTGATCCATTTTCTTAACAGTGCCAAACTTCAGCATGATTCAATCAAGTTTTGCTTAATCTGAATTTATTTATTCTTGGTGATGATGATTCATTGAACATGTGTCTAGTCCAGTTTGTTGAACTAATTTATCTGGCATTTTGATGGACTTGTGATTTGTTTTCTCTGAACATTTCATAGTTTATATCATTAAATGAGATCTGGCTTGTGTATCACAAAAGCTGCAGTTCTGCTAAAAATTAAACATTTCTCAGTGCTGCCTTTAGCAACAGTAAACACCTTGTAGATAGGCATTCTTGCTGCAGCTTAGCCAAACAACCAAGCCAGGCACAACAGCTTTGCTAACTGCAGATCCTATTCACCATATTAACCTCTTGGGGCTATTTCAGTCTGACTTGTATGTGTGTCAGAGATGCAGATCTACACAGCAGGAATAAAAGGTTATTTTTCTCCCCAATGGATGCACTGTGTAACTGTCTAGAAATTGTGTCTGGAGATTTGTGTATCTGCTTGTGCAAACTTCCATAACAAGCTACAGGAGCAAACAGGCATTTCCTAGGTATCAAGTAGTTGTGAATCCTCTCAGTTCTGAGATGTATGGGACCAAATTCTGAGCATGTAAATGGTTGGTATAAATTTAGGATCAGGTGTAATGGGTACAGTAATATAGTTTGCACTGTTGTAGCATTCAATGCTGTTCAAGGTGAGTGGCACACACCAAAGGGGTGGATGTGTACCATGAAAATTAGCTAGCAGGAGGGTGTAAGACAGTGGTTCTCAAACTTTTGTACTGGTGACCCCTTTCAGACAGCAAGCCTCTGAATGTGACCCCCCCTTATAAATTAACACTTTTTTGTATATTTAATACCATTATAAATGTTGGAGGCAAAGCGGGGTTTGGAGTGGAGGCTGACAGCTCGTGATCCTCCATGTAATAACCTTGTGACCCCCCCAGGGTTCCCTACCCCCAGTTTGAGAATCCCTGGTGTAAGATAAGACAGGGTGCATGATTCAGGAGCTAATTTGGCGTACCTTAGCTTACTTCTGCCTACTGTTGTCTTCTGCTATACCACCCCTCCTGACCCTGGGGATCCAGATTTTGATCTGAAATACATCAGTATAAATCCAGAGTAGCTTCATTGTCTTCAGTTTAGCTGTTAGTGTGTCCTTACCAATGGGCTGTACAGTATTCTAGGGTGGATCTCTCTTGTTGAAGCTGCTTCATTTTTAATACAATACTTAAATATTAATTGGAGCAGGGCTTGGAACTTAGGTTTCCTGGGAGAGTGCTCTAACCACTAGGTTATAGAGTCATTCTCACTCCCTCTCTGCCCAATGAATAGTTAAATAGTTCATGCAAAGTGGCTCAGCAACAGCAGAGATGGAGGCAAACGCATCCCAGAAAACCCTATAGCCCGGTGGTTAGGGCCCTCACATGGGAGACTTGGGTTCAAGCCTTTGCTGTAAATCAAAGTGGGATTTGAATCCCAGTCCCCCATTTGAATACTCTAATTACTAGGGCATAAGGGCTTCACCTCCTCTGCAATATTTTGTGCGCAGCCTGATCCCAGTGATGTGCACTACTGTGGCCTCTGAGAAAGCCTACTGGATTGGGCCCCACAAGCAAGCTAGGCAGGGGAATGCCTGGTTTAAGGATCCTGCTGGAGCTTAAGCCAGGAGTGGCGAAGGTCCCTAAAAGTGGGGGGCCACCAGCACCTCAACTGTGGCCCTGGCCCCTGAACTGCCCCTTCCCCTGAGGCTCAACCTCCTCGCTGCCCTTTCCCCCCAGGGCCCCACTCCCATGCCGCCTCTTCCCCTCAAGACCCCACCTCCCGCTTGCTCCTCCCTGGTCCCCCATCACTCACCCTTACGGCTGGTAAAAAGTGGGAGGGGGCTGATCCCCAGACCACCCCATTCTGGTGCCCTTGGATTAGACACCGAGCTGCTTGGCACTGTCAGGATATAGGTGTTTTTGTGCATACGCACCTGCAGATATTTAGGCACCTACGGGACTTTACTGGTGGACACTGGCATCCAGAGATTTTAGGCACTTACAGGGTAAGGCATCAGCTGAACATGTGTTTTGAGGGGCTATATTTTAGACTGAGGAACCTCTTAAAGTGGCATTTAGGCACCTAAATTCCTTTGTGGATCTAGCCGCTACTGTACAAGGCAGTCAGTGCATGTTAAATCACTTTATCACTCTCACCTAATTTCTGGCCAACTTACACACCTGTCAGCTTATGTCAGCCCTGACTTTGGCCCAAAAGCTGCCATGAGCGTTCCATCAGTTCAGGATATTGCCTGGTGGTCCTTATATTGAAGTTGTTAGTTTCTCTCCTGGGGTCTAATTCTGCCCTCACTTACACCTTGCACAATCCTGATTAAGTCAAGGGTGCCAGATAGGACAAAATGCACTCTCTTGCCTGTAATACTTTACTCTGTGTTTTCAGCACACTGAGTTACTTTGTAAATGAATCTGTCCTAATACAAAACAATCAATGTGTACCTAAGGAACGGTAAGATGTGTGAGAGAGATTCCAAACATATTTGGCATGTTTGAACACATCCTTTCAGCTTGTCTGCTTTCAAATAGCTTCTGATTAATACCAATAATATCATTTATTTTGGATGATTGATTCTGTGACTCCTGCTCCTAGACCCAAAGCACAATGGTTCCAATAGTGGCTTAATTTCTTTTTAGAGAATGAAGTTATTTTTTCCAGACTGCGGGTGGGAGGAAGTGCACCTGCCACCCACCCTGACCATCAGGCCAGAGCTCTTGACCCAGTTGAGCTAGGGAGTGGAGGCTGCCAAGTAGATAGCTTGGCTGATTCCACCCCCACCAAGTCTTCTGCCATGAAGAGCAGGTTGTAAGCATAGTCAACAGAAATACCCTCAAAGCTGGGTCACTGAGCACCAATCTTGTCAATCGCTTGTGAAGGAAACAAAGGACGGTCTTGATGACAATGGCATATGACTGGCCAGATAGTGCGCAGACTTAGCGCATTCCCTGACTGAAGATGACAGGTTTGGTCAAGGCCCAGTCGAGTTGGTCCTAGAGGAACCCCATAAAATGATGATGGAAGCCAAATGCCAGTTCTACAGAATGCCGGGTTCCCATGAGATGCCTGTCAATGCCTTTTCTTGGTTGAGAGCAGGCAAGTGAGAGACAGACCAACCCTATACACCAAATCAAATGTCCCAGACCAGATACAAGTTGTCAAAAATAGTCTGACCCAGGACAGGGTAGATCTGGTCTGAGTGTATCATGTCTGCCAGGACGTACTTCAGCTGCAGCAAGATGGTTTTCACTATGACTGTATGGTACATTCTGAGTAGTGATACTGGACACCAATTCCTTAGGTCATGTGGGTCCTCCTTCTTAGGCAGCAGAGTGTGCCTGGCCCGCCTGCATGACAGGGGAGCACCCAGCTCCCAGGGACTCAGTCCAGATGATGGTGAGGTCCAGCTTAAGGATGTTCCAGAATGCATGGTAGAACTCCACAGTCAAACCATTGATGCTCAGAAACCTGTTGATGGGCATCAGACAGAGGGCTTCTGAGAACTTGGCCAGAGTGCAAGAATGCTCCAACCAGTCCCAGGGACCCATGCTAACTGTCAAGAGTTCATCCCACATGACCCTGCAGCCAACCGTCCATGGCAGTCAAATATGGAGAGCAAAGGTTGGCATAGAAATCCCTCACCCTTTCTCACATCTGCTCCAGATCTGTGAGAGAGGTGCCATGCTTTGCTAGGAGCCAGGTGATATGTGTTTTGGCACCCTCCTCTTCTCCAGGGCATGGAAGAAGCAGGAGCCATGATCCATCTCCCGAAGGAGCTGGATATGCAATTGGACAAAAGCAACCTAGGCCCAATGATTGTCAAAGGCCTGTGGCTTGTGCTGCTTCTTCCAGCACTCTGCAGCTGGACAGGTTCTTGGGACTGGCAGCCAGGCACTTCTCTGGCTTCAAAACCTGTGGTTTCATCTGCTTTATCACCTCATCCCTCCTCTGACTGGTATTCTGGGTATAGCTGTGACAAAAGAGATTGAGATGCACCTTCCCCATGTACCACCATCTCTGTACGAAGGGGAAGGTGTGCCTCTGCTTTTGCCAGCCAACTAAAATTCCTGGAAGGGCTCCATAAAGCCTAAATCCTCCAACAGGCTGGTATTAAAATGCCAATAGGCTGGCTCCAGGATCTCAGGTGTAAGAGCGACCTTAAAAGAAACTAGATGATGGTCCATGAAGACAGCTGTCTGAATGTCAGAGAAGTGAGTCCACAGGATGTTGAAGCGTGAGATGTAAATTCTGTCCAGTTGGGAGTGGTGGGACTGAGCTGCCTCCATGAAGATGAAGGAGGTAACATCATCCAGGTGCTGGTCACACCAAACATCCACCAGATAGTGATCGTCAATGACTCTCCTGAGGACATTAATGGTGACCTGGCACCTGTTTCCCAATGTGGTCCTGGTGTTACAATCCTCACCCAGGACCAAACACTTGTGAAGATCGAGTGCACCAAGGAAGGTGGATGCCTGCTTATTGATGCCTACCTGCTCCGGGCCCTGTGTCGGGGCATAAATATTGAGAAGATTTAAAAGCAGCCACTCCACATGGACCTTGAGGTCCAGCAGGCAGCCTGGCACAACCTCAGCAACCCACAATACCTTGGTCCATCAGTCTGGGTCAACATCCTATCTGATGATGCCATAAGGTGGCTAACATACACTCTCTTCCCCCATCCCAGCCACCAGCTGGCTTTGGTGGCCAGATTGGTGCGAATCTGCTGCAGGTAAAACACAGAATATGCCCTGCCTGAAGGTAGGAGAGGATCTGGCACCTGCGGAGACTCATCCTACAGCCATGAATGTTTAATGAGGAGAAGATGGTACCTTTCATTGGGGAGGGGGTGGAGGATCCTTATGGACAGCAGCATCCCCCAAACCAGTGGCACCACACAGCAACCCATGCTCCACCCCATTCCCAGTTTCAGCCCCACAAGGGGTGCAGGGCTTGGGGATTCACCCCTGGGGCTCTGTTCCTGGCTCTGTTCCTGGCTTCAGCCCCCTGGGGGCACAGGAGCTTGAGACTTCAGCCCTGTGAATCGGTTGCCAACTTCAGCTCCGTGCGGGTTGCCGGGCTCAGGGCTTTAGCTATGAGGGGAACGCTGGTTTCAGCCCTAGCACTCCCCCTGTAGCTAAAGCCCCGACCCCCACCCCAAGTCTAAAGCCCTAAGTCCTGGTGCTCCCAAGGGTCAGGAGCCCTGACACTCTCCACTCCACCTGGAGTCCTAACTCCCCCGCAGCTGCAGCCCCAGCTCTACTGGGGCTGAAGTCTGTAACACAGGGGTCGGCAACCTTTCAGGAGTGGTGTGCCGAGTGTTCATTTATTCACTCTAATTTAAGGTTTCGTGTGCCAGTAATACATTTTAATGTTTTTTAGAAGGTCTCTTTCAATAAGTCTATAATATATAACTAAATTATTGTTGTATGTAAAGTAAATAAGGTTTTTTAAATGTTTAAGAAGCTTCATTTAAAATTAAATTAGAATGCAGAGCCCCCGGATCGGTGGCCAGGACCTGAGCAGTGTGAGTGCCACTGAAAATCAGCTCGCGTGCCGCCTTCGGCACACATGCCACAGGTTGCCTACCCCTGCTGTAACGTCTCGTTCAGTGTTATGGACCATTTCAGAGTTATGGACAACCTCCATTCCCGAGGTGTCCATAACTCTGAGGTTTTACTGTATCATCCACAAACTTGGTCAATGATTTTATATGTTTTTCGATGTCATAATGATAAAAATGTTAAATAGTTAGAGGGCCAAGACTGATTCCCTGTGGGACCCATCTGGACTCAGACTTGCTTGATGACGTATTCCCCTATTTTCGTTACATTTTTGAGACCTATCAGTTAGCCACTTTTTAACCCATTTAATGTTACCATATATTTTATATTAGTTTTTAATCAAAATGTCATGCTGATGAAGTCAAACACCTTACAGAAACTTAGGTATGTTACGTCAACCCACTATTAATTTTTAGGCAACCAAACTTTGTATCTACCTAAATAACGATATCACGTTTTGATTAGGATCTATTTTCCATAACGTCATGTTGGTTTGCATTAATTACATTTACCCTCCTTATAGGTTCTTATTAATCGGTCCGTATCACTTGCCCAGACGATTGACAGCACGCTGGACAAGTCTTTATGATTAACTGTTACTTTTTTTTTAAAATTGCACAATATGCTAACTTTTTTCTAGTCTTCTAGAACTGTCTGCAATGCTCCAAGAACTATTCACAATCAACATTAACTCTTTAAAACTTTGGATGTAAGTGTTAACTCTGCTGAGTTAAAAATGTCTACTTTAGTAGCTATCATTTACATCCACCAGAGAGATACTAGTGGAATGGAAAGAGTGGTTATCATTCCCTTAAATGAGGGAGTACAGCAAAATAGGACCAGTGGATTTCAAGGAAGGTGGATTTGGGTAAGCTCAGAGAGCTGATAGGTATAGGTCCCATGGGATCAAAGACTGAGGGGAAAAACGAACTGAGGAGAGGGTTGGCAAGTTTTTCAAGGGAGCATCATTAAGGCCAAAAAGCAAGCCTATTCCAATCGGGTTTTTTAGAAAAGATATAGGAAAATGTGGCGCAAAAGACCACCTGGCTTTAGACCACGAGTACTTTGCATGACTACAAAAATAAAAGGAGTATATGAAAAATGTGAAACTAGGTCAGATTCGAGATATGCATCTGCTCTACATGTCGAGCTCGCGCGCGCGCTCGAACAAGAACTGAACGACTCTCTCAATACTCCGGAGAGGGAGCCATTAGCGTATGGAGTATCATAAGGGAACAAGAGGACTTCTGTCTACTTCTCCAATACGATTAAGATGTGAGGATACCAAGTGACAGGTGGTAGGTACTCACACTCTGGGTTCGTCCATGAGGAGGGTATAGAAACTAAGTATACAGGAAACTTCGGCATGCACTCTTGCTTCTGCCCTCTCCTCTCGCGCGCTCTCATTTCACTGAGAAGTCGTGATCGATGTCGTAATCATGTCCAGTAGTGATTTTGCTCGTGCCCTTCTCTTTGGGTCAATGTGGTAGATATATACTCCGAAATAGATAAAATAAATACCATAAAGGGTGGCTAATGTTAAAAGATAATGCATACAGAACGATACTTAGTAAAATGTTAATGTGGTTTCATGATAGACACTCTGCCGCATATGATTACCGGCGTTGATGAAATTGCATCCTAGAATTACTCAATGGAGTTAATCATGCGCGCGCGCACTCTTGCACAGCCTCTTAGCTAACTACACATCTCTGGGAAAGTCGGATGCGTGATGTGACGACGTGCAGAGACTCTAGCTGGAAACTCTCTTCTTTTCCTAACTGTCAGGGTAGTTAAACACTGGAATAAATTGCCTAGAGAGGTTGTGGAATCTCCATCTCTGGAGATATTTAAGAGTAGGTTAGATAAATGTCTATCAGGGATGGTCTAGACATGAAGGCAGGGGACTGGACTCGATGACCTCTCGAGGTCCCTTCCAGTCCTAGAATCTATGAATCATCCCCACATGATGAGACTGTGGCAGAGGAACCCCTGACCCCTTGTCTTCCTTTCCCTCCACCCCCCCCACTCCCTCCACCAACTGAGACCTGTGGCAAGAAGTCTCGCCAAGGGGAGACTGAACACCTGCCATGGTGACCACTGAAAAAAGGTGAGAGGGTGGTGATTTATACACCCTACCATTGCAAGGAGGGGAAACCAAAACAAATTGGAGAAAAAGGAACAGCAATCAACACAAGGAACATTTATCAGAAATCCTCCACACACACTTTGATGAGAAAGGAAGGCAGGGACCAAACTAAACACAAAATAAGGAGGAAGGGATGGAAAGGTCAGGAGGATACAATCATGGTGAGTTGAGAGGAAGAAGGAAAAAAACAGTGAAAGGAAAAGGGTAAGGAGGCTCAGGGAGACCTGCCCCCATCCCTCAAAGGGAAGGGGATTACCTGGGCAGGGACTGACAGGGCTGAAGGGAGAGGGAAAATGAATCACATTGGAGCCTGTCTGCCCAAGGGAAAGGAAGGACAGGAGCAGATGGGGAATAAGGCGGGGGGAGGGGGGAAGGGGGCGTGACAAGCAAACAGACCAAACCAACACAAGAGGGAACAGAGAACATCATACAAAGCAACCAGCCAAGGGAAGGGGAAACAAAATGGAAGACAGAACTCCTCATAAAATGGAGCATGAGAAACAACACAAAAGGTCGTCCGCTACTTTGGAAGCAAGGCAGAGGACGAGCTCATCAGCAGAACAGCAACCTCCCCACCCTCCAGCACACAAACACATGGAGCAGGAACAGAGCAGTCACACACCACCAGCTCCAGCAGAAGCAGTGATGGAAGCCCTGCTACAGAAGTGCCCAGAATGGATGGCACTTAGAATCATAGAATCAAAGAATATTGGGGTTGGAAGGGATCTCAGGAGGTCATCTAGTGCAACCCCCTGCTCAAAGCAGGACCGACCCCCAACTAAATCATCCCAGACAGGGCTTTGTCAAGCCTGGCCTTAAAAACCTCTAAGGAAGGAGATTTCACCACCTCCCTAGGTAACCTATTCCAGTGCTTCATCACCCTCCTAGTGAAAAAGTTTTTCCTAGTATCCAACCTAAACCTCTTCCACTGCAACTTGAGACTGTTACTCCTTGTTCTGTCATCCGGTACAATGAATAGGAGAAAAGAGGCATCTGAGAATGAGATTCACGAAAGCCAACATACTGGCGGGGAGAGCTGTCTACACTAGTCAATGGAAGATGCTGATGATGGGTGTGTGCTAAGCCCCCCCATAGAGATAGATGCCTAAATCCAGGCTGCAGGGAGGCATCAATCTCTGATTATGATTCATGAACCAGGGCAAGAGAGGTGTTTGGCTGCTTAATTTGCATGTGGGACCTGACCTGGGGTGTGCTCAGAGGCTGCCAAACTCCACAAAACATCCATGGAGGGCAGCCTTCTCTATAACATTTGGCCAAGTGGTTAGGGTACTCACCCAGGATGTCAGAGACCTGCTGGTTTAAGTCCCTGCCTCTGCCTGATGATGAGAAGGAACTGAGCAGGGAGCTGCCACCCCTCAGGTGAAGGCCTTAACCACCAGACTGTAGGCTATTCTGTTGTGGGTCTCTCTCAATTTCTCCTACTGAAGCTGTTTCACTTTAATTGAATAATAACTTGACTCCACCCGAGTAGCTAGGGCACTCACCTGAGAGATGGCAGTGCTCTTGCTCACAGGCAGAAACATAGGTGCATAGGGAACTTTTAGCCATCCATAATGGTAGGCAGCATCTGAGCAGGAGTTCTGTGGATCACTGTGGTGCCTAAAAAGGGACTTAGGTGCCTAAGTACCTTTGTGGATTCTTCCCTAGGACATTACAGTGATGAGTGCCATGAAAGTGCTTACTGGAAAATGAGTAATTCTCTGTTCACTACAGGGTTTGGCTGGTGTGAAGTAAATAAGGCTTGAGGCCACACATTGGATGCTGAGGATAAAAAGAAATACTCAATAACAGCTTGTTAAAAGGAGCACCATCCATCCTGTGCACTGACTAAAACACATACTACAGAGATCAACAACCTTCAGCACGCAGCCCATCAGGGTAATCTGCTGGTGGTCCGCAAGACATTTTGTGTACATTGCCCATCTGCAGGCACGGCCCCCCACAGCTTCCAGTGGCCGCGATTTGCCATTCCCAGCCAATGGGAGCTGTGGGAAGTGGCGGCCAGCATGTCCCTACGGCCTCCCATTGCTGGGAATGGCAAACGCGGCACTTGGAAACTGGGTGGGGAGCGCCGTGCCTCAGATGGGCAACATGTACACAATGTCTGCGCTCCAGGCAGGATTACCCTAATGGCTAGCCGCGTGCCGAAGGATTGCTGACCCCCTTGTTCTATCTTGAAACTAATGTGGATCTGTCATGAACAATGTAAATAATATCACTTTCTGAATTAGTGGCATTAGCGGAAATACCTATTTCCATTAGCCTTCAATGGCTGTTTTCATCCAGCCTCCACCTATAATAAAGGGAAAACTTAAGTTGGGTACTAAGGGAAAAGAACAGAGCCCAAAGCAATTTTAAAAAGCCCGGTGTCATATTAATGTCTCTTTTACCTGTAAGGGGTTAACAAACAGTGAACCTGGAACACCTGACCAGAGGACCAATCAGTAGACAAGATACTTTCAAATCTCGGTGGAGGGAAGCCTTTTTTGTGTGTTCTTTGTTTTGTCCATGTTCTCTCTGGGTTCTGAGAGGGACCAGACATGTAAGCAGATTCCTCCAATCTTTCCGAAAAATCGCTTCTGTTCTAATTTTAGTAAGTACTAGGAGAAAGGCGAGTTAGTCTTTTGATTGTTTTTTCTTTATTTGCAAATGTATATTTGGCTGGAAGTATTTTAAATTGTATTTAAAATACTTCCATAGTCTAATCAGGCTCACCATTAGGATGTGTTTTCTGACATTCAGGCTACATTTTCAGTGGTTTGTTTCTGTTATAATCCATTGTACCACCACCTAAAGTAATTCCTCTACCTCTGTGGCGTTTACACCTTTCAAATATACATGGGCACCAAGGGATGGTTCCTAGGCTGATGTAAATCAGCGCTGCTCCAATGACCCTTAGTACATTTTCCTCCCTCCACTTAGCTGTCATTTAGCCATGCTGTTCTATTTACTTAGGCCTATTTATTTAAGGCAGCGTGATGCTGGGCATCACAACACCTAACTTCTGGGCACCTAGAAAATCACAGGATCAACACTGCAATTCACAAACCCTGAGGTAGGTACCTAGGCTCCCTATAAATGAATGGGGAGAGATAGGTGCTTTAGACCAGTGGTTCTCAAATTTTTGTAGTGGTGACCCCTTTCACATAGCAAGCCTCTGAGTGTGACCCTCCCTTATAAGTTAAAAACACTTTTTAAAATATTTAACACTATTATAAATGCTGGAGGTGAAGCCGGGTTTGGGGTGGAGGCTGACAGCTCGCAACCCCCCATGTAATAGCCTTGTGACCTTGAGGGGTCCCGACCCCCAGTCTGAAAATCCCTGCCTTACAGTGTTATCCGTAAAAGCCAGCATCTTAGATGAGGAGCTGCCTAAGCTAGCCAATGGGAGCTGCCAATGGAAAGAGTATGTGCTATGCCCTGCCCTGCTCAGGGAGATAGGTGCCTAAATGCAGGCGGTAGGAGGGTGCCTATGTTTGCCAGCAATTCTCCGCTATGAACTCCCAGGTGAGTACCTCAGGTGTTTTTTGCAGGAGGCTGGGGGCAGGGAGGGAGGGAGAGCAGCTGCAGCTCCCTCACAATTTTTAGTTCAGTGGTTAGGGTACTCCCCAGGGAGATGGGAGACCCATCAATTCAAGTCCCACTTCCACCTAATGAGGAGAAGGGCTTGTTCTGTAACCACTGAGCTATGGAATATTCCAATATGGGACTTCCTCAATTACTCCTGTTGAAGTTGTTCCACTTGGGATAAATACTCAGTCACTGGTGCAGGATGCTGGGTCTCCCACGTCCTGGGTGAAGGCTCCAACCACCAGGCTATAAGAGTGATTCTCATGCAAGTGCTTGCTCTCTGCCTCAATTACTCTTCAGTTATTTAGCCACAGTGGGACTGCTTCAACAGGAGGAACTGAAGCTGTCCCACATCAGAATAGCCCAATGGCTAGAGCGCTCAGCTGATAGGTGGTAGAACCTCAGTTCAAGTCCCCCTCTTTCTGGTGAGAAGAAGGGCTTTGAGCAGGGACTTCCCACATCCCAGCTGAGTACCCTAACCACTGGGCCAGGGGTTGGCAACCTTTCAAAAAAGAAGAACCATTTTTTTGTTTTTGTCTTTGACCAAAATATTTTGAGAGCTGCATCACATGCAAAGCTACTTGTAGAGTTAGAATTTATCAACTAATAATAATTTAACATATTAAAGTTATTACTACTCACCAATATTTTTAATGTGACTTCTGCTGTTGGACATCTTTAGAGAGTTGCTCAATGTTTGGTGAATATGCCGTGATTTTCATTTTCAAGCAGGACTCAAGACTAAAATCTTGCAGTTGGCTCCTCAGTTTGTTTTTGATGAAATTCATGTTGGAAAACATTTGTTCACAGTACGTTGAACCGAAGACTGAGAGAAGCCCAAATGCGTATTTCTTCAGCTGACTGTACGTATCCGGTAGACAATTCCAAACATCGAAATTAATCTAGTCTTACCATTTAAGGTTGTCCATTTCAGATGACTTGTGTTGTAGCCCCAGGGTGGATTTCTACTTTTCCAGATTTTCAAGTTCCGTGACAAGATCTTTCAATTTTGAATTCCATAAATCCTGTTTTGCAAGTCTGCTAATTCAAGTTCAAATTGCACACGATCAATTCCCGCAAATGCTAAAAAATTCAGTGCAGAAGTGTCAGCTTCAAGCAGTTTCAACAGAAATGACAAAGTGGCCTTTTCCCTTCTGAACTCATGAAATCGGTCAGCAAATGCAGCTTGCATTTTGATGACTGTTTCTGCAAGAAACCTAACGTCAATCTCACAGTCATGTGTTTGTTTACATTGCTTCAGTGTTGGGAAATGCACTGACATGCCCCTCTCAATGTCCCTTACAAACAAAGACAGCTTTCGTTCAAATGAAAGAACTTATTCCAAAAGCGAAATTGCAGTATTTCCTTTTCCCTGTAACTTCGGATTCAACACGTTTAAATGAGAAGTTAAATCCACCATGAAATTCAATTTCTGCAGCCAGTGAGGATCCGTTAGCGCTGCATATTTAAAGCCCTTTTCTCGGAGGAACACCCTAATTTCCTCAAGACATGACGCAAACCTCACCAGGACTGCATCTCTGGAAAGCCATTTTACCTTGTTATACAAGAGAAGATCAGAACATTGGCTATTGACTTCTCGAAGAAGCTCACAAAACTGACGATGAATGAGAGTGCTTGCCATTATTTTGTTAACAATCTGCATGACCATTTCCATTACTTTTGCAATTTCCTCTGGAAAGGTTTGTGCACAAAGTGCCTCCTGATGGATTATGGAATGAAATGAAATTACATCATGCTTCATACCTTTCTTAAGTAAAAAAACCTTTGTGTGCCCCCTTCTCGCTCAGTGCTCCATCTGTAGCAACAGAAATTATTCTGTTGATGTCAATATCTTTTTGTTTCAGACATTCAGTGACAGCAGATGTAATATCTTTTCCCCGAGTTTGTCCTTTGAGTGGCAATAATGCAATCAGCTCTTCTTGAGGACCTTGATCATTAACGTATCTGCCAAATAAGACAACCTGAGCGATGTCATCCAGATCGCAAGTCTCATTGCAGGCAATAGAAAAACCTGGTGCTGATCTAATGTCGCTAACCTGCTGGCGGGTTACGTCTGTAGTCATCTTAATAGTTCTGTCCTTTATGGTCTACACTGATAATGGCATTTCTCTAATTTTCCTTAACTATTCCATCTTCGTTTTTAACATCACCGAAGAGGTGCTCAGATGTTTTAATGAAACATTCTTTCACATAGGCTCCATCTGTGAATGACTTCCCTGGTTTGACGATTTCTTGAGCTGCCACAAAACTAGCAGTAGTGGTTCTGTTTGGCGCCTTCATCCATTTAGCAAACATACATCTTGCTTGCTCTGCTTTGCGTCGAAGCTCCTCTACTGCTTTTTACCTCGCATCACCAGCTGGATAGGTTTCAGCAAACATCCAATGTTTCTTTTCAAAATGTCTTTCTAGGTTTGATTTCTCATTGTTGGATAGTTTCTCGTTGTAAATGAGGCACAATGGGAGTCCAGCTGAACTCGCTATAAAAGCATAAGACTCAGTCCAATCATTTTGAAATTCTCGGTTTGTCTTCTATCTTTCTCTTTTTGGGTGTCATTTTTTTATTGAAGGTATTTATCAGATCTGTTTCACTTCTGACTTTGGACTTTTTCAAACTGTTGGACATTGGAACATACTAGTAAAGAGAGAGCACATCCGTTTCCTTTTCACAAGAAATTCCTAGAGTTTTATTGGTAGACAACAGTTGCCTTGGTAATGAGCTGTTTGAATTTGAATACAAACAGGAATGGGCTCTGGCTGGGGCAGGAGATTGGGATGAAGGAGGGGGTCTGGAGTCTGGGAGTGAATCTGGCTTGGGGCAGGGAGTGTGAGGTGCAGGCTCTGGCCAGAAGGCACTTATCACAGGCAGAACCCGGCCAGTGTGCAGCAGGACTCAGGCAGGCTGCCTGCCTGCTCTGGCCCCACGCCACTCCCGGAAGCAGCTGGCTGCTGGCACATCTCTGCATGCCCCTGGTAGGGTGGCAGGCGGCTCCGCTCGCTGCCACTGCTCCCAGCATCATCCTCACAGCAGTGGGGGAGGTGCTTGTGGGCATGGGCAGCACATGGAGACACACTGTCCCCCTTCCCCCAAGGGGCTCGTAGAGATGTGCCAGGAGGCAGCTGCTTCTGGGAGCGGCATGGGGCCAAGGCGGGCAGGCAGCCTGCCTGAGCCCTGCTGCACTGCTGGCTGGGAGCTGCCTGTGGTAAGTCCCTCCAGGCCAGAGCCTGCAACTCGCACCTACCTCAAAAAACGGCTGCCCACAAGATTGCTGACCCCTGCACTAGGCTAAAAAATGTAAGGCTTTGTCTACACTTACAGTTTTGCAGCGCTGGCAGTTACAGCTGTGGTCGTACAGCTGTGTACGGCCAGCGCTGCAGTGTGTCCACACTGACAGCGACCAGCGCTGCAGTGTGTCCACACTTGCACCAGTTGCAGCGCTGTTGTGAGTGGTGCATTGTGGGCAGCTATCCCACAGAGCAGAGATATCAGTGTGTGAGCGTTTGGATTGCGATTATTATCTCTGGGATGCTGCTTTTTTTCCACCACGTGAGCTTCCCCGAGAGACTTTCTCCATCTCCTCCCTTCAAAATGTCCCAAAGCACACTCCACAGTCATTCTTGGCACCGGGCTCAGCCTGAATTTTGAACCGAGGTCCTTGTCATGTCAAGCTTCCTGTATACGGTTTCATGAAGAAATGGCATTACAGGAAGCGATGCGGGTCTTCAAAGGTCACAATGGGCATTTTCGACGTCCCCCAGTGTGTGATCTTGGTCTCGGGAAAAGTCTTGCCCTTGAGCTTGCCTGAACAGGCATCTGTTCCGAAAGATGCGTTGATCTGCACCTTTCCAGGCCATCCTGTGTAAATGTCAGTGGAAAAAAACACGGTGATCACAGCGCCTGAGACCATTCAGAATTACCCCTTCCGATTAATGTACTCGATTAGGTTGGGGGTGGTGCCGAATTAGGGATATGCGTTATCATCTTTGCCCCCTCCACAGTTTAGGGAAAACCCATTGGGCAAGCCGATCCACAATGTCGCTTGCACATTCCCAGGAGTCACGGTTTCGTCTGAACAGGATGCGATTCATGGCTGCAACCTTCATCACCCGACTATTTCCACGGTCGACTTTCCCATCCAACTGTTGCGACCGAAGTGTTAGCCTGTTTCTGGACGTTGCCAGCTCTCACAAGACTGCAGTGAGCCTACCGCTTCTCCACTGACAGGGCAAGTTCAGTCTCGTTCCTTGCGCCTGCAGGGTTGGGGTGAGCTCAGGCACACTAGTTCCATGAAAGTGGTCTTTTCGCTCGTAAAGTTTTGCCAGCCACTGCTGTCATCCCCAGTATGAGGACGATGTTATCCCACACGACTGTTTCCTGAGCCAAAGCGGCGGTTCCGTGCAGAGCACGTCCGTTACCTGCGACCAGCAATTTAGTGTCAGCCGCCGTCGCGCATCTATTTCATCATCTGAGATTTCACTTCACTTGTGGTTATTGCATAAGAATAGTGATCATACTGCCAGACGGGATCAGTGCTGGCAACATTTCATCAGCAACATCCTAAGCCAGATCGGGCTCTTTCTTACTTGGAAATCACGTGGGCAGAATTCAACAATCGGCACCAAACGGCTGAAAAGGGAAGCGAGTCACCACGGGGTCGTTGGAACAGGAAGCGGAATGACCCGCACCCTTCCGTCCCTTCCACAAACCCCCAGCAGCCAAATGGGACGAGGTGTCTGTGCCTCCGAGGTTCAACGCCTGGAGCTGAATTTGCACAGCCAGAGAGCAGGGCGACTAGAGAGGCCCAGCACAGTGCTTCAAGGATAAGGGATGCCTTAAAGGAGCACTTTGAGGCTGAAAGCCAACAGTAATGTTGGGTGCCTTCCACTGCAGTTTAGTGCAGTGCCCACAGCAGTTACCTGCAGTGGTTGCAATGATTTGCAGTTCCTATTTTTCACTTGTGGTACAGTATGTTACACTTTTGTAATAATAAAAAACTGTTTTAAAAGACAAGAAATCCTTTATTAAAAATACAGTACATAAAACAGGAAGGGGGGTACGGTGAGGAGCATTACACTCACAGGTTTGAATATGTTCTTCCTTGAGGGCTATGCACTGCCTGCTGCACTTGAGGATTAAAATGCTGCATGGTGATGGGGGTTGAGTGCATTGGGTATTAGGGGTCGCAGTTATCAGGGCTGTGAGGTGAACGTATTGGTGTTGGGGGCAGTTGGTGGTGGTAAGCACCAGGATGCTGGAAATGGGTGTTTTGAGGAAACAGTGGGGCACAAATGTGTTGAGTTTTGGGATGGCTGAGGCATCCACGGTAGTGGTCTGCCTGCATGTCTACCATTGACTGCATGAGGTCTGTGTGGCGTTCCATGAGGCTTAGCAGCCGATCTGTGGTTCTCTTTGCTGCCTGATCCTTCTTAATGCTACGTTTTTCCCGCCAATGCTGTAACTTTTTCTGTTCTGCGGAATACATATTCATGACTGCTTTCACAAGCTGTTCCTTCGATTTCCTAGGCTTTTTCTTAAGTTTCTTAGCCTTTCAGAACGTGTCTGTTGCTCCAGATGACTGAAGGACACTTAAAAAAACACAGGAGAGATAAAATGTTAATACAGAGGAAGCTTTTTTTAAAGGTATTTTGTAGCATCATTCACAGACAGTGTGAACATACCACACTCTGGACACTGCAGCAGATTCGAATATAATGGTGAGTTTAAAGCCATTTGGATCACTGGGAAAAGGTGGGTCTGATTGTTCTGCTACAGGGAAATAACACATGCAGCACACCTGGGAAAGGAAAGGAAGTGCTCACAGGTTGGGGAACGCCTTGACATGGAAGCCATGGGTTTCCCTGTGAGCAAAGATCAGGGCTGGGAAACCTGTTCAGCCAAAGGGGGTTTATCAGGCAATACTTTCCCTTTAGATCAGGTTTCTGCAGGGAAATCAGAGAAAGGCATCTTGCACACGCGGCTCAAAGGGGGCAGGTGGGGGTTTTCAGGCTGAATCCTTTAGCCTGGGGTTTATGCAAAGATCAGGTGCACTCAGAGAAAGCATCTTGCACACGGGCTCACAGGGCAGGTGGGGTTTTCAGGCTGCCTTTCTCTTTCCCTGTTAGCCATGGGGTTTATGCAAAATCAGGTGCAGGGAAATAGCACTTTAACAGTATCCCTGCATTTTCCACAGAATTGTAACCTTCCAGATATCTCGCTGCTCAGGGTCACCTGCGAGGAGCGGAGACCCTTCTACGCTATGTGGATTCCGCCTTGGTCCCTACGCAGCTTCCCTGTGTGTAGCCATGATCCCCCCACCCTCTCACGGCACAATGGCGGACGGACGTGTTAGCCTGGCTGGGACAAGAACACAGTTGCTCTCCCATAAACTTGTTTGAAGCGCATTGCACATACTCTGGCTGAAACTTTTGAAGAGATTACAGAGCAGATTACCACGACTGTGATAGATCAAATCAATGGCTATTCCACATCTAGGCATAGCCCCCCTGCTCCCCAAACATTTGCATCCTTGTAATAAAGCTTCTTACCTGGAACAGACTCCTCTGATCCTTCCTCAATTAGTAGCACAGCGACTGGCTTGCTTCTTTCCTGGGTTGAAAACAGCTCCTGGCTGCAGTCTGCAGGAACATCTCACCCTCTGTGTCCCTTCACCCTGGTCTCCAGGCTGCCTGAAACGTCCGAACCCCGATCCTAGGATTGGCAGTGGGTTACATCCCAGTATCGCATCCAGCTCCTTGTAAAACGGCAGGTAAGTAGGGGCAGCACCAGAGCGCGACGTTTCCATCACGGGCTTTGCTGTAGGCACTTCTCAGCTCTTTCACCTTAACCCTACACTGAACGGATCTCGGTCATAGCCCCTGTCTTGCATTGACTGTGATATCTGGCCGTAGATATCATAATTTCTGCGCTGGATCACAGCTGGGACTGAACTGTCTCTTCTCCCACACACTGATTAGATCCTGCAGCTCGGCAGTGCTCCATGCTGGGAACGTTTGGGCGTGGAGCATTGTTGCTGATTGATTGATTGATTGATTGCACTCCAATGCCTCGCTGAGCAAACAGGAAGAGGATTTTTAAATTCCCGGGGCATTTAAAGGCGGATCACCTGAGCCCAGGGCAGTGGAGTGCTAAGCGGTGACCAGAGAGGACTGAAAAGGAATGCTGGGATAAGTCCTAATACCCTGGGGGGGGGGGGGGGGGGGGGGGGGGGGGGGAGCCAAAAAAACGCTGGTGAGTGTCCACACCTGAATGACCAGCGCTGCATCACCAGCGCTGGTCTCGCTAACCGGAAGCAGACCCAGGTGTACAGCCAGCGCTGCAAACAGGGAGTTGCAGCGCTGGCTGAGCTTTTAAGTGTAGATACCTGCTAAGTTGCAGCGCTGTAACCCCCTCACCAGCGCTGCAACTTGCAAGTGTAGCCAAGCCCTAAGTGAGGGTCCCCGGGCACCAAGCTGTTTTGTGGGAACTTTCCTGAGGGGTCTGATCTGGTAAGCAGCCTCACAGCATGCCTACCAGATAAGGCCTCGCATGCGAGTTAGGTGGGCAAAGGCCTATCTTCTGTGATTGATGAATCACTCTGAGGCTTAGACGAGACATAAGCCTCCGGATGCCTAGAGTGAGGCAGCACTGTGCGTGCACAAAGTCTGAAACTTAGGAGACTAGGGAACTCTTAATGCAAAAACCTGGGAGCACTGAATGAATTTAGATGCCTACAGGGGTCAGCAGCAGTTTTGTCAATTGCAACAGAGCCTAGAACTGGGATTTAGATGCCTAAACCTCATATTTAGGCATCTAAATCTGGGGTTTAGGCATCTAAGTATCTTTGTGAATATAGGCTTTAGTTCCTCATAATCAATCCCTCCAGGTTCTTACTTTTCCCCAGAAACATGTCGGTTTTGCACTGCAAGCTCATATGCAGTTTGCTGTCCATCACCATTCCTAGTGCCATCAGCATTACAGCTTTCAAGGATATCTCTCCCATTAAATATTTGCATTTCAGATTATTCTCCCTCCTCCACAATATTATCTCATATGCATCCCATTAAAATCCCATTTTGTTAGTTTCTGTTGTTGTTTCCAGCTTGTCTAGTCTCTTTGTATTATGTATCTGTCTTCATTGGTTTGCAACACCTCCTAATTTAGCATAATCTGTAAAACCGAGTATAAATTGAATTAATGTCCTGTTTATCCCTCTCTTCCAGATCATTAATAAAGATGTTAAATAGAACCAGACTTAGAGCAGATCCCTGTATCCCGCCCGGATACTGCCCCATCAACTCTAAGCACTGCTGTTTATCATTCATTACCCTTTGTTTATTGGTCTTCCGCCTGCATTCACTCTATATGATGGTGCTCATAATCAAGCCAATTAGCATTTGTTTTTGAAGTTATATTTTGAACCAGAAGCTTTTCTCAGGATTGGACAGATGACTGCTCCTGCATTCTGTCTCTCTCCTAGTTTTGTAATTCAATCAAAAAGAAGTCAGCAAGTTTGTCTGACATGATTTATTCTTTAATTTCACTGCTGGTGTACATAAGTGCACTGCACCTTCTTACACCAATCGTGAATTTCACCTATGCTTTTCATCACTCACTATTCCATTACACTCATTCGCTCATTCCCTTAACACCACAGCATATGGTGGTGGGTCATCTGGACCAACTGCTTTGTTTTCCCACGTATTCTCTCACCCGCCTGACAAGCTGCTTGTGACTTTTTGATCTTTGTGCCTAGAGGAGTCAGATTGTCACTGACAAATTTTGGACAGAAAATTCATGGTTGAGTCCTGGCTGGTTCTGAGAAAATGCCATGGTTAAAAAAGTAATCTCCAACAAAGGCAGCATAATCTACCATTCTGAAGAGAGGTCTGTGGTAGGACCACAGCATTTCTAACCTTGCAGAGGGAGTTCAGGTAACAGGGGCTGCTGCATTTCCCCTCCCTCCCATCGGTTATTACGTGTAAAGGTCTGGAATCACCTGAGGAGGCTGATCCAGGAGCCACCTGACAGAGGGACTGGAAGGTTTATAAAAGGACTCCAAGAGGGAAGCCTGAGGGAGCTACACAGAAAGTTTGGGCAGGAACGGGGAAGGGGATAAATTGGCCAAAGTTAGAGATGCTGATATGGGGAGAAAGCTTCATGTTTCAGAATCCAAGTCAGGCAATGCAACAGGAGAACTCTGGATGGTCCCAGATGACCTTAACAACAGCCCAAAGAATGTGCTAGAGTGGTGAGAAAACTAAGGCAGGGAAATGTATGTAGGTTTATTATTTTGTATCGATTTGTGTTTTCTCATGTGCTTACCTAAAGAGCAGTGCTCTCCGAGTCTTGTGCAGAAAGTCTGTGTGTCATGTGTTACACCTTCACAGGTGCTCCCTGAGAAAATTAAACTGCAACCTAGAAGGCTCTCACCTTCAGCGTGATGCTGGGAGAGAGTGTGTTTAAGTTATGGGGTCAGCGCTGATCCCAGGGGCTGCCAGTGGGCTGCCTGGCCTAAACTCTCAGAAGAGTGCTAGATAGAGGAACTATACCTCAAGAATGTGTCTACAAACAGTACCTGGCCTCTGTTTAGGCTCTAAAGGTTTAAAACACAGGGCTCTATGAAGCAACTTAGGTGCCTGAACTCCAGAGCTCGGCATCTATGTCCCCCATGCATGGCACTATTGCAACCCATGAAACTCCCACTCCTGCTGCTTAACCCTGTAAGTGCTTAAACTCACTCAGTGCCTGAGCTCCTGCTGTAAAAATTCCCTAATCACTTAAGTTTTAGATGCTAGGGCAAGTGTGTACTGCTGCATCTTATTAGGCTTCTGGGCACCTATCTCCTGCCTGAGTCCCAGAACCGACAGGCGCTCATCTCTCCCTCTGCCCGATGACTATTCCGCTGTGGATAAATACTTAGTCATTGGTCCAGAGACAAAATGATTCTAGTCCAGTGGCTACAGCACCCACCTGGGAGGTGGCAGATCCTTGCTCCAATAGCCCTTTTCATTATTCATCCACAGTGGAGCAGCTCCCTCAGAAGAGACTGAGGGAGCCCCATGTTGGAATATCCTCACAGCTCAGTGGTAGAGCGTTTGCCTGAAAGGTGGATACATCAGTTCAAATCTTTTCTCCCGTTGTGTGGCAGAGAGGGGGGGAATTGAACCTGGGTCTACCATCTCCCACGTGAGGCTGTAACCTCTAGGCTAAAAGTTAAGGTCACCACCACCTCCTCTGGCTTTTTTTAGGGAATGTGGCAGGTCTCTAACTCATTTCTGCATGATACCTTAGGTGCCTATGTTGCCTGACTCCCTGGAATCAGCTTCTCATTCATGGATCGGTAGCTGAGATAGGCACCTCCCTGCAACCTGGGCTTAGGCACCCATCTTTTAGATAGGGCTTAGCACATACTCCTCTTGCTGGCATCTCCCACTGGCTAGCAGAGGTGGCTCTGTGCCTAGTGTGCTGGCTTTTGTAGACCCTGTTTTTTGGTGCCACCCCAATCATTGCATAGGGAACCTAGGCACCTAACTTGGCTTGGTGAGTTGCAATGTTGCAGTGATTTTCTAGGCACCTAAAAGTTAGGCACTGCAGCTCTCAGCATTGCAACATCTAAGTTCCATCACAGATCCCAACCATGGTATCCAGTAGCTGGGTCCCTTCACAGAAGTCTGGTGAGTAGCCAAGAGGTGGTGCCTGATTGGACCTGTCAGAAAAGCTTAGGATCCCTAGTCATGAACCAGGGCTCAATTGTATTAGGTGCTGTACGAACACAGAACAAAAAGGTGGTCCCTGTCTCTGAAGAATTTACAATCTCAGGGCTTGTCTATACTTACTGGGGGATCAATGAGCAGCGATCAAGGCACTGGCAGTCAGTTTAGCAGGTGGTGGGAGCCCTGGCTGGGGGTGTGGGCCCTGGGGTGGGGCTGGAGGTGAGGGGTTTGGGGTGTGGGAGGGGGCTCAGGACTGGGGCAGAGGGTTGGGGTGTGAGGGTGAAGGCTCTGGCTGGGGTCGGGGCTCTGGAGTGGGGCTGGGAAGGAGGGGTTTAGGGTAAAGGTTGCCCCAGAGCTGCAGTGGGGAGGGAAGACTTGCCCCAGCCCTCTCTTGCCACAGCAGGCTGGGGCCAAGGGAGAGGTGCGGCCCTTGATAGCCTGCTGCGTGGCCATGCAGCTTAGAAGGAACTTAGATCAGGACACCCCGGGAGGGGGTGAGTAGAGCAATAATCCTGGTGGCATGTGCGATAGTCCTGAGGTTGCTGAAAAGTGCCTAGGTACCTTTACTCAGCCTTATCAAACCAATGCAACTTACACAATGCATTGTTTTATATCACTACATTTTAGTAGAAGAAATGGTATGAATGACTGGGCAGTTATTAATGGAGCAAAAGCAGCAAGATATCACGATGAGGAGCACAGTATAAGTATGTAGGTGGTAGTGAAAAACTTCCTAAGAGACATAGATATGGTTATCTCAGGGTCTATAGTATTCCCTTATATGTTCTCATTCTTTTTGTAAGGATGCTACAGGTAATGAAGGTACCTAGTTGTGAGTCTTAATTTTATCAAAGGAAATTGGCAAGATTTCAAGCGACAGCACCGTGCAGACAAATGAAGAGTGTACTACCCGCTACCACTTATGGTATAAAGCCACACACAGGTCAGTAAGCTCTGCAAACTTTATTCCGTCCTCATATTGTACAGATAAAAGAGGAACTCTTTTTCCTAGGAGACACACTGGAATTTCTTCCACTTCAGTGTGCGGTATTTAGCTTTCATAGTGATTATCAGTCCTTAGATATTATGGGAACAGGTGTTAGAAAAAACTTACAATAGCTACTCTGTAGTTTTAAGAAGTCTTTGGACCATATTTTCAACTCCGGCCTGTAGGGGGTGTACCAGAACAGGCTGTGTTGGGGGAGATGGCGAGGCCTGAGAGCACTCTGATCCATCTCTTCTCAGCTGGCGGGCAGACCATTACTGCTGTAACCTACATTACTAGCCTGCTCTACCCTATGTTGGGGCTGCAGCCGGACAGAGAATCAGGGAACAGGAATATAGCTGAGAATCAGCGAACCATAACCAGGTATGGATGCCCCTGTTGAGCTGAGTGTATCTTAACTGCAACAGAGAATCTAGTCTCTTGTGTTAATAAATAAGAATATGCTTTCTAAAAACATTTATTAAGGGGCAAAGTATCAAACTGCAAAAAGTCACACTGTTGAAGCTTTCGTGTTTAAAAAGGTAAAATTACCAACTGTTAAGGCTGTTGGAACAAATCTGAAGTACAAGTGCTATTAAAAGAAGTGCTCTTGGGCCAGCATCGTGACTTTATGCAGCGGCTCTTAAGTAGGGACTGCTGCATTAAAGAGCTGGCTCTCCAATTCCCAGAACCACTACTTGTGTCCTAACCATGTCTGCAGTAATGACGGCAAGCTGGAAAGCAAGGAAAGCTCTGCTCCCTGGGAGATGAGAAGAAAGGTTTAGAAGTGACTTTGAACCTGTTGAACAATGGGCTGTATTACAAAACCCAGCATCAGCTGGGGAAAAGCCTGCAGTGTTTTAGAAATGTTTCTGCAGCAACATGGGTCACCATAAACACAGACAAAGCAGTTATTAAAAGGTTTTTGCACTCTTTGGCTGCTTTCACAAGGTTAAGGATGTAGTGAATGCCAAATGATAAGCATTATAGTTTCTAGCACTCCAGAGACCAGAAAGAAATCTGCTAGTAATTGTTTTAAGTTAATTATTCCCTGCCTGTTGATTAGTGCTTATGTGACTAGGGGTTAGAAGCTGTAGTTAAAGAAGTTATGAAAATGGTCTCTTTGTTAAGGGCCTGTTTAACCCACTTCTGCAAGTTTATTTTAGGGTGTGTTTGCAAACTGATCTCCCGCCCCCCGGACTAACTAGGCTCCCACTGGGTTCTACCTGGCAGTCTTCTCTGCTTAGACTAAAATGGAGCACTAATGCTAAGAACCTGTCTGTCCTTATTAAAGATAGGGGTGGTATTAATGTCCAGGTGTGAGGTATGTATTTTTGCATCATATCCTTATGTAACAAAATGGAGAGAGCAGCTCTCTGCCCTTAATAGGATTCCATCCTGCACACTCATCTTTAGGTTGAGAATGTGGTTCTACTCTTACTGGTACTTGGCTTTTGTCTTTTGACCTCCCTGCTAACATTGCTCTCTTGACTGCCTGTCATTAGATGTACCTTTCCATAGTCTCTTTGATTTCCACCAGCTTCACTGTTGAAACTGAGTAACTCTATTAACATATGGCACTAAGTACTGATCCCCTTCCAGCAACTCACTGATGCTGGGTATATATGCTTTGTGCAGGGTGTCAGGTAACACCAGTAATCATTCAGGACAATATTTGATCTCTACCTGGTAGTGCTACAAGTGCATCAACATGTCCTGCAATCTCTTTGGAGCACTAAGAAGGGCCTTTTCCAAGATTGTCTCTAGTGGTTTGTGGTCTGAAATATAATTGGATGGCATTAGGTATACTGATTGAATCTTTCCACTCCATATACTGCAGACAGAAGCTCTTTTCCTATTTGGGCATACCCCTATTCACTATCTGAAAGGGCTCTGTTGGCATAAGCCATCCGCTGCTCCAGGAAAAGAGCTATCTCCAATCCATTCTCCAGTGTATCACACTGGATTGTCAATGACTTTCCTGGCTGTTAGTATATCAGGATATGGGCATTCATCATCAGTTGTCTCAGCACATCAAATACTTGCTGTTAGGGACCTCCCAAGTGCCAATATATATGTCAGCTCACAAGGCAGGATATAGAGTTCTGCTACTGCAGCCAGGTGTGGACAGAACTTGGAGAGAAAATTTTGTCATTCCTATGAAGTGCTGTACCCTTTCAAATCCACAAAGCTGGCCTGTCTTTGACTGCCTCGAACTTGTTGGGATCTGCTTTCAGTCCCTGTGCCATGAGCAGATGTCCACTGTATATCACCTCATGCCATTTGAGTTGCATTTTTTCTGGGTTGAATCTTATGTTCTTGTCTCTGCATCACTGACTCAAAACTTGTAATTTTCTGCAATGGTCTCATTCTGCTTCTGTATCAATACTTCGTTCACCTACAATGTGGATATCATCTGCAATTATTTTCAACCCATCCATCCTTTCCAGTGCCTGGGTGAGTTTCCTCTGGAAAATCTCTGGTGCTGGACTTATGCCTACTGACTAACACAACCATCTGTAGTGGCCAAAAGTTGTTATAACGGGTGTCAGCATGCTGGAATATTTATCCAGGCTTATGTACCAAAATCTGTTCCTCCCATTTGAAAAGACTGTAAAGATTCTGGCTTTGGAAAGTTCTGACAAGATTTCATCAGTTGTAGACAGTAACATCTTTTCAATGTGCAATTCAGTGGTTTTAGGTCTGTGTAGATATGTAATTTGACTGGTGGCTTCTTTATCACCATGGCAAAGTTTATCTTACCCAGGTTGTATTGGTCTCCACAGATGCCATGATACCCCCTGCTCTGCAGACGTTAGATTTCCTTGAGTACTGGATTACATAGTGCAACTGGAATTTTCCTTCATAGTAAACACACATGTTCTACTACAGGGTCTACTTCCAGTCTCAGCTGTCCTTTGAGGCAACCATTAGCTTTGTAAACATCCCCGTATGCTTTACAAATTGTCTTTTCTCCATGGGATTTCCCTTTCTGCTTCTTGCACTGTACCTATAAAAGTCTGATGCTGCACCCTGATCAGATCCATGTATGGCTGTATTCCTCAAGTATGGTCTGTGGTGCTTACCATCCACCATCATAAACTTCAGGTGATACCATCTGTTATTTTTCAGGTTAGTTACTCTGAGGTCACATTTTCTACAAGCCACATTATACTCTCAGTGTATATTAGATTCTTTGTAACATGTATGTTTGAGTCAATTCACCCTGAGGAATTGCATTGTAGGAGGCCCTGCTCTCCAGCTGAAATCACACAGGGTGTTTCCTTATTAACAGTGTTGCATGCACAGAGATTGGCATTGTCCCTTGTTGCTTTCCTGTCCTGACATGTTCTTGTACTCAAGGAGAAGGAGTCATGATGTCATCACTGCTGTCTGATGTGTCATTCCCCTCTTGTGCAAGTCTAGCTTCATCTTTCTGGGACCTTCCTGTGCTCCTGCACTCACTCCTAAAATGGTTCTGCTTGCCATAGTTCTTGCAATGTTGTCCTAGTGCCGGGCACCTTTCTTTTACCTGCTCATGCTTCTTCTCACAGTAAATGCATCTCACTAGGGGCCATCTGCTCTCCTTTGCTGTTGTCTCACTGCATGTACTCCTGGGGGTGTTGTCTCCTAGGGCTTTCATCCTTTCTCTGGAGGCTTCTGCTGCACACCTCACGCCTAGCACCTATCTAAATGTAGGTGGTCAAGGATGGTAATCTCACAAATACCATAGATTATCCTGTTCTGAATCAGGGAATCTCTCAAGTCTCCAAAATTGAATGCAACAGCCAGTCTGCATAAGGCAGTAACATAGAGGTCTACCTTCTCTCCTTCAGTTTGGTTTCTGGTGAAATACGTGTGTTGCTCCACAGTTTTGCTCTGCTTAGGTCCCAGGACTGCTGTGAGGCTTGACGCAGTGCTGGGCCTCAGAGAAGTGCCAATCTCTCTGCCTCGTTGCTAGTAAGTTAAAGTAACAGTTTTTACTTTCCTGTTGTTGTCGTCCTCCTGCATGGTCAGGTCTGTGTACAGCTCAAACTCCTGCTTCCACTGTGCCTATTTCTGGGCTACGTTTGTGTCTGCAAAATTCAGGGTTCCAGCAAGCTGCAGACTGAGTTCCATGGCTCTTGCTGCCAGGTGCTGCACTGCAGAGAACTCACAGCTCAGGCATTGCAATCATGTTTCATTAGCAAAGAGTGAAGCTGAATGCAAGTTAAATTGAACAAGGGAAACTTTATTAAACCCTGTGCTCTGCTCTGTCCATGTGGCTGCATTGCTTCTAGCCTAACTCCTAGAATTTCCTGGTGTCTTGTCAATAACAGTCCCTGCAGGCAACATGGGCCCTCTGACTCCAGTTCCACTAATTATGATACAACAGGGTGAGCTAGACCTTTAAAGAGTTCAAGTCTCAGCGTTGATCTGTCTTCTCCTGTTCAACCCATACACAACACAGGAAACCAGGTACAGCTCAGAACTAGGACACAACTGCCCAAAGGCCCATCTCACCTTGTGACTCCCTTCAAACAAGAAAACACCTCCTAAATCTTTCATGAGACTGTTATAATGCTGCCACCAGTGTATTCAACTTGTACAGGTTAATAGGAGTGAAGGGAGATGCTACCTCATTGCATAAATGGATAAAAAAATTTTCTTTCATGCCTTACTACCTATTGTATTAGGAATTTACTTTGTTATAAGAAGTATAATTCCAGTGCGCCCAAGTGGGCTAGGTGCTTCACAGAACAACATCCTCCTTATCTCAAACATGATCTAGCTTTGGTTCTGCTGCAATGAATGAGAGCAGGAATGGGGATATTTGCCAGTATTTTTTTCAAATTTTACACATATGCACATCTGTAGATAGAGGGTGTGTCTGTAAGTATGGCATATGCTCTTTGCACCACTGTTTTCTGTAATGTATACCATATGCTGTTAACTGACCTATATTGTTAAAGATTGCAGCTCATTTGGGATAGAGTTTGCATGAAAGATGCAATGCAAAATAAAGGTGTATTGCATTATGGTTCTCTCTGTGTTTTAACTAACAATTACAGTATATGTTGCATAATTTATTATTCGTACACAGTGGAACAGTTCCAGCCAGAGCGACTGAGACTAAGACCTGCCCAGAATATTCCATAGCCTAGTGGTTAGGACAGTCTGGGTATGTGGGTTCAAATCCCTGCTCTACATCAGGGGAGAGATTGAACCATGGTCTCTCACATCACAGGTGAGTGCCCTAACCACAGCAGTAAAAGTTATAAGGGAGCTTTTCTGCCGGCTGGTTTGTGCAGGTTGAGGTGGGCTCTAGGAATGCCTACAGGATTGGACCTTGCAGGTGAGCTAGGCAGGGGGAACACCTTGTTTGAAGTTCCCACTGGGGCTTAGGTGTGAGGTAGGTGCCCAGGTGTCTAGACTGAGACATCTGTGCACGTGCAGACTTTGAGAAGCCTAGGGATTTAGGGGCCTACAGTTAGTCTGCAGTGAGCACAGTTTTTGAATCTGAGGTACCTAAACTGGGCTGTTTGTAGAGCTGGCCTCTGAAGCCAGCACAGAGACACAGGTGTGATGGGTTGGATCACAGAAACCCCCTTGGAAACTGCCAACTGATGTGCCAAGACTACTGCCCCTGCTTTCCCTGCCAGCTCAGGATTCCAGCACCCTGTCTTGCTGAGCCAGACGCACCCATCTGCTCCAATACCGACCCAGAGTCTGAACCACATGCCCCAAAGTTGCAGACTTAACTGAAAGCCACTTAATAAGTGTTCCTGTCTTTAACACTCAGATGCCCAACTTCCAATGAGGTCCAAACCCCAAATAAATCCATTTTATCCTGTATAAAGCTTATACAGGGTAAACTCATAAATTTTTCACCCTCTATAACACTGATAGAGAGATACACAGTTGTTTGCCCCCCGCCCCAGGTATTAATACATACTCTGGGTTAATTAATAAGTAAAAAGTGATTTTATTAAATACAGAAAGTAGGATTTAAGTGATTCCAAGTAATAACAGGCAAAACAAAGTGAATTACCACACAAAATAAAATAAAATACACAAGTCTAAACCTAGTACAGTAATAAAACAGAATACAGATAAAATCCCACCCTCTGATGTTTCAATATGTTTCTTTCACAGACTGGACGCCTTCCTAGTCTTGGCACAAACCTTTCCCCTGGTACAGCCTTTGTTCCAGCTCAGGTGGTAGTAAGAGATTTCTCATGATGGCTGCCCCCTTTGTTCTGTCACACCCACTTATATATCTTTTGCATAAAGCAGGAATCTTTTGTCCCTCTGGGTTCCCACCCCTTCTTTTTAATGGAAAAGCACCAGGATAAAGATGGATTCCAGTTCAGGTCACTTGCTCACATGTCAGTGTAAGACTTCTTTACTCACTTGCCAGCACACACATATACAGGAAGACTTACAAGTAAAACAGAGCCATTTACAGTCAATTGTCCTGGTTAATGGGAGCCACTAAGATTCCAAACCACCATTAATGGCCCACACTTTGCATAATTACAATAGACCCTCAGAGTTATATTTCATATTTCTAGTCCCAGATACAAGAGTTATACATTTATACAAATAGGATGACCACACTCAACAGATTATAAGCTTTGTAATGATACCGTACAAGAGACCTTTTGCGTGAAGCATATTTTAGTTACATTATATCCCCACTCATCAGCATATTTTCATAAAATCATATAGAGTGCAACGTCACAACAAGGATGGTTCTGGTCTCTTGCAGATCTTCTAGGATTCACGTGCATTCCAGGAGAGCCATGGGGATCAGCCTCATGGTCTATTCTAGAGAGGGAACAATCAGGGAGAAATCTCCACACTGGAAATCTCACAGCAATTTCTTCCCCTCTGGCACTCTTGATCGGGGAAATCTGGCCCTCTTTCAGGTACTGAGGTATTGATTTTTAGGCATCGAAATCTGTATTTGGTGCCTCAAATAGGTATTTAATTGTCAATACACATTCAGGTGTTTAACTTTTGGCACCAAAGTTAGAAAATTGGAGCCCTAACAAGTGAAATAGTATTACTATAGGCTCTCAATTTTCTAGAGAATGTTAATCATTAAGGAACTTATTGTGCTCATCCGTGACAGCGAAGAGAAAGACATATGAGTAAGATTTTCAAAAGTCCCTAAGTTCCAATGACTCTCAATAGACTTAGATGCTTATGGCCATGTTTACACAACAGGCACTACAGTAGCACAGCTGCAGCACTGCAGGTATGCCACTGTATTGTCATAGTATAGACCCTTTCTACAGTGACAGAAGGGGTTCTTTCATTGCTGTAGTTAATCCACCTCTCCAAGTGGTGGTAGGTAGGTTGATAGAAGAAGTTTTTCATTGACCTACCACGTCTACACCAGATGTTAGGTCACCATAACTCTGGCACTCAGGCATGAGGGTTTTTCATACCCCGAGCACTGTTTCTATCTTAACCTAACTTTTAAGCATAAACCAGGTCTCTGTTACTTTTGAAAATGGGACTTAGGCACTTTTATATATTTTATCCTTGATGTTCTACTAATCAGAACTAGTTCTATTAGTTTCTAATGTTTTTGACTGGTCAATCCCATATATCAGGCACAGAACTAGTAACACAACCCTTGCATTTTTCATCATGAACAGAGAGATTGAAATCATTGTACAGATGCCTCATCAAATGGATCACAAGCCTCTACCAGATCCTAACCTCTACATTTTATGTAAGAAGAGTGTTTGATCATTTTGAATTCAAAGGCTATTTCTGTGATGTGGAGGAGAGCAGTGCTATTGGAATACAGAGCTCGGCTTATTTCAAAGGCATGTTGAGCTCTGTCAAGAGGTGGCCTTTTCTCCAAGCCAGAACTCAAAGATCTCACTGAAGCCACTGCAGCAGCGTTTTGAGATAGAAACAAAATCTGCTTTTTAGAACTCAGTGTTGTTGTCTACGGAAGGGAGAGCCACACTCAAAATATGCCAACACCAACACATTCTTATTTGTTTTCCAAACACTTTAAATCTTTACAATAGCGGAAAGCAACAACGTAAATTTGTCTACATGAAACTTCCTGCTCTTTCATAATCAGTAGGACCTTAGAAAATCTCAACAGTTGCTGCATATAATGATGTAACACAGAACAGCAGGCTAGTTGAAGCCAAGAACAGCAGATTGCCTACACATGTATGTTTCTCTTTAAATATCTCAAATTGATTACACTCCTTCCTGAGAAGTCTTCCTTACCAATTATAATACTTGGTGCAGTTATACCTACCAGGAAGCTTCCAAATCAAATAAGCTAGTAAGTGCATACACATTTATGTTTCTCTTGGTAATCACGACCTTTCCATAGTACTCTGCAGCAAATGCTGTAACTGTCAGTGATTTAATACAGATGCAAGTTTATCCATCAAACAGTCATGCACTGAACATACAATCACTTTGCCCTTGAAATAAAATCAACATGGAAATATTCGTTTTCTACAAGCACTTAAATTAGCAGGAAAATTGCAACTGACTATAATCCCCTGCCAACTAAATGGTATGCATTTTGGAACTTACTTTTCAAATAAATCAGCTCCTATAATCAATGTGGTTCACATCATTTACAGACAGAGGAGAGAACTTTTTCTTCTCATCCATAGAATGAGGCACATAATTGTTTAGTCACCTCTGCATGCCAAGAAATCTTTCAGACTTGTAAGATGTTACAGCAAATATAGATAAGCGCAATATAAGAATAAAGTATCATACTGTATATATCTTTTCTTATAGGTTCATATGGTTTTGATTGATAATTATAATAGGTTTATAGATTTATATTAAAGTAGTTTCTCTGTAACGCAAGAGACCTGTATGTTAAGCTAAGGCAAAGTTAGCATGCATATGTCTGGGACCTTTCACCTAGATAGATAGCAATAAGTTAAAGCATAAGGTTCATATACAGCAGCGACCTTTAACTTAGATAGATAAAGGATGCATTGAAGCAGGGGGGCATAGAGGCTTTCTGAAGTTCATGCCCTCTGTAAACAGGTATACCACAAGGAAAGAATTGAAATAACTGGGAGAACAAAAATAACAAATGTCTGAATGATCTAATGTCATTAATATGTATGTATATGTCATCAATACGTACAAACATACCAGCCTATGGAGTAAGTGTACCCCAACATTTTGGTGGGTGAGGAAACTAGGTTAGGACATAGGAGGGCTCAAGCACCCATGCCCTATAAAAGAGGTAACCCGCCATGCCAAGGAGTTATCTAAGTGTCTGTGCATCTAAGAATCTGAGCTCCAAGCGTCTCTTATTTGTTAGTCTGTTAGTTTAATTTTAAGTTTTAAGTCAGTTAGTTAAGTGAAATTCTAAGTTAGCTTCAATAGCTCTGAGCTCTAGCTTCTTCTAACTCTGCATCTCCCACTCAAGAATTGAGGAACTCGAGGTGCGGCTGGTCCTTTGTCTCTTATCACCAGGTCATCAAGGAAGAGTGTGCATATATTAATCAAAAGCTTTATAGTATATTATTATCATCTGCATCTTTAAAATAATAGTATTGCATTTGTAACTCTAATTATTTTACTATTTGATTATAATTCCCTTTAAGACGATATCAGTCTCAGTGTGAGGGCCCTCTCATACCCTCGAGAGCAGGGCCAGCTCCAGGCACCAGAGAAGGAAGCAGGTGCCTGGGGTGGCCAATAGAAAGGGGCGGCACTCCATCTGGTATTGGGGCAGCACGTCCGGGTCTTCGGCAGCAATTTGGCAGCGGATCCTTCACTCCCTCTCTTCCTCTTCGGCAGCACTTTGGCGGTAGGTCAATCAGGTTTTTCTTTTCTTTTCTTTTTTTTTTTCTTCACCACTTGGGTAGCAAAAAAGCTGGAGCTGGCCCTGCCCGAGAGTCCTTAACATATTCTGTGTAACCTGATTCTGGGACAAGAACCTTATTATCTTCTGATCACTTAATTGGTGAGCCTATAACCCATACTATCCAAATTAATATTATTAACCTCCTAAATCAGGCAACATTGCCAATGATGTTAGAAATACTTGTCATGTCATTTACATTTAATTGTCAAATGTACAATGCAGCCATTATACTTTGTATGCCCTTATTTTTGTCCACTCCAAGAACATGTAAGATTTGTGTCCCTTATACATGTTGCAAAGACCGAAGTGTGAGAAGACACAAACAAGCTACTTCACATTTGAATGGATCTTGATCAGATCCAGAAATTAAACTGTAATATCCCCTCACCCTTCCTAGTACTTTCACCATTGAATACTGATTGTAAGGGGGGAGTGAGTTTGTTTTTATTATTTAGGTATTTTTAATCTGACCTCTAGGTTCCAGATCCTTAGTGGTTCCAGCATTCCACTGAAGGCTTTTAAGCCAGCTTTGTGCTCCCTCTAGAGTAGCTGGAAGGCTAGTTTGTCCCCTGGCATAACACACAAAAGGCCATTATGGCAACCGGAGATGGCTGGAGGGCAGAACGCTCCAGACTTGTGCCTTCCCACCCCATCGTAGGACTGAGAAAGGGTAGCACAAAGCTGGCAATGAAAGTTTTATGACATCTAAGGATTCCCCGTTTGGCCACTTAGGCCAGCTTTAAGGTTACTTATGCTGCTGAAGCATCTCAAATTAATCTTATAAGAGCTGGGATTTGGCCTTGGTGGTTAATTAGCAATTTCAGAAGTGATTTCCTAGGCTCGATATACAGTTCAACAAAACTTTTGAGGGGCCAAAAGTAACGAGTGGGTTGCAATCCATAGGAATCCCTTAACTACTCCTTTTTCTACACATCTGGCAAACCCCACAGATGCGACAATGCTATTGCTTGCTAGTGAGTGTCAACTGCTTCTTCTTTCTTTACTCAAAAGAGAGAGAGAGAGACTCATCATGAGCCTGTGGCTTTCTAAAGAAATGTCACATTATTGCTTGCATGCAGAAGCAATATTAAAAATGAACCAGCCAGTTGTCATATCTCAGGGAAATGTACATAAATTAAAAACAGAGAGTGAACAATAACTGGAAGAATCCATATCAGGAAAAGCTTAGAGACACCATCAGGTTGATTTCACTCAAAATGTAGGTTTTGTAAAATAGGATCAATAAAAAAAGTTTCTACAAATTGTGTGTACTGGGTTTGGTTTAGTTTAATTCCAGAGCAAGCAGTTTTTAGTTTGGACTTAAATATTTTACAGCAGCATTTGCAATCTGAGCACTGGAATATTGAGCAAATGCATATGAGCCAGAAAGTGAGCAGAAACTGACTGTAAACATAAATGAAAGTGACTAGGTTATTTTCATTCCTGAGGCTGGACGTAGAATGGTTACCATCAGAGGCACCAGCTTCTTTCGGGCCCAGGGGTTCTCAACCCCCCGCGCTGCCCCGGTTCCCCACCCCTTCCGCCAAACCCCCAAGCATCCTGCCTCTTCCTGCCCCTGCTCTGCCCCAGGCCACCCTCAGCCCACCCCTTCCACCACGCCCTGCCCCCACTCCATTTCTTCCTGCCCAGTTCCGCCCCCTCCTCCCAGCATGCCCTGTCCCTGATGCTCCCCATCCCTCCCAGAGCCTCCTGTATGCCATGAAACAACTGATCATGGCAGGCGGTAGGCGCTGATTGGCAGGGTAGCAGGCGGGTGGGAGGCACTGGGAGGGGGGATGTGAGGAGCTTATTGCCGGTGGGTGCTGAGCACCCACAGAGTCAGCACCTATGGTTACCATTAAAATATGGATGCTTTACGCCATGATGTTTACCTTTACTATGGTGGAGCATAGGATTTGAAGTATTCCCCAGTCTTAGGAATACTACAAATACCATGTTTACTACCTACATCAGTTAAATTTAATTTCCAGTTTTTAATCCTGTCTGCTGTAGATGGTGGAATGCTTTAGGGATGGGCAACAAAGAAATACCTGAGAGAGAGAGTATATGCAGTGTCATCATAGCTATGTCAGTCCCAGGATATTAGAGAGACATACTGGGTGAAGTCACTCACACTCACTCACTCATGCCCGTCACCCCAATCGGGGTATGGGCCGCCAACCACAGATCTCCAGAGTCCTCTATCCTGGGCCATTCGCTCTAGCTGGTTCCAGGTATAGCCCATTTTTTTGCTATCAGCCTGAAGGTCGCGTCGCCAGGTGTTTCTTGGACGGCCTCTTTTCCGCTTGCCTTGGGGGTTCCACCGCAGTGCCTGTCTGGTGATGTTAGTTGGCTGCTTGCGTAGTGTATGTCCTATCCAACCCCACCTTCTCCTTCTGATTTCTTCCTCTGCTGGGAGTTGACGGGTCCTCTCCAAGAGGTGGATGTTACTGATGGTGTCTGGCCAGCGGATCTGGAGAATCCTTCTGAGGCAGCTATTAATGAAGGTCTGGATCTTCCTGGTGGTTGTTTTGGTTGTCCTCCAGGTTTCAGCTCCATACAGTAGGACTGATTTCACATTGGAGTTGAACAGTCGAATTTTTATTGCCAAAGACAGCTCTCTGGAGCTCCAGATGTTCTTGAGCTGTAAGAAGGCTGCTCTTGCCTTACCAATCCTTACTTTGATGTCTGCGTCTGTGCCACCCTGCTGGTCGATGATGCTACCTAGGTAGGTGAAGGACTGCACTTCTTCCAAGGGGCTTCCATTCAGTGTGACTGGGTCGTTGCTGATGGAATTAATCCTAAGGATCTTGGTCTTGTCCTTGTGAATGTTGAGGCCAACCTGTGATGACGTGGCTGCCACAGTGTTGGTCTTCTCTTGCATCTGCTCTTTACTGTGCGAAAGGAGTGCAAGATCGTCAGCAAAGTCCAGGTCATCAAGCTGGGTCCACAACGTCCACTGGATTCCATTCCTACGCTCGTAAGTGGATGTCTTCATAATCCAATCGATGACGAGGAGAAAGAGAAGTGGTGACAACAAGCATCCTTGTCTGACTCCAGTTCGCACCTGGAAGCTGTTAGTGAGCTGCCCTCCATGGATCACTCTACAGTGTATACCATCATATGAGTTCTTGATCAGGTTGACCACCTTTGCTGGAATGCCGTAGTGCCGAAGGAGCTTCCAGAGGGTCTCTCGATCCACGCTATCGAACGCTTTCTCATAGTCAACAAAGTTGATGTACAACGAGGAGTTCCACTCCACAGACTGCTCGACTATGATGCGAAGCGTTGCTATCTGGTCCGTGCATGATCTGTTCAGCCGGAAACCTGCCTGTTCATCTCGTAGCTGTGGATCGACGGCATCCTTCATTCTCTCTAAGAGAACTCGGTTGAAGACCTTCCCTGGCACCGACAGGAGTGTGATTCCTCTATAATTGGCACAGTTGCTAAGGTCTCCTTTCTTGGGGATTTTGATGAGATATCCCTCTTTCCAGTCTGCCGGAATCACTTCTTCTTCCCATATCTTCTCAAAGAGGGGGTACAGCATTTCCACTGAAGCATCCAGGTCTGCTTTCAGGGCCTCTGCTGGGATGTCATCAGGTCCAGCTGCCTTCCTGTTCTTCATCATGGTGATGGCTTTTCTGATCTCATCTCTGGTTGGTTTATCACAATTAACTGGGTGAAGTAATATATTTTATTGGACCTACTTGTGTTGGAGAGACAAGTGACCTGAAGATCTCTGTGTAAGCTTGAAAGCTTGTCTCTCTCACCAACAGAAATTGGTCCAATAAAAGTGATTACCTCACCCACCTTGTCTCTCAAAGGCCGAGTCTACACTACAGACCTATATCAGAATAATGATGTCACTCGGGGGGAAAAGCCACACACCTCAGTGACATAGTTATATTGACTTAACCTCCTGTGTAGACAGCATTATGTCAACAGGAGAGCTTCTGCCATCGACATAGCTACCACCACCAACACAGTTTATTCCTCCGCCACAGATACAGTCCTCTTTTGGGAAGTGCTTGATGAAAGTAGAGTTCTCTGTTTCTAGACAGTACCCTGTGAATAAGTATACGATCATGCTATAACACCCCCTGTCCATCAGAACAGGTGGACAGAGAGTAGGTAGCACCTTGGTTTCCTCACCCAATGCACTGGCCAGTGCAGCTCACCAAGGGAAGTAATCTGGTATAGATCCCAGGAGCAAGGGGGAACCACAGATCAGAATGATTCTGTGTGTGACATTATATGATTAAAATATGACCATGTATATCATTGTTGCTATCACTGTTATACAATTGCAACAAATCTTGTACAATGAAAAGTTATGATATCCTGAATATGATTATCCTATTTGTATGCATGTGTGGTGGGGTTGACTAGGTCCAGAGGCCCCCTGCTGAAGGCCTTGCATCCCTGCAACATCCCACCCCAGAAAAGGGCAGTAGAGAGGTCCCCCAAGCTGCCTAGAGCAACTGTGGGGGAAGCAGCCAATCAGGGCCCAGCAGGCTAGTATAAGAAAAGCTGCAGGGCCAGAGTGAGTTCAGTTTCTTGCTAGAGCTGGAGGAGAGTGGATGGTGCTCTGGGCTGTGACCAGCCCCCAAGGTAGGGGTGAAGAAGGAACTGGGGCCATGGGAAGTGGTCCAGGGAATTGTAGCAGTGACACAACAGTGGCTGCTATTTGTAAGATCTGTGGGTTGGGATGTGGAGGAGAGGACAGGCCCAGGTCCCGTCCACACCAGCCACTGGGAAAGTGGCCTGGACTTCAATACACTTCAGCAGGGCCACTAAAAGAGTTCCCCTTCTGTGGAGTCGGAGCCAGGAAGGCCGAGAGATGCAATGAGTCTCCAGGGAGGGAGTCCAGGGGGATGTGGCCCCAAACCTGGGCTGGGACTGTTTGAAGATCAGAGACAATTCAAGGGACCCCGGTAGAGTCTGAAAGACCGTTCAAAGCAGGGTACTGTGATAGGACCTCCTGTATTGATTGAGGAGCGAGCCCAAAGATAAGGCTACAGATAAAGTAACGTTACTGAGGGCTTTGAAATAGGCCTGGTTGGACTTGTAACCTGGAAGGGGTTTGATTTGTTTTACCTCATGTACAGACTGCGTGTGACTCAGCCAAAGGACTGAGTCACCAAATACCCACCACAAACTGAGAGAGTGTGCAGGCACATGCACAAAGGGCTTGTCTACACTTACCAGAGGACTGACGCTTCGGCGATTGATGCATCGGCAGTTGATTTAGCAGGTCTAGTGAAGACCTGCTAAATTGACTGCTAACCACTCTCCCATTGACTCCTGTACTCCACCAGATTGAGAAGAGTAAGGGGAATCGATGGGAGAGTGTCTCCCATTGACATTGCATAGCATGGACCCCGCAGTAAGTAGATCAAAGTTACGCTATTCACATTACTCAAATTGCATAGCTTAGATTGACTTTTCCCTTTAGTGTAGACAAGGCCTGAGACAGGGAGCACTCATGAGAGGTGAGTGCACCCCATTACAGCATGTATCATCGTTGTATCTAAAGTTATGAATATTGACTGTGTACCAGTATTTCAAACTTGTTTGCTTCTGTTGTAACACACATGAGGTGGTTAGTTTACATCCAGTCTGGCCAACACATGGTGAATGGACTATTTAAGTTGATGGCCCATTGAAGAACACTTAGCTTGCAAAATAGACCATAGAAGAAGCTTATTCTTGCCCCATGGGCTTTCTGGAGTACGTTTTAGCCAGAATATGGGTAATGGCTTCTGCTATGAGTCATCGAAGCATGAAAGGGCATGTGACTTGCTCATGTGACCATCGACTCCATCTTGTACCTGCACTTTCCCACAAACTAAGACTGAGAGCTTTCCTTCCACATGGTAGAAAGTATAAAAGGCCCAAGAAGCATCTCCATTTGTCCTCTTTCTTGCTTTGATCTCTGGACTGTGGACTTACACTAAAAGAAGCATTCTACTCAATGTACTGAGGGCCTTCCAATCTTTTGGAAGTTACCAGAGACTTTACCAGCCAGCAATTTATTCCATCACTACTTCAAACCTGATATGAGAACTTTGCAATTATTGTATGTATTTGATTCCTTTGACCATTTTAACTCTCACCTCTTTCTTTTCTCTTACAAATAAACCTTTAGATATTAGATACTAAAGGATTGGCAACAGCATGATCATTGGGTAAGATCTGAGTTATATGTTGACCTGGGTATGTGGCTAGTCCTTTGGGATCAGAAGAACCCTTTGGTTGATGAAGTTGGTTTAAAATAACTATTCATCCTTAAGTCTAGTGTCTCCATGGTGAACCAAGGGCTGGGATACCTAAGGAAGCTGCATTTTTGACTTCTTGTTAACCAGTGTGATGAGACAGAGGTTTACTTTCGTTACTAGTTTGGTATATCTTATGGAAGACTGCCAACCAGTTTTGGGGTGTGTCTTCCCCATTTCTCAACAATTTGTCCTGAATCTGGTATCCTCAGCTGTGACCCACCAAGACACGGTGACACTATGAACCAACACTACACTTCCCCTTACTTAGGGCTTGTGGCAAAGCCACAATTCAGCCCTGAGAAAGCATGACAAGTGATGCAGTGTTGCCAGCTCTCATGGCTTTATCATTAAACTCACCATATTTCTACTTTGCTTAAAGCCCAGTTCCTGGAGACAAGGGATTAAGTGAGACTTGCAGCTGTCATTCTAAAAACATTCTCTTTAAATTGCATAGTTGTGGAGAAAAGCTTGACAGCATGCCAGGTAAGGGAGCTGCTTTTGTTTTTTGTATCTTTTTAACCAGACAGTGTCTGATTAGCTTTCTGGCAGGAAACCCCACGTGAGGGGCTTGAGGGAAGAAATCTCTATGGCACTTCCCTTGCGGAGAGTTCTGCATTATTTTTTGAAGATTGGGTCACCCCCTGAGGAATAGGCACTGAGATCAACCCACAAACCATGTGGTTCTTGGGGCTGGGGGGGAACCAGCAGGAGGCCCGAGCAATCTACATGGAGGCTTGGTGTCTCCACATCAGATCTGCGTCCCCAGCAGAATCCTCATGGGAAGCATGACTCACTGGATCCACGTTGCCAAGACTTCTCCCACTGGCAGCTGCACTGGGGGGTCTGTTTTAAAGAAGAATGGTGGGCATGGGGAATTTCTGTGGTGCTAGTAGGAGGATGGACTTGCCCTCATCCCAGACCTACTCCTAAACCCCCACTGTCCACTCCATGCCCCCTGACTCCAGGAGGGCACTTGTCTGGGACAAGGGGGAGCATGCTGCTGCAGAGCTGGAGATCCCCTTTCCACACAGGAGGGGTGGGATCTTGCATGAATTATGGGGGCATGATCAGGCCCACTGTTACTAGTATTAGTTAGGAAGCTAACCCAGGGACAGTAACCACAGGACAGTAATAGTATCAGAAGGATATTAGAAAATCACAGCTGCAAGAATGGAATGTAGCACAAAAATAAAATAAACACTAAAAAACCCCAACGAGAACTGCTGAGATTCCTCCACCCTTTTAGGTTGTCAGCAAACATCTCAGTGGCAATGAGAGTGGAAGGCATCTAAATAATACACTCAAAACTATGCATTCCTCCAGGCCCATGACACATTCAGATCATAACTCAAAATACACAGGCATAAAGGCCAAAATTCAGGCACTATCTCTTTCTACGTTATCTTTTACACTTCTTCTCTTGGAGAAGGAGAAAACAGGCGATCAGGGCTAGCAGCTAGCATGTGGTAGGGAGGAGAAAAGACTGCATTGGCTGGTATTATTGGGGTTCTAGTATCTTGACTCCCCAGATGGCAGGGTGCATGGGTCTTTTCCAGGCTAAGTGACCCATTCAAAATTCTGATTTAACTAAGTAAACTCTTGGGGCCAAATTCCGCAGCTGTCATATGCGAACTCCCCCCTCCCCCCACATGAACCAGAGGTGCAGAAAGGGAGCCCCAACCACCAAGCTAATAGCACAAGGACAATGTTTTGAATTACAGCACAGTGCCTAACTGACAACAAATAACTTATCTGATGAACATCAGCTCTTTGAACAGACCACAATTTTCTTGAATTTATTCATTATTCAAAATTGTTCCCTCAAAAATGTCTGTGAATAATTCTGGGACTCCAGTGGGGTTGTGAGTTGTGCGTTGTGTTTGATATTCAAAATTCAAGCTGCTTAGATCATGTGGTGGTTCCCCTTTTTCCCCAAGCAGGATTACTTTTATTCATAGTAGCCCTAATTCAGGAAAGCAATTATGCATGTGATTAAATGTTGTCCTGATTAGGGATGCTTGCCAGAAATGGGGCCAGCATCAGATTTCCAGTGTGAATATGCGTGATTATATTTTCAGTGTTTATTTTCCCTGGATTTGATGCAACATTTGCTGACAACTGCTTGTGCTGGCTAACACTCCTGCCAATAGACTCATCGGCTGGAAAGAACCAGAACCCCATGTATGCCATGGCTATCAAAGATTAATGTTCCAAAATCTTAGCTTTTAGCTAAAAAAAAAAAAAAAGGATGGTTTTTAGTCCTCACTGAAGTTATCTTGACAACAAAAATGTGGCCCATGTCTAAACTATAGCAGTGTTGTCTTCAGGAGTGTTTCCTCTGGATGACCATAGCTCATTTAGAAGTAAGGTCCCAAAACTGTTGATGTCTATGGCCTGGTCTACACTAACGAGGTAAGTCAATCTAAGTTAAGTTACGCATTGTACGTAGCATAACTTGATGTAGCTTAGATTGATTTACAGCCATGTAGACACCGCTGTATGCCAGTAGGAGACACTCTCCCATCAATAATAGTTTCTGCCTCTCACAGGTGGAGTACTGAAGTTGATGGGAGAGCACTCTCCCATCGATTTATTGCGTCTTCCAGACCCTCTAAATTGATGCCCACTGTATCAATCGCAGCAGTACTGATTTACCCTGTAGTGAAGACAAGCCCTTTGTGTAGAGTAGCACTGACTTTAATGGGCTTTGGATCAGGATCCATGAGCTCTACTGTAAGTTATCAGGGAAGGCAGCTAAGAGTTTGATTCTGCAAGGTACTGAGCTCTCTGCCCCCAGTCCAACAGAGCACTTAAGCACATGCTTATCTTTAAGCATGCAACTAGTCTGACTTGAGTGTTCAGCACTTTGTGGGATAAAAAAATGGAAAATATGGGCTGTCTTTTCCCGGTAATCATATCATCCTGACTTGCCTGTTATTTTTTGTGGATGACAGTGTGTGGGTTTTTTCCCCTCCCCCCTGCTCTCTTTAACATTCGTTCCTTGTTGACTGAGAGAAAAGAAACTAGACATTGCAGTTACTTTTCAAAGCTTGAAAAGGGACTTGATAATTTGATTGGTTAGGCATTACTGAGATGGAAAATTAAATGGCAGCCAGCCCCCAAGACAAACTGCCACTGTCATTCTCCACTGCTTTTATCAGATCTTCTCCAGTAACAGTGTATGCCATTGGGATTGTTAATACACTACTTTAAAGGGGGAAAAAAATCATGCTGTAGAATAAGAGCCATACTGGTACATTTTATCTGGATGAGTCACTGTATATTTAGAGATCCTGTTCCATTTAAGCATGATCTATTTACAAGCATGCGTAGGCATTCAGGTTTTCCCAACAGCTTGCATAAAAAGAATAATTTATCTAAAATGTATCATTTTGTTCTGGACTACTTGCTGGTCCTGTTTGTGAGAGCTTTTTTTTTTAAGTTCAGTGTCTTTCTATAAATTCAAAGGAAAACTTTGATCTTGCTGGATCTGAGATGGTCCTTTTGCAAATAACATTTTTAATTGACAGTCCTCTGACATTCAAGACTCTGTTTTTGAGCAGAACAAACATGCATTTCTTTCTTGCTTTTACATTCAATCAAATATCTCCAAGTAGTTTGCACTGACTCTGATCGCATTTCAGAAGCTGAGGAAATGTAAGAAATAGGACCATCAGACTGTGCCTAGCACTATTCCACAGGTGTTGTTCAAAGTGTAACTTTCTCTGGAGCCTCTGAGATCAATTTAACCCAAGAGCCTGTGATTATCCTTTGTTTTGTTAAAAATAATTAAAGCCCTGAGCTCCTGACTTTTTATCAGGGAAGAGAGATGGTTCTTTGACTGACGTCTCTTAGACCCTGTTACACTGCATACTGCCCTGGCTGGGCAGACCATGGCTCCTGCACAGAACTTCAATGACTTCAGGGAGAGAGAGGGCGTGAGTGTATGAAAGTCTGTCCTCACAAAGCTGCTTATGCAATGAGGGCCCTAATAACTTCCCTCTTTGGTGACCTATTTTAACATGTATTTCCTTCCAGCTCCACAGTATGTACATTGCGCTGACTTAGGGTCCATCTATACTTGGAGCTGGGAGTTGTACATTCCAGCTTGAGGGGATGTACCTTCACTAGCTCTGATCAAGCTAGTGTGCTAAAAATAGAATGTAGTTGCCGCAGTGCAACTGGCAGAAGGGCCAGCCACCCCAAGTACGATCCTGTCCAAGACTCTAGGCACATACTTGGGGTAGCCAGCCTTTCCTGCTGCCCACTCCACCCTGGCTACACTTCTATTTTGACGGCCCCAACCTGATCAGACTTTAGCTCCAACTCAAAGGGTAGACCGGGGTCGGCAACCTTTCAGCAGTGCTGTGCCGAGTCTTCATTTATACACTCTAATTTAAGGCTTTGCGTGCCAGTAACACATGTTAACATTTTTTAGAAGGCCTCTCTATAAGTCTATATATTAAATAACCAAACTACTGTTATATGTAAAGTAAACAAGGTTTTCAAAATGTTTCAGCAGCTCTATTTAAAATTAAATTAAAATGCAGATCTTATCAGTTTAGTTTGATCCTTGCTTTCCTTGCTGAGTTTTCCAATGTCTGGCACATATTTGGATACTTTAAGCTGCACACAGGCTTCTGAGTGATAAGTTGTTAACTGGCTGGCAGGAGGTCAGCAGGTGGAACTCTAGATTGGCAGCTGAGGTGAGTGGAGCTGGTGGCTGGTAGGGCTGAGCAGGGCCGGAGGCCTGGACTCTGTCTGGCAGAGGGCCTGCGCTGGAACACCACCTGGAAGCAAGATGAGTGGTGGGGCTGCAGGGGGACCCTGGCTGGCAAGAGGTCAGCAGCCAGAACCCCAGAGCAGCGACTGAGCGGCTCAGCCCGTCGCCACTCTGGGGATCCAGCCACCGGCTCCTGCTAGCCAAGGCCTCAGCCCGCTGCCAGCCTGTGGTTCTTTCACCCAGGCCGGCAGCAGGCACTGAGTGAGACCAGTGGTGGGACCCTGGCTGGCAAGGGGCCAGCAGCGGAAACTCCAGAGCGGCGGCAGGCAAAGCCACTCAGCCCACTGCTGTGTGCCATCAAAAATCAGTTCGCGTGCCACCTTTGGCATGCATGCCATAGGTTGCCGACCCCTGGGGTAGACATACCCTTAGACAGTCTTAGACAGCTGTAGAGAGGGTGTAAGTAGCTCTAAGGGAATCTAACTGAAACCTCACCTCTGCATTTGGCCCAGTCTAGATCATATCTGACTGTGAAAGCAACAGGCCAGATGCTATTCCTGTTGAAGGCATTAGCAAGAGTCTCATCAACACCCCCTTTAGTCATAGTCTCTTTAGATGGGGATAGGAAGATAGGAGATATTTCAGTATCAGTGAGGCAATGAACTGACTAACGGCCAAGATGCACATCTCTGGCACCCTCCCGAGTCTGTGGGACTTTGGAGTGAGTAAGGAATGCAGGATCATGTAAAAGGACAGAAATCTGCAATAGCAAAGCTGAGGAACAGTGAGAGAAGACAGCGTGAAGGAGAATCAAATAGAAATAAAAAAGTGCAACCGTTTTGTAGCACAGTATTACAGAAGACACAAATGCTCTTTATGTACTAATAGAAAAACGGGGTTCTATCTTCTACAGCCTATAAGCTTCAAATACTGCTTTCACAAGGGGCGGGATTAGAATATGACATAAGGAGGTTGTGATGAAAAGCAATTGTAATGTTGCATCTTGTAGCAATGTGACCTTTTTCAATCGTTGTCAGATGCAAGCTCGCAGCTCCTATTGACGTCAGAGAGTTGCTTACAGAGAAGTGATGACCAGAGATGACTTATACTGCTGATACTGCGGGGGCCACAATGTAAAGGTGAGGAGGGGGGCATGTGACCACCCCAGGTGTTACCTGTGGGAGGAACCTTTCAGCCCTACCTCCTGGGCCAGGGCAGCATATCCTGCTGACTGTTGGGCAGCTGGGGCCACAGGAGTGGTGAGCATGTGCCTCTGGGCCAGGCCAGGTGACTCACAGCACCACAATGTCTTTCCAGAGCTCTTGTGCCCTCACAGACACCTCAGCAGTGGGAGGGATGTGGGCAATGCCTCTAACTTGGGATGAGCAGAGGGGACCTGCTCCTGGCATCTTCCCCAGCAACCCCCCACCCTGCACCCGGCCTTGGGCTGCTGCACTCTCCCTGCCAGAGTTATCTGCAGGGGGGGTTCTGTTCTTCTCTGTCACATCTCCATTCCCAACACACTTCTAGCTCACTTGGACCCTCTCCCTGGCAGCCAGGCCTGGACAGGGAGCAGAGGGGATGGGACGGAGCCACTTCTCACAGTAGCTGAGGTTGGTTGCTCAGGATCGCTGCCTCTATGCAGTGTAGCAGCTGCCTGAGAGAGAGCCAGGCTAGGGAGGCATTGGCAGCCCACTTCCTCCAGGCCTGACTGCTGAGGAGAGGGGCCAAGCAAGCCAGAAATGTGCTGGGAGGAAGGCATAGCAGGAGAAGGACAGATCCCCTCCGTGCCAGCAGGCTGAGCAGAGCAAGGGGGGCACGTGACTCCCACAGGTTGCCTCTGCTGATGGCAGAATTTGGACGAAAATTCAATGATAGTATTGCCACTGATTTGACTGGAGCCAGGATTTTAGTCCAGGTATTTAAAAAACCTGTTCTTTGACAATGTAGAGAGTTTAATGGAATCTTTGTTTGTTTTAAAGGGATGTTTTAAAACAACCTGTTGCAAGGGAAATTGCAGTGGCAATAAGGCCTTTTAGGCCATGTTTTTGGTACACGCTTTAAAAGCAATTGAACCTGACAAAGGCATGATGAGGATCTGTTTTTTAAAAGTCTAATCCTCTTTTGCTTTACAACCATTGCCAATACAGTCCAGCTGTGCTGTAGGGAGGGGAGCACCTTGTTAACATTTTGTTACCAAATGAAGAGTTAAACTTGATTTCCCTGCCTCTGTTGGAATGCATTCTCTGTCGGCATGGAATTGACACCATAGCTGGGGCCCTTGCTTCCAGATGTCATGGTATCCTCTCACATGGAGGCTACCTCTCTGGGAGAGGGCACCCCTGTTGTTAGGGCAAAAAATCAGGTAACGTAAGGGGGGATGGATAGCTCAGTGGCTTGAGAATTGGCCTGCTAAACCCAGGGTTGTGAGCTCAGTCTTTGAGGGGGCCACTTAGGGATTTGGGGCAAAAATCAGTACTTGGTCCTGCTAATGAAGGCAGGGGGCTGGACTTGATGACCTTTCAAGATCCCTTCCAGTTCTAGGAGATAGATATATCTCCTATTATTAATGGGGGATTTGATTATTACAAATATTAATAGTTGGGTTTGTGATGACTGGGAGAACTTCATGGTAAATTGCCTGCTGGGTGTGAAGGTTTAGGACTCTCAAGACATCTTGGCAGATTCATGTGCAGAGCTGGGGTTGCCAGGTGTCTGGTTTTCAATCAGAAAGTCTGGTCAAAAGGGGACCTGTGACGTGTTCGGTCAGTACTGCTGATTGGACACCAAGTCCAGTTACTGGCCTCTGCTGCCAGGAGGGTGGGAAGAGTAGGTGCTGCTGGAGGAGCTCAGCTGATGGATTGGAGAGAAGCTCAGAAACTGGCCTCATCAGCCTCTTGGGGCCCCAGCTCTCTCTGGCCCCTCACTCTGGGAACCTACCCTCCTCCACTCTGCCATGCCCCAATTTCCCCCAGCCCCTTGCTCTGGGGACTGACCCCCACCATGCCCGGATAAGGCAGGCAGGCTCTGTGTCAGCTGCTCCCAGACCGGCTCTGGAGACAGTAGATGAGTCCTGGGGGAGAGGGTGTAAGCAACAGGTGGGGGGAAGGAGGGATTGAAGGTTGGGGAGGAGCGGCCTGTAGTGTCTCAGTTTGAAAAACTGGAAAGTTAGCAACCCTAGCTGAGGAGGAGCCAGTGGTCATGGTACATGTAGGTATCAATGACATAGGGAAAGGTAGAAGGCCAAATTTAGGCCATTAGGTAAGAGGTTAAAGTTGAGGACTTAGACAGGCAGAACTGCAGGGTTTCAATGTGCGGATAAGACAATGGTGTTCAGAGGGATTTAGGTTTAATAGCAACAAGGGAACCTTTTGGGAAAGGGGGAGCCTATACAGGAAGGATGAGCTCCACCAAAACCAAAATGGAACCAGACTGCTGGCATGTAAAATAAAAAGGTTGTAGAAGAGTTTTTAAACTAAGGGCTGAGGAAAAGCCAACAGGTGTGGAGGAGCACCTTGTTCAGATGGACACATCCTTTGGGGAGGACTTATTAAAGGGGATTCTCTCTATTCTAATAAAGAGGAGAGGATAACAGTTGCTAGAAAGTACAGGTAGAAGCTGAAGAGAAACATTCAAAACAAAAAAGGAGTCCCATTCAACTGCATCACATGAAGGCAGACAACTAAACATTGACATTTTATAAGTGCTCGTATACAAATGCAAGAAGTCTTAAATACTAAGATGGATGAACTTGAAGGCTGGTATTAAATGAAGATATTGATATAGAAACTTGCTGGAACAATGATGATCAATGGGATGTGATGATACCAGGATACAAAATATACAGAATTGAGAAAGTAGTTGCTCTGGTGGGGGAATGGCACTATATGTGAAAGAAAGCAGAGTCAAATACAGTAAAAATCTTAAATGAAACAAACAGTACCATGGAATTTCTATCCTTACAGATTCTATTCTTGAATGGTAAGACTATAGCAGTAGGAATATACTGCTGACTCTCTGACCAGGATGGTGACTGTGATTGTGAAATGCTCAGGGAGATTAAAGAAGCTACACAAACAGAAAACCTGATGATAATAGGGGATTTCAACTAACCCAATATTAACATGTCACCTCAAGAAGGGATGCAGAGATAACATTTCTAGACACAATTAATGACTGTTTCCTGGAGCAGCTAGTCCTGGAACCTACAATGGGAGAGGCAATTCTTGATTTAGTCCTAAGTGGTGTGCAGGATCTCGTCCAAGAGGTGAATATAGATGAACCACTTGGTAATAGCAACTATAATGAAATTACATTTAACATCCTTGGGGGTGGGAGAAAATACAAAGAAACCTACTTCAGTAGCATTTAACTTTGAAAAGGGAAACTACACAAAACGAGGAAGCTAGTTAAATGGAAATTAAAAGGATAAGTTCATGGAAGATAGCTCCATCAATGGCTATTATCCACGATGGTCAGGGATGCAACCCCATGGTCTAGGTCAGGGGTCAGCAACCTACAGCACAGCCGAGGTCCCGCTGCTGGTCCCACTCAGCGTCTGCTGTCGGCCTGGGTGGAGGAATCCCCAGGCTGGCAGTGGGCTGAGACCCCAGCTGACAGGAGCCAGTGGTCGAAACCCCAGAGCGGGGGTGGGCTGAGCCACTCAGCCCGCCCCCGCTCTGGGGTTCCTGCTGCTGGCCCCTTGCCAGCCGGGGTCCCACTGCCGGTCTCACTCAGTGCCTGCTGCTGGCCGGTTAACAGCTGATCACTCAGAAGCCTATGTGCAGCTTAAGGTATCCAAATACGTGCCAGACATTGGAAAACTCAACAATAAAAAGCAAGGGCAAGGATCACACTAAACTGATAAGATCTGCATTTTAATTTAATTTTAAATAAAGCTTCTGAAACATTTTGAAAACCTTGTTTACTTTACATATAATAGTAGTTTGGTTATTTAATATATAGATTTACAGAGAGACCTAAAATGTATTACTGGCATGCAAAGCTTTAAATTAGAGTGTTTAAATGAAGACTTGGCACACCATTGCTGAAAGGTTGCTGACCCCTGGTCTAAGTATCCTAAATCTCTGACTGCCAGAAGGTGGGACTGTATGACAGGGGATGGATCACTTGATAAATTGCCCTGTTCTGTTCATTCCCTCTGAAATATCTGGAACAGACTGCTGTCAGAAGACAGAATACTGGGTTAGACCATTGGTCTGACCCAGTATGACCATTCTTTTGGATACTTCCACTGCTTGCCATATTTGGGTCATATCCCTGGCTCAGACTGGCAGAGACCCTGGGTTCTTTTGTTTTGTTTGCCTTCCTCTGCAGCATGGGGCAGAGCTCACTTTTAGGCTGAAACTACTGTAAAGGGTGGATTCTGTGCAACTTAAAATTTCTAGACATCATGATCACTAGTCTGACCTCCTGCACCTTTCAGGCCACAGCACCTCATCCACTCACTCCTGTAATAGACCCATAATCTCTGGCTGAGTCACTAATGTCCACAAATCATGATTTAAAGATTTTATGTTCAATATGATGGTCCCTTCTGACCTTAAAGTCTATGAGCCTATGATATTTTGGCCAAGGTTATCATCACAGTGATGTACTACCAAGGTTTTAACTAGGGGCTCCCATAAAACCTTGCCCTCTGAACCTGTGATTAAACCTCACAAACCAGGGTTGCATATGCTCACAAAAAGAAGGGATGAAGGACTGAGGAATCTATTCCTTTTTAAGTTAAGGGCTTTTTCATAGCCATAAACATGCAGGCAGGTAACTCCGCCAGCTTAATTTAAAGTCCCATATACTGGAAATCTTTATGTTTTCTGAAAAAAATATACTGAGCATTTTAATAATATAGCACAGCATTCAGTTGGTGTTATTTGAAATGTGATTTATGGGAAGAACTTGGAGAGAGGCTCAGGGACATCCTGCCTTAGAAATGGTTTGACAATACTAGTCATTTGGTGTAGTCTGGTCCATGCTGAAGGCAAAAGATGTAGCTTTTCAGCTGTATTTGTAGAAGTCCTAGGACAAGCCCTCGGGTGCAGATGACTGACACTGAGCATGTGGGCAAGACCTCAGAGCCCTCCCCATCTAGTGTCTCATCACCAGTCATTGGAGGTATTTGCTGCTAGCAGTTGCAGATCAGCTACATGCCATTTTGGCAGTCTCATAATACCATCCTCTCCATAATCAGGGTGATCACGTCAAAAAGATCATTTATAATTATGTCGTCCTGCTTAGCAGTGATGAAACGCATGGTGGATTGATGTGTGTCCAAGTTCATGTACTGTAGTCACTCTGCAAGCAGAAACATCACCAAATTCAGGCACCCAATTTACTTTTCCAGAACTCCAGTCTGGATCTGAACATCCTTGAACATCAAGTTTGGATCAGGATCTCAGCTTTGTGATTCAAACCCTTTTTTCATTGCCACAGGCTGTATAAAATTGCTTGAATTACCTGCTAGCCAAATCCAGACTAGAAATGAGGTGTGTATTTTTATCAGAGAAGACAATTAACTATTGAAGCAACTTACCTAGGAATGTGGTAGATTCTCCTTTACTTGAAGTTTTTATCGAGACTGGATGTCTTTCTGAGATGTCCTAGTTCACCCAGAAGTTTCTCTGGCCTGTATTATGTAGGAGAACAGACTAGATGATCATAATAGTCCTTTCCGGTGTTAAAAATCTATGAATTCAAGGCTGCCTTGTCCCAGCAAGAACATACGCCTGAATTTGGAAACATTCACTCTGGGTTAGGTGGCTCAGGGGAACTAAGATGGGGAACCTTGTGCACTCTCTCTCTTCCTCTCCCTCCCCAACCCCCCGCCAGGTGTTCTGATATGTATGTTCCAGAATATAAGAGGGGTTTTTCCTACTTCCTTCTGATTAGAAAATTTCTATTTTCCATCAATGTGGTATTGTACATGAAAGTTTTACAGTAATTGAACTGGATTCTGATCTTTCTTGCAACAGGGTAGATAAGGAGTAACTATATTAAATTCAGGGGAGACAGACTGGTGTAAAACTAATGAGCTTCAAATCAAGCCCATATAACTTGTCTGCTGGGGGTGGGGGTGTTTCCTTTAATTTGCTCGATCCCTGCTTTCAAGTAGGCTCTTAGGTCTTAGCTGATCTCTGGATTTGATAATAGGAGCCATTTTAACAAGTTAGTTTGGATCAGAGACTGTCTATAAACATTTGAGCTAGCAAGACATTTCCCTCAAGGGATGTTTCTGTATTCCAAGATTCTGAGCTCTGGCTCATCTTCCATGGTGTTTGCTAGTAGCCTTTTAACAGTCTCTGTTATTTCTTGCCACGCTATTTGTTTGTGGGATTTGGGATGACAAAGTAACATAATAACATTGTAACCTTAGCACAGAATTGTCCAACGAATGCATGGATTTCAGGTAGTCAGGACATGGGACTGGAACAGGAGGTGGAGCCGGAGCCTGCAGTCTTGTGAGGAGTGTGAGCATCCCCTCAAACAGATCTTTCTGTTGGACTCTATCTTCCTTCCTTGACCTGTGTTCCTCCTCCAAAGACAGCACTGCTAATCTCCCGTCATGCTGTCCAGACTCTCTTTCCACCTATCATATGTCTCTCTTTCTGGAATTCCAGGTTGGCCTTCAGCTGGATCTCACCCATTATTTTGTCTGACTCACTTCCTCCTGAACGGCTGCGTCACAATTCACCCCCTATGACTCCTGGTTGCCTCTATATGCCCTGCAGAGGTGGAAGGGCCAGCCAAGACAAAAGGAAGAACATGTCTAAGCATGAGAAAAAATTTACATTGCATCTGATGCACAGGGAGGAGCTGCAGAAACTCAAGGTCAAAAGGTGCTACTTTTTAAAATCATTGGGTTTCATTCCCCCTCCCATCCACCCCCCCGCCACCAAAGACATTTCTTGCTATAGACAGTTATGTGAGCTCTACTCAGCAGCAAGACTTCAGATATCTGAGTAAGATGTATGTTATAAATTCCCACCATTTTCCCCTGTGGTTGTATGGGGTGGGTTCCACATGCTATGCTTTTGTACCTATGGTTGTATGATTCTTTTAGGTAAGGTAACTACTGGAGAACAATATTGTTCTGGAGATTTGACTGGCAGCATAATCTTGTGTCTAGATTTCTGCTAGAGAGATTTTTAGGTGTACGGTGACTGACCAGCACATCTCTGAATGGAGGGAGTTCATGAGCTATAGAGAGAGACCTTTGCCTAACCCCACAATGTAACCAGCTGCCTGGAGCTCCTATTCTGTGCTTGCATACTTCTCATGACCAACCAGGAGGGTGTCAAAATCCATGGGGGAAAAACAAGGTGCTGTTAGGTAGAGACACTCATTCACTCCCATGGACTACATACAACCCCTCAGGACACTTTGGACTCATAATACAGGACACATGCACCGCATGCAGCCCATTCAGGTCCTACTACAAGCCTCAAGGCTTCCATACACTCCCACCTGCCCGGTATAGTAAAAGTACTCACACTAATGGCTTGGGATAGTACTCACACAGATGGCCAGTTTGTATGCTGCAGTGTACTAACAGGGAAGGCAAGGTAAACCTCTTACTTTTATTTCCCCAACCCATCTTAGTAATCATCTGAGTGTATGAAGTTAAAAAAAAAATAGTCCACGATAACTGCTTGTTCAACTTCTCCTTTAAGTTCCCAATACCCATTCTGAATTCAATGCCCGGGGGGTGGAGAGATTGGGAGGCAAGGAGCTGTGAGAGTCTGGCCATTAAACCCTGGGTTACACTAACTTCATTGGCTCATAAGCTGGAAATCTCTCCCATTCATATATGGAGGCACAAACATATGTGGCTGTGGCTCCAGCAGTACTCCTGCTTCTGCTGCAGGCTGCTCCTCAGGACCATCCCTAAGCAGCTCCTTGGAGTAGGGCCTCAGGATATGCTGTAGTTGGCTCAGATTCCACCTTCTCTCCCCCTCCCCGGGACCACTGTGAGAACAGGAATCAATTTCCCAGTATCATTTGGTGGCTGCTGGCTATTCTTCAGCAGTTCCTATGACTTGGGGGTTATAAGGGTGCCAATCCCTGCTTAGCAGATTGTCCTGCACCACTGTGGGCTCAGTGTGTGCTGACACACCCCACTCAAATTGCCCATAGAAGAGGCAGGTAGAAGGCGAGTTATCAGGTGCGCCATTGCTATCCCTGGCCTTGCAGTAGTCATCTGAAGCTGTTTGACTCAATCTCTGTACTGATAGGCAGTCCAGTTGATCCCCATTGCCACAAGCGTCAAGATTTCTCTGCACACATGATCATTTCTTGCACTCTTACTGAAGTCAAACGACTTGCTTACCCCACACCAGAGATTTACTAGAATTCGGCTGTATTCCTCTGGCCAGGTATCAGGGTGCTTGGTGTAGTGCTTTTGCCTATTGGTTGCCACAGCTAGCATGGGAGACTGTTAAATATGTTTCCAGGTGAGCAGTCAGCATAGAAAAAAAGAGTTCAATGACAAGTAGCTGCATTTGAACCAAGTGGGGTTACTTCCGGTTCCTGGGAATCGAGTGGGGAAATCTTGGCGTAGAAGAAACAGAGACTCTCTAGACTTGAGTCTGGTGAGCAGCATCTTCACTGCAAAATGATGCAACTTGAACCTGAGTCCCACCAGCACGTGGACTCAGATCCGTTCCCCAGTTAGGTCCTTGGACCTGGATGCTGAGGGCTTGCTGACCAACATCAGAAAGATTTGTGTGTGGACCAGGGGAAGAAGGAAAGGGGAGGTTGTTGGGCTCACACCTGGGTCTGAGCTCAGGTTTACAGTGAAGTGCAGACATACCCTAGAGCTGCCTTACCCAAGCAGAGATGTCTCCTATCTGCTGACTGATCTCTCTCTGAGTGCATCTTTCACAGCTAAGATTTGAACAAACAGCCTTGTGGTCTGCAGACAGCAGCCCGACTAAGTGAGCTGAAAAGGATTCTAGCTCTTGCTAGGCCAGCAGGAAGCTAAAAGTTGTTGGAAGCCACTTTGTACCTATCCTATAACATGTCCTTCAAAAGATTTGTCTAACATTTGAAGAGAGCATCCCCCTGCAATCCTTCACAGAGTGAATCAGTTCAAGCAAGGCATTTTTTTGGGAAGTGGTCAGATTTTCTGGAGGGGCAGCGGTGTTTGGCACTCACCAGGACTCAGTAGGGAGGAGAGAGAATAAATAAAGTAAAATTAAGAGGTATTAACAATGGTGCCAACCGGAATTGTGCCTGTTATAATTATACTCATTTTTCCTACCCACATATGTTGTGTGTTATAGAGCCCTTTGTCAGTAAACATACACATGGCAGCCCTCAGAATGCCAGTGCCAATCACCAGTGGAACAATGGAACTTTGAGACTGAAATTATGCATGAAGTGCAATATGCCATGCAAAGATGCAATTATTGTTTATAAATGTTTGGTTCCACGTGCATTTTGCTAAAACCAAGAGACTCCACTAAGCTGGAAGCAGCTCTCAATTGGCACAATGATGCTTATACTGAATGGAGCTTCAGTCTGGATAAAAAGGAAGACTGAGGATAAGAGATGTGGTTTGCATTTCTTGACATGATTAGTCCATAACAATTTGTTTCCTTAGTATCTTCCGGACAAGAATCTCAAAACCCTTTGCAAACATTATTGAACCTCCTACTGCATTTTGAGTCTGGTATTATTGAAGTATTACTGTTGGAAAAATTGACATACAAAGAGGTGAAGCGACTCACCTGAGATTAGACAGTACATTTGTGACATAGCTAGGACTAGAACCTGAATCACTACACCTGTGCTTTAATCACTAGACTATGAGCCATGATAACTTTTATAACTACAGCTAAGCATAAACTGCAAGAGACTGAATTTTCTCTAATAGGTACAGTGTTGCCTTCCACATAGGATCTGTTTCTTACCACGTTGTTGTTCTGTTTGCCTTTGCTGGCTAACTGAGTAAAGTTGACAGGCACTGGAAAATTTCCTTGTCATACACTTCTTCCCTAATGGCTCTGATTGTGTGTTGTTCAAGAGTGATGTAAATCACCATTGCCACCTCACTATTTATTTGTTTCTTCAGCAGTCTCTCAGGGTAACCAGTAACTACTGTATTTAAAGACTGTTGTATCATACCTAGTGTGTCTAAGCTTTGGTATTAAAGGGAGCGAGATGGAACTGTAGCAATGAAGGTGAAACCTCATGTCCTTTATCAGAACAAGGAGAAAGTTTTGAAGTGGCTCTGAGTATCAGATCAGCTAATTGCTTTTAGGAGGTCTTTCTAGGGCCTGGTCTACACTACGCGTTTAAATCGATTTAAAGAGCATTAAATCGATTTAACGCTGTACCCGTCCACACTACAACGCCCTTTACATCGCTATAAAGAGCTCTTTAAATCGATTTCTGTACTCCACCCCAACGAGAGGAGTAGTGCTAAATTCGATATTAACAATCGGAGTACGGTTATTGTGGACGTGAAATCCGTATTGCCTCGCGGTGCCAACAGTGCACCACTGACCGCTCTGGTCAGCATAATCGATGCAGCGGCAGTAACAGAAAAGCCCCCGAACTTTGAATACATCCTCTTGCCACGTGAGCTTGCTGATCACACGTGGCGATTGCAGTCTCAAATCCAAAAAGAGCTCAGCATGCATGGACCTACGGGAAACAGGACCTGATCGCTGTATGGAGACAAATCTTGTTGATCAAGCTCCGTTACAGACACGAATCCAAAGCTTTGAAAAAAAACTCCAGGATACACAGAGTGCATGACAAGTCGGCAACGGACAGCCAGAGACCAAATGGACACTCATGGAGGGAGGGAGGGGTACTGAGGACTCCAGCTATCCCACAGTCCCCGCAGCTCTGAAAAGTATTTGCATTCTTGCTGATGCTCCAAGTTGGTGATGTTCAAATCACGTGTCTGCGTGTTCGGAAACAGCTCTCAGTTTTCCCCCCGCTCCCCCCAGAAAGAATAGGGAAAAGAAATCATTCCTTGCACTTTATGTCACCTATGACTGTAATGGTGAGATGCTGGTAGAGCATGCTACAGCAGTGAAGAGCAGTATCCACTCCTCCCCTCCCTCCTCCCTCGTAGATGGTGTATGGGATCCCACCACTCTCGAAGACCATCTTGATAATTGCTCAATATCATGAGGAATGATCATGGTTCTCACATGTAGATAGACAGAACGGCTAATAGCATCTCATCATAGAAGTGGCGGGGGGATTCGCCCCCCCCATTTCAGTGTAAGAAAGATTGTATGCCTGGACTGTCATAGCCCGGGATCTAGTCTCCAAGTTCTGTCTTCTTTTCAACATTCTTTAAACTATCTGAAACAAATGTGGGACACATGCCACAGTAAGCCAAGAGGTTGGGCAGAGGAGACAACAGCTCAGTTTTGAGACCAAGTGGCACCCCATGATACTGACAGGACACTGTACTCATCTGATACACTTGCCTCTTATTCTAGCAGGACAACTCTATTTTAAAACCATAAGGAGGTATTGACTCAGTCCAAGCGAGTCAATCCAATTTTGCTTTCAAAAATTTTGAGCAGGGCACTCATGATAGCACAGATAGTAAAGAGAGGAGAGAGATAACGCAGCATCATTGCCAGTTATTCCAGCAGTAGACGGTACAGAATGAATAACATCTCTGCTATAATGCAAAAGCAGTGAATGCTGCTTGTAGCGCTGGAGTATCGCCCTGCTCTTCCGGGCATCCATACACATACGGTGCTGGAAAAAAAAAAGCTGAACGGCTCCATGGTTGCCATGCTATGCGTCTGCCAGGGCATCCAGGAAGAAACGGTGCGAAAGGATTGTCAGCTGATGTTTTCCTGGAGGAAGAATGACTGACGACATTTACCAGAACCCTTTGCGACAATTAATATTCAACCCTGAATTCCAAGGGGCGGAGACTGCGGGAACTATGATACGCTAGGAAGTAACTACCACAATGCAACGCTTCAGAAATCGACGTTACCTCAGAGCATGACGCACAACGCCAATTACTGTGCCTAGTGTGGCCTGCATGAAATTGAATTTATAATATCAGTTTATAAACCGATTTTAGCTAAGCTTATTATCCTGTATGTAGACGTGGGCCTAGATGTAAGCAGAGTCAGGATGAGCTCTACTCTGACATCTGGTGGTGATTATGGGGAGTGTGAAAGAATTTCAGTATTTGCATGGACACCACCCCACCTAGATAGCGCCACGCACACTGAATGGTTAATTTGATAGCTCTGGAATCCAAATTCTGTTATTTGGCAGGAGAATAAAATGTTGTCACTACTGAATATGTGAATGAGAACTATGAGACTGCTTATGACAGAATTGTCCCCCATCAAATAAGTAGCACTTGCTAGACAAGGGACATGGGTGCCAATGCCCAGTGAATTGAGAGATGTTGGGGACTGATGTGTGTACCTGATGGTGTGGGCCTGGAACAGCACTCTCCTCTCCTCTCCTCTCCTCTCCTCTCCTCTGTTGAAGAGCAGAGCTGATTTTGAATCCATTAGGAGTCCATCTAGAGGCTGCTGAGCTGAATTTGTGTTGGGTCAATGGTGCACCAGCACCTGGGCTCCCTACTACAAGCTGAAATCATTAAAAGAGCAAAACTTACTGAGCTGAGATCACTGAGTGCTGTGTTAACTAGTGGGGGAGCCTGAAGATCTATCACTAAGCAGCTGGCAGAGCGGAGCAGTTTGCAGCACGTTGGAGCAGCCCATGGAACAGTGAGTGGAGTGGAGTGGTTTGTGGGGGTGGCTGGAGTGACTCATGGGTCAGCTGGAGGAGCTAGTAGAGTGGAGCCGGTTGTGGTGAAGGCTGCAGAGAACTCCACCGAGAGGTGGAGCAGTTGGCCCCTGGCCCATGTAAGGTGCCCCTTGACACCCTGTGTGTGCCCCCCACCATTTCCACCCAGGCTGGGGGGGGAACTTTTGAACCGTGGGGTGGCACTGACCAGAGACAGAGACTTTTGGGTTGTTGAACTTTGGGGTGATTGGACTCAAGACCCTAAGGGGGAAAGGACATTGCCAAATGTACTTGGAGGTGGGTTTTTTTTTTTTTGCTTATGGTTTGTGTTATAATCCTGTTTGTGGTGTTTCTCCAATGTGATGCCTCATTGTTTCCCTCCTTTATTAAAAGGATTTTGCTACACTCGGACTCCGTGCTTGCGAGTGGGGAAGTATTGCCTCCTAGAGGTGCCCGGGGGGGGGTGGTATGTAATTGTCCCAGGTCACTGGGTGGGGGCTCGAGCCGGTTTTGCATTGCGTTATTGAAACGGAACCCCTGGATACTGAACCCGGCCCTTGTTGCTGCCAACTCAGAGGGGCAGAAGGGTTACATATATATTCTGCCCAGTCCTAGTTGTTTTAATTCAGTGTTGCCAACCGGCCCCTGAAGAAATATATTCAGGGTTAAGTTCTAAACAGTAATGTTTGGGGAAAGTACAATCTAAAACAGACAGATCTGTATGTGTTTAGTTTTGCTTTCTTTCCACTTTTAAATAATAAAAATTGACTCCAGCTGTGGGGTAAAGTAACGCCCAACCTATAAAGACATTGACAAATAAATCACTCTGCAATTTGCTGCACATTTTTGTGAGGTCTAAACACCAACTCTTGAAAAGAATTTTCCATTATTACATCTTGGGAAGATATCTTCACTACCAACAACTCATTTGACTTTTATACTTGATCAAAATCGCCACATTTCAGTGGGGCTAGATCCTGCCATAAATTCTGAGCTACATGCCAGAGAAGTAAACTCCTGAGTTCTAATTCTAGATCTGACCTGGCTCACTCAGTGACCTAAGGCAAATCACTGTCTTCTTGCCTCAGTTTCCTCATTTATAAAATGGGGATAAATACTTAGATTCCTAGAAGGGAAATTCATCTTACAGAACTTCCTCTTTCTTCCAGTGAGAGTAGCCAGAAACCCATGGCTTCCCCTTCATCTGCATGGATATCTGGGGCTTCAGCACAAGGCAGGACCATGCACACAGAGGCTCCATGCCAAGAACTTATAGTTCCCTGTGGCTCCTTGACAATACATCGTTGCAGAAGCCACTATCCCCGGGGCTTGCCTGACTGCTGTGGCCCTAGAGCCTTTATCTGCAGTAACTTGTGAAGGTTTGTCTTGCTGACTTTTAAGGGTGAGATTTTGGTGGCAAGTGGCCAATACTCCAGCTTTCTTCCCTTTCAAAGGGACAGGAGACCTGAAGAGACCAGAGGAAGGGTTTCCATGCAGCTGAGGGCTAAGCATGACAGCTGGTCGGGAAATTGTCATCCACCAGGAAAACTTGTAAGATTTAAAATAAATAAATGAATTCCCAGCCTGAATCAGGGCAAAAAGTTGAAATCTCAATATTTTTGCAAACTGAAAGTAAAAAGATTTGATCCAAATTAGACACTTGGTTTTGAAAATTTCAAAATGTTTCCATTTCAATTTTGACCTTTATACATTGTTTTATACCAGACATTATATTTGGAAGCAAAAAATTTGTTTTGAACCAAAGAAATGGAATGTTTTGTTTAGAAAATGTCAATGTCGCATTTCAACAATTTTCAAAAAAATTTCAAGTGAGAAATTTCTCAAAAATTGACTATTTCCTGTGAAAAAATTTTGGTTTTAGCACACTGGCATTTTCTAATAGGTGAAAAAAAGAGTTAGGTAAAAAATTCCCCACCATCTCTCTTAAGCATGTTATATAGCTGACACTTCTGTGTCCTTCCTTGCCCAGAGCTGAAAACCAGTTTTTTCACCTTCCTATCACCGTAAAACACATCTACCCAATGTGTTCAGACCACTATGTGCAGTGACAGTGCTACGATTCTGGAAAAATTTCAATAGAAGATTCTTTGGAGCTCCCCTGGATTTAACTGAGTTATTGTACCGTAACAGAGTAGGGATCTTGTTGCTGTCACCAGCTGCCTGCTGGGGAAAGGTGTAGCTCAGCAGTTTGTGCGCATCATTTAGAAAATTTTTCCAGGGGACACTTGTCCAAATTAATTAGGGAGCTGGAGGCTGCAAGACCCTTAGGATTGTGTGTGCTCTCTGATCGGTTTACTAATTAATCTTCACAACTCTCTGGTAAGGCAGGCAGGCAAATTATTATTTGTCTCCATTTTCCACATGTGGATAACAAGGCAGCGGTCAAGAGGTTTAACTAAAACCATGTGCAGCTGGCAGGAAGTTGTGATGGTTCTAGTGGCATCTGTGGCAGGCCAGGTGGAACCAATTTGGTCTGTCTCCACCCAAATGGACTATCAAGGATGTTTTGAAGCAATCAAAGTAACAAGCATTAGGAGATTTGCTTGTGTCAGTTTACATTTTCAAGGCTACCTTTGGAAGAGAGAAGGGTGGAAACATACAGCCTGATTTGTACAGGTGCTGAGGTTAATTGCTGCTTTAGGTACTCAGCACCTATGACATTCTGGCCTTTTTTATATTTAAATGAAAGAGGAGAGTAGCTTTCATGTTACTACTTTCTGAAAATCAGTGAACAGAGTCCAAAGGCTGGTTCTACTTTCCTCCCTCCCAAAATTGTGTCATGAGTATTAATTAAATCAAAGGAGGCTGCTAGATGGAAGCCAACAGGGAACAAAACAACAGCAAAGAAAATATACCTTTAAAGAAAATCCCAAGAGTCCTTGAGGAAACAAAGGGGGAAGCTATTAATTGGGGAATGCCCCACCCCATACACTTGGCTCCAACTAGAGTAGAAGTTTGTTCTCCCCAGGATGAAAGAGGATACTAAAACTTTAGACTCTGGCAGATGGGGGAAAGGGTGTGTGTGGGCACCAGTGACTGGAGAGGTCCCTGTCAGACACAGAGGATGCTGCAGGGACTGATTGATGCTTCCCAGACTAGGAGAAGGAATGTCTGGGCTCTGTGGAACTCATCCAAAGCTGGCCAGGAAAGTGTAGGTAAGAACCAGGAATGATAGGCCTTTATAGTTTTAATCCTTGTCTCAGATTGTTACGTACCTTTGGGTGAAAGAATAAATAATGCTTGATTTTGAAGAAGCTGTTTGACTCACTTTAATCAGCCACTGCCATAAGCTCCCAGGATAGAAAGGCTTACACATGCCAAACACAGCTGGGCCTATTAGGCTAACATGGGTAGGAAACAGAGCTCCAGTCCCACAGTGGTTGAACTGCAGGGTTCTGCCATTGAGAGACATGCAGGAAGCCAGGCCTGAGGGGTGCACTCAAGGGGGACTCAAAGGGGTCTAAAGCACAGCTCACTCTGTAACAGTGACACATTGGAAGACCAAGTACACTACATCCATTAGATGTTAAGTATTGTTATTTTTAACTGTTGCCTGGCTCAGTAGTGCAGTTTGAGAGGGGAATTACTGAGATTCTCTCAATTCCTCCTCAATTTTATCTCCTCCAGCCCCCTTAAAGAAGTCCCATTGTAGTGATCCTTGCTTTGAAAGAAGGTGGCTAATCCAGCTCCTAGCAATGTCATTCATTCTGCTCCTTCATTCAACCAAAGGAGATCATTGGAGAGAGAAAGGGAAGATGTTCCCCTCCCCTAGGAAAAGAGTGTGTTACCTCCACCATTTCTTAACTTCCAAAGGAAAGAGTGCCTCCCCCACAGCGTATGGCTGGGCTCTGGCCATGCTGTAATTTATAAGGAAATGGTGTTCTGGTGAATATAAAGGGCGTAGGCACTTCAGATACCTTGGGAGTTATGTGGGTGTATGAGAGGGAGTGTGCAGCCTACATAAACAGGCCAAGGAACAATCAGAGAGAGAGCGTGCAGGACTGGAAAAACTGAGCAATGGGTGAGTATTCTCTTTAAATAAGTGAGTAAGCAACAGAAGAAAACAAATATAAACTTGTTATATTGCTTAAAGCTGACCCTCACTACCTTCCATTTATGTGCTAATGCAAGGCCCAACTCATATACCCATCCTGCCTTCATCATGTCAGAATCAGCAGATCACACCCCCAGTATCTCTGCACATACATATGCACATTCTGGGGGAGAGACCACGTGTTTTATACTCCGTGCAGTGTGTAGCATGCTTGGGTGCTATTGTAACAGTTACAAGAAATCAGTGAACATTATGTTCTGTTTTGCATATAAACACTTGACTAATGACTCCATACCTAACATGCTACTTTTAGTTATGCATAAAATTATAACTTGCCTTTTAATGATGGAAATAAATAAAGTCAGAGTGCTTCCACTGACAACACACAATTTTGCCTATTAACATTGCCATTAAGAAGTTTCGTTATTTTGAATTAGCAAGTGCCTTGTACTGCATTCTGCTGTTGCAGTAATGACAAAAGTAGCAATGGTACCAAGCATGTTTCTATTTTCTGTTTAATTTGCTTAAATTATTAGTGTGATAAAGTCTATACTATTACCAGCCTGAGAGAGTCAGCTTTGACAAGATAATAAGCTGACATTATTAAAGTGGTTCTATTCTAAGAAGTAACCATGTAGAAATGGCACCTTCTGTCTCAGCAGATCCATTCTTTGTGGGTGAAATTCACTCTTGTGCAGAATGCTTAAGTGTGACTTAAGGGGTGCATATAGGGTTGTGCTGATCTTCTGCAGAGGGGTGAATTTTTCCATGTGTGTATTCAATGTTTTATTCGTTTGCCCTAGCAGAAGAGTAGGTTTATTCCTGACAGCCCTGAAAAATCAAATATGCCCTGGAAGATTTAACTAGATTCTATTCTGACTCTTGCATCATCAACAGAATTCATAACTTAATTGCACTTGCAATCCCACTGTCTTCAAAACTATGCCCTCAGTTACATCTGTGAAAGGCCCCCCGAAGGTACCAAGGCCACACAGGTGTAAGTGAGGGAAGTCAATGGGGTTGCAGAGGTGTAACTGAGGATGGCTTTTGGTCTGCAGAATTATTACTGCTAATGAGTCAAAAAGAACTTGTTGAGATCCCAGTTTGAGCTTGCAAGGCTGGCAGTTAAGAAAACCCACCTTTTTACTTGTAAACTGAGCACATTTGATATGGAAGTCATTGAGACACCATAAACCTTTCTTAAAGTGTCACTTTCCTCAAGGCGTTCTTGTTTCCACTGGACGCATGCACATATTGTATACCTCTCTCATGCACATCAGTGCAGTGTCTCAGCTTATAAATCCAACTCTAGAAAAGCAATATGGTTTAATGAGCCCAGCTGGGGACTAGAAGCCAATAATTCCCAATTCTAACTCTGGCTCCACCCCTGACTGTCTGTGTTCTAAATTCTTTGTGTCTCAGGTTCTGGAGATGATTATTAATTCTCTGTGATGTGCTGACAGTGTGTTTGGTGCTGTACAAAACTCAGATAAAGACAAGGTCCTTAGTCAAGTTACCAGAATGGCCCCATTCTGCAAACGCTTGTTGCCATGGTATCACAACATCATTGTGAGAGAGAGGCAGGATTCCAATGAAGCTATATTCACAGTAGTAATTGTTTATAAAGTTGGGCTGTTTGAGACTGATTCTGATTTCAGTTACACCAGTGTAAATCAGTTGAAGTCAGTGGAGTTTCATTTATGTAAAAGGAGCATTTAATCAAGACTAAATAATTACTTAGCTCACACTACCATACAGGAAGACTTAGTTAATGTTTGGTGCAGCACTTTGAAGATGTAATGTGCAAAGTAGTATTATTAGAACATCTCACAAACTCCACAATATATTTGCCCCAAAGGACACTTTAATAAAGCAATTTTTAGTGTTTTTTCCCTATTCCCTGCTTCCTTGTCCCTCACCACCACATGCTTGCCATGTACACATGTCAAACTGTATTTAAAGCTGAGCTTTTTGTGACTAATACCTGCATTCACCTATAGGAAATCACTAACTTATAATGGCTGGTTGAGGGCCACTGGAGATTGTCGACATCTATTAATGTACAGCTTTAAAAAATTGAAGTAATTCAGAACCATTGAGCTATGCACATAGCTAGACTAGGTAGGTACATTTCTTATTACTGAGGATATATCTACACTTAAATAGCTACAGCAGCACAGCTGTAGTGTTTCAGCGTAGACACTACCTGTGCCAATGGGAGTGGTTCTTCCCTCAGCATAGGCAATCCACCTCCCTGAGAGGCAGCCGCTAGGCTGACAGAAGAATACTTTCATCAACCTAGTGCTGTCTACACCCAGGGGCTAGGTGGCCGTAGCTGTCTCTCTCAGGGCTGTGGATTTTTCACACCCCAGAGACATGAAGCTATGCCAGTGTAAGCTCCCAGTGGAGACCAGCCCTGAGTGTGCTCTGTCCATCCTCCCTCCACTTGTTCGTTCTACATACAGAAGTTTCATGAGTTTAACTAAATAGGTACAACCCTCCTAGTGTGGATGCTCTAAAAGTGGTTTGTGTGGACTGATTTAACTAAATCAATTTAAAAATAACACTTTTTAGTTAAACTGGTGCAACGTTGTGTAGAGGCCTTATGCTCGCTTGTTACATCTTGTCTTAAATTAGACTCTAAGCACTTCAGGGGAGGGACAAGATCTACCTAGCACAATTGGGGCCCCAGTCCAAGCATGGGGCACTTCTGCAATATCACAAAAAGCTGATATTAATCCTCCTGTTTGTTGGCCACCTACAACTCTGAAGCATGGGCTTGTTGATACTGGAAGATTATACCATGCGGGAACAGCACCCTCAGGAGTCATGGCAACAACCACGATGTAATTTCCTAGTATAAACAACCCCTGTGATACAGCAATTGGGAGGCACCATGTTAACAGCCTGGGCTTGAGTCTGCGCTCATACTAGTTTTATAGCATGTAACTCAACTGAACCCAACAGAATTATACAGGTGTAACTGGAGGCCAAGGCAAGCCCCACAGCTCCATGTCATTCTGTTTCACTACTGGAGTGAGCACTTACTGTTTCATTTTGTTTACTGAACTATTCACTACAGCTTTCCTCCTAGGTGTTTCTTTTTAAATTAATTTTCAGGAACTAGATGGTAATTTTCTTCAGTTTTGAAAAAACAAAAACTCCTCTCCACTTGCAACAATGTTGGCAGCCACGAACAAAGATCAGAATGGGAAAATGTTGAATAACAGGTTGTGTTTGTTCTGTACTAGGATCAAATGGGCAGCCAATGCTTTTCGCCAAGCTTAAAAAAGGCAAAATACCAGGCAGACTGCTATGCTCAACTGTTTAAAATTCAGCCACTCTGAGGAGCAACAATCATCTGCTCCACACCATCTGGCAGCTGTGAAGAAAAATAAAATAGCATATACAAGTACTGATCATTTACAATTTAAATGGAATCCTATGGTTTAACATGCATAAGGGGAAGTAATGTAATAAAAGGACTATTGATCTGTATCCTAGATTAAGTTAATTATTTCTAATGCATATCCAGGGGTACTGACTCTGCTCATTTTCTCCAGTCATCTTGTGTACAAACTACGTAGCTAGTCTGCAGCATGTTGGTGTACGGCTGTCCTCATGAGAATTCTCACTCCAGATTCAAATGGGTCCATGAAGTAACACATTCTTCTCATAATTGAAAAGGTGAATGCTAAAGATTTAGAAAGGAGATATAAATAACTGAGCAGCAAAAAGCTGTTAAAGAATATGATTCATGCACCAACGCACATAAGCAAGTGCTTAACTTTTTGAGCATGTGAGTAGTTCCACTGAAGTCAATGGTTCCATCTAGTCTTAAGTGATTACTACATATATGCTTAAAGTTAAGTATGTGCTTGTGTGCTTGAGGACCCCGTAGATATTTAAAATGTGAGACAGAGAAACAAATATTTCTCAAAAAATGATGGGTTTTTTGCTTACTTATCCAAAATGCTTAAGTTACATTCTTCAGAACTCTCTCTCTTGTGGGAGGACAAAGTTTGAAAATACTGAAGGTGAGAAAAATTCAGAAAATGTTAAAATATGAAAGGGTCATGAAGCGGGCACAACCATAGAAATTTGTGTTGGGAGAGCAGGGGAAACTGTTAGGCCATCTAACCCAATACTCTGCTAGTGCAGCATTGTTTAGCTCTGTATTCAGGATTTCCCAGCACCCGTCACTGTAAATAATCTAAACCCTACATCAGAGTGATGAAACTTCTACCATTTTCTTTAGACTATTCCATACTTCTACAGCTCGCTGTCAGATTCTCTCCCCTTTTTTCCAAACAAAATTCTCCCTTTCTTGTTTTCAGTCCACTTTTTCTACTATACCTACTTGTACTACCCTAAATAATTCATCTCCATCCAGACTGTTTACTTTCATCAAATATTTGCAGATTATCAGGTGCCTCACTTAGATGTTCCTTAGACAACAGAAGATAAACATCATTAAAATTGCTACTAAATCCATGTTTCACCTCTGCCATTTGTCCCATTATAAGTGCCCTTAAAAACAAACACTAGAGCTTTTTTAGATTCCTCTTCCCCCCCTCTCCTCCCATGGAAAATGTCAACAAAAATGGGGAGGAAACTGTTGAAATAGTCCTTGAAATAGTTCAACTTTTTGGTGAAAAATTGAAAACAAAAAAATTCACTTGAAAACTGAGTATTTTTAGCTGAATACTGTGGTGCATCACGGAAACTCCAGTTCATGCCCCCGTTATACTCTATGGGCTTGGCTCCTGGCCAGAATGCATCTCCCATTATTGATAGCTACTGGAGTGCATCATGAGTGATGTAGTCAAACTGGGGGCTCCAGCCCATAGAAACTGGGCCTGTGCCTCCATGTTGACGTATGAGTTGTGTTTTTCTTTTTTGCTGATTTTTTTTTTTAATTAAAAGTCAAAGTTTTCTGTGGGAAGCAGATATATTTTGCTAAAAGTATCTTTTAATCTAAAGCTCAAATTTCTGCCAAAGTCCAGTTTCGAAAGAAATTTTTTTCACCAGTCTTAATCACCATATTTAGCAATGGATACCTTTTAAAACAGTACTCTGAGTCCAAAAGGGGTAGTAGTATAGGTTCTACAAGATACAGCTAACCACTTATGATTTCATCCCAGCTGAGCATGGGACTACCAGTCCTTTATATTGATTTGAGGCAACCCTCTTAGCAAAACTGAACAAAAACCTTTAAAATCAAATCAAAGTCTTGACAAGACTTGGGGCAAGATTTTCAAAAGCAAGTAGTGATTTTGGATTCCTTTGGTTTCTGGGATGCCAACTGGAGACACCTTGAAGTGGCCCAGTTTTGAGGGCCAGTGCTTTCTGAAAGTCACGCCCCTTTACAGTGTCTCCATGTGGGCTCCCAAAAATGGAGGCACCCAAAATCACTAGTCATTTTTGAAAATCTTGGCCTGTCACTACTGCCCCAAAGGTGACCAAGACTAAGCAGCATGGAAGTGATGACAACAGTGTAGTTTAAAGATGCTTGTTTCTTAATGCATCCATACAGATACTTTTGACTTTTTGTGCTTGCTTTTTTTTTTTTTAGCACTCCATTCAACTACTGGATAGGGTTTTTTTGTGGTTAATATCATACATAATTTTATCAAGCAGAATCTTCTCAAGATAGTTTCCTTCTTCACAAACGTAACCTTATCTTTTGTGGTTCAACAGTACGAGCACGTACTGGAAAACAATTATTTATTACGAGATGCAATACTGTATACAGAGAGCCCAAAACAGACAAACAAAATCAGCAGGTAATGCTCGCTCACTCACTGTACTGCTCCTTTCTTGACTGACAATTGCACACAGAAATGAAACCCACATCCAGAAGTTGCTGCAGGTCTCAAAATGAAAATTACTTGTGGCAGGGATAGTCTTTTTGTTCTGTGCTTGTACAGTGCCTAGCACAACAGGATCTGGTCAATGACAGGGACTCCTACATCCTACCAAAATGCAAATAAAACAACAGAAACAAAACTATATCCTTCACTGTGAAAAATACTGACATCAATGTAATCTGTATTCAGATATTCAATATAACACTGAGTTACAGTTAATGAAAGCAATTTGGCACAGATGGCTTGATCCTTGAACCACACCACTCAAGTCATCAGCATCTCCAGGCATGGAACACTTGCAGGAGCAGTTCTGGTAGCTGAAAATCCTTGAAATTTTCATCCAAATATGCATAGAAGGGACATATGTAAACAATAAAAATGGTAATAAAATGGCCTTTTAAACAGAAATAGAAGTTCAGACCCAAGATGTACAAGCAACCCACAGAAACTAATAGGGCTGGTCGGAAGTTTTCCCTAGAAACTTTTTCTATAGCAAATTTGGGTTGGGTTTTTATTAACAAAAATTTTTGCAAAGAGGTCTGCTCTCCTGATTTTTTTTTTTTTATTTCCCCCTCAGAAAATGGAAAACCTGCTTTTGGTTGCTGAAAAACAAGAAGTTTGGTTTTCAACAAAGTCAAAGATTTCGGGGGGGAGGGGGCATAAGAAAACACAACCCATCCACAACCAGTTTTCCAATCAGTTCTAGAAACCATCAATAATAAAATTGCTAACAATGAGGAAATGATCATAAGGAGCTGTATTGCTGAGGGGAACCCCTTTTGGCCTAGGACACAGTTCAGATATAACCATGGTCATTAGTACTCAAAAGTCATTACCATCTGAACAGTGCCATGATTTACACACATCTGACTTATGGTGCTGGTTATCCCTAGGACTCAATTACTGACCCCTGTAAAATGTTTTACTATTCTCTCCATTGTACAGATGGGGAAACTGTGGCAAGGAAATGTTAAAGCCCAAATTTTGAGACATTGCTTTTGGTATTGGGCACCTTAACTTTTTGGGGGCCCAACTTCAGACACCTAAGGCCTTATTTCCAGAACTGCTGAGGTCAATGGGGGCTGTAGGTACACAGCTCTTTCAAAAAACAAACAAAACCTACTAAGTAACATTATTTAGTACATGATTTTAGGTGTCTACCTTCAGGTATCCGAGTCTGAAGATTTTGGCCCAGTTGATGAGGCTATGTGTGAAAATGTGGGCCTAAGTGACACTTGCCCAAGGTCACAAAGTGAGTTAATGGCAGAGTCAGAAATAGAATCTCGATGCTGTGACTCTGTCTGGTGCTCTATTCAATGCCCCAGGCTCCCTATGGGAAATGAGTTGATGGTGTCAGTCTAGTCCTAGTGGACAGGTGTCCATAACTAAAGCCACTATCACAACTGGTAATCTTAGCAGAAAGGCAAAGGACCTGAATTACTATCAAGGCTACAGATCGGGGTAGGCAACCTATGGCACGTGTGCCAAAGGTGGCACGCAAGCTGATTTTCAGTGGCACTCGCACTGCTCAGGTCCTGGCCACTGGTCCTGGGGGGCTCTGTATTTTAATTTAATTTTAAATGAAGCTTCTTAAACATTTTAAAAACCTTATTTACTTTACGTACAACAATAGCTTAGTTATATATTATAGACTTATAGAAAGAGACCTTCTAAAAAAGTTAAAATGTATTACTGGCATGCGAAACCTTAAATTAGAGTGAATAAATGAAGACTCGGCACACCACTTCTGAAAGGTTGCCGACCCCTGCTATAGATGATGACGACGACGATGACCATTTACATGGTGATGTGGGGAAGTTCCTGACCATTCTGTGCACAGAGGACTTTGGTTTCCTGGACTATTCATCTAAACCTTTTCAAACTGATTTGGAGGTGATGTGGCCCGGTGGCAGCCTGCTCACAGCAAAACCATCCATGCCTTGATCTTGGCATCCATCTTTTAGTAGTTAAACAATAAACAACTCAGAATTTGGCAAGGTAACTGATTCTTCCAGCATTTTAAGCAAAGCCCCTGCCCTCGCTCCTGTCCTCGCCTCGCCTAGCACTTCCCCTAGATGGAGCAGGCAACCATTCTTAACTGGTTTGTTGGATCCAATTAGTCAGTGTCTCCTTCTGGCCCTCTAGGCTCTTGGAGGACTAGCTGGGGGGCATCAAAGTGCCAATACCTGCAGCAGGGAGCAGAGGAGGTCTGATAGACCCCATCCCTCCCAGGCCTTAAGGCAGGCTGGATAATGCTTATATTTAATATAAAATGTAAATCAGATCTGTATTAACCTGTATACCCAAGAATACAGTTTCTCACAATGAACAAAAATTTCCCTAAACAAAAGAAAAGAAAACACCTATTGTCAGAGGCCCCAGATTCCTATTGCCTCTCACTTTCTATCTATATATCTCTAGCACTTTGCAACCAATCACCATGCTGTCTTTCATATCTTTTAGACACATACATTCTGAACTAGCAGACAACTGAAGTCAATACTGATCCTTGCATGCTCCAAACTGTGCCTACCTTATGCAACAGAAAATGTTGCACTAGATTTATACAGAGACACAGTAGGTTTCTCCATGTGGCTCTGCTAATAGTTCACAAAAGAATCACAATCAACTGGCAAATGGATTCTCCCTTCCTCACCCCCCCACACATCTGGGGTTGGATTACAGACCTTTTTTTAAAAAAAAAAAAAAAAAAACATTCTTGTAAGAGTAAATTACAGCACTAAAGAAAACCATGCAGACTTGGAATTTGGGTGGAATCCATTTATTCCATATGTGCAAAAACTGGACATGGAACTGGATGAACCACAACAACCAAACTGAGACCTCTCCATGTGTTATACCCATAAGCCACTCTTGACTGAAATCCTGTAAATCTTTTCCTTATATAATAAGCTGCCTTGTCTGGTACAGTTTGATTTCAATTATATATATTTTTCCTTCATGTTCAAACGTATCATAAAAAGGTCTGTAAACTCTGTATATCACACAGCCTTTTAATATATATATTTTCAAATGAAAGATCAATTCCTCATGTCTAAGCATGAGGAAAAAAGGGACACTGCCATATAGTATGAACTTTAAAAAAAAAACAAAAACAAAGAAATCTTTGCACCTACAAATTGTTATAATATGGTAGAAAAATTAGAATCTGCAGAACATTCTTCCCTGTACTTAACACACAACCAAGAAAAGATCTGCCATCCCCAAAGGTAGGTAAATCCCTGTAGGATTTATTTTGTATATGGATTGTCTTTACTAATTTTATTTTTCAACAAAACTATTTGGGTCTTCAAAAAGCCAAGTAATAAAGAATATACTCATCCAGTATATCTTAAGTGAGGCTTTTAAAACCCATTCTGTTTCAGAGCAAAACCCCAAAACCCTAGTCCCTCCCCCCCAAAAAACAACCAAACAATCACAAAGCTAGAAATCCACAAGTCCCCATGAAGTGATTCAAGGATCACAATTTGCTATTTCAGGAAACATCTGTCTCAATGTGTCTTGAATAGGATGTTCACTGTGAAGTTCATAAATAATAATTTCCCTGATTTATTATTAATTGTATCCGGACCGTGTATTCAGCACTCAAGAGAGCTGTACAGATATAAAATTTGTTGTTCCTTTTTATAAAAATTTGGTTCAATCACAAGGATGAAAGCACCACTTTCAAAACAGTGTAGTGAGTGTTTTTGTACTTTGTCTTAGCTATTCTTATGACAGCAAAGTATATTTATAAACTATACATTTTCCAAGGAAAAAATCTATTGAAATCTCAATTCAAACGTAAACAAAATACAAAACTTTTATTATGCAGAAGATATTGTTCCACAAACCCTTAAATACTGTATCTGGTAATTCTGCACACACACAAGCATAATTACATTAATTCACTATTTGTTGCATTTATTTGCAACACACACACGTATGATATTCATGTTGATACTTTGTTTTCTGGAGAGAAGAAACCATAGATGATTCTCAAGCCAGTTATATTGGAGGTTGCGTCTGGTTATTTTTATAGTTCTTATACTAGGGATTTTATGGATTTATCAAAATACCATAATTTTTATTTGTCACAAATTTTCAAGAAGCTCCAAACCAGATTGGATCCTCTCATACAGTTTCAGTTCATTGACACCATATGTAAGCATTGCCAAAGCTATAAATACATCATGTGTCTGCCTCAAAGGCGGGCTTCACTGTGATTTTTGAGTACAGATTTTACAATATGCAAGACTGTTTCTCCAGTTCCCTTCCTTTTAAGTCAGGGGGACTATTCACTTGAGTAAGGTTACGAAGGATCTTAGATAGCCCTCCACCCATGCCTCAGCTAAAACCAGTTTAGTGAGCCACCTAAGGATTCCTCTACATAATGGGAATCCTCAGGTGGTGCAAGGCTGCGATAGTGGTTCCTATGCCTCTACTTGGGCACTAGCAAGGCCATCCCTATACCCCTGTGAACCAAGGTTACTAGGACAGCCTCTTCAGACCACAGTTAGTTGGTATAAAATACAGCAGCCCTTAGGTTGCTCTAATTTGTATCAGGGACCAGATCAGGGGAAAGTAAACAGCACTTCTGCCCTCAGTCCAAGCACAAAGAGTACTACTTGGCTGTCACTGAGGATCTAGCCATCTCTTATGAACTCACTCATTAGACTTTTACTCTCTAATAGGCTGGTGTTCTCTTACTTTTTTGTACATGGACAGACAGACAATGGCAGATTTAGGTCAGAATTTTTGGTGGGTCGCTGTAACTTGCCTCAGCAATACATGTGCATGTTAATTAATGGCATTTTCGAAAGGGCTCCACAGTGCTCTGTAGCAGCTGACAAACTATTCCCAAGTCTTGTTGCTGCTTTGGAGCCCTCTACTATGCACAGGGGCTCTTTTCAGTCAGGGAGAGTGGAGAAGCTGCCCCCTGCACAGATCCTTGCACTAGATGAAATAATCCATTCCATAAACAGCTGTGAATGGCTTAAACCTTTGCAAGGAAAATGGTTTTATTTTCTCACTTTGTTTGGCCCCCAGGGTATGTATGTGTACTGTTCCCAAAAATTCAGGGGACAGGTCCTGCAACTCACTGTCCACACCCAGGGAGGACTTCAGATACAGTAGAACTGCCAGGAGACAGGACAGCTGGATAGGAAATCTGCACCTCTGCCTGCCATAAAGGCTTCCTCTTCCCAAGTGCACAGCTGTGTTTGGAGATAAGGCCTGGGCAGAGCATCGCTGTGCTCTATAGATGAATGAAACAGCCCCGGCGATAATGCAGTCCTGAGGCTGCAGTACTAGCTGTGGAGTGGCCTGGAGGGAGGATTCCTTCCACCCTAGTCCCTATGGATCTCCTTAGCATCCACCCAGTTACTGGGCAAAGTATTTGGCTCTTTGGAAGTGCAGTGATTCTCCCCCTCCCCCCACAAACATTAGCATTATAATACCATTAGCTTCCTTAACCTGGACCTGCTTCTATTGAAGTCAGTGCCAAACTCCAAATTACCTCAGTGGGAGCAGGACCAGATCCCAGATCAGCATCTCTGTATTTCAGCTACACCTGCTGTAGCCCTATTTTACAGTAGGTGCAATGTGAACATACTCCACACCAAACTGCTATGGGACCTGGAGTAGAACAAAGAGCAAACAGCTGAGGAGCCCTCTAATTTCTGCAAATAATAAACTGAAGAGAGTCCACAGGACAGCAACAAAAATGATAAAACTTCTAGAAAATGTGACCTATGAGGAAAGGTTAAAAAAACTGGGCATGTTTAGTCTTGAGAAAAGACGACTCGGGGCAACCTGATAAGTCTTGAACTACATTAAGCATTTTTATAAAGAGGATGGTGACTGTTGTCCATGTCCACTGACGTAGGACAATAAGTAATGGCTTAATCTAAAGCAAGGGAGATTTACGTTAGATACTAGGAAAAACTTCCTATCAGCTCCGGCCGAGGCTTCCAAGGGAGGGTGTGAAATCCCCATCAGTAGAGGTTTTAACTGTCTAAAATGGGCCATCTTGATTATCACTACAAAAGTGTTTTTTTTTCCTCCTGCTGATAATAGCTCATCTTGATTAATTAACCTCTTACAGTTAATATGGCTACTTCCACTTTTTCATGTTCTTTATATGTATATATATCATCTTACTGTATGTTCCATTCTGTGCATCTGATGAAATGGGCTGTAGCTCATGAAAGCTTATGCTCAAATAAATTTGTTAGTCTCTAAGGTGCCACAAGGACTCCTGTTCTTTTTTTAAAAAGAGAGTGGACAAACAGCCTCAGGGATGACCTAGGTTTACTTGGTCCTGTCACAGCACTTGAGGCTGGACTTGCATGGACCTCGAGAAGTCATCCAGCCCTACATTTCTATGATTCTATAAATTTTGGAAAAGGATTCTTGGTCTGAAGATCATTTTGCAAGCAGTTTGTTGCAAGTATTCAGTAATTGAAGTTTGAGTTCTGTTAGTTTTTTGACTTAACAGAGAGGTCACATACAGGTTTCAGGGGTCTACCCAGCAGGGCCAGCGTTACACTTGCTGGGGCCCAGGGCAGAAAGCTGAAGCCCCACCACATGGGGCTGAAGCCCAGGGTCTGAGTCCTGCTTCAGTTTCAGCCCTGGATGGCCTGAGCAATGTAGTCTCACAGGGACCCCAAGCAATTCCCCTGCTTGCTACCCCCTAACGCTGGCCCTGGCTTTTATATGCAGAAAACCCGTGATTGTAGCCTCAGAAAGAAAAAGGTTGAGAACCCCTGCTATGGAGGATGCAACTCAGATCCTGGGATGTCCAAGTGGGGAGATGCTAGGAAGGGAGCAAGTGCCAGTAGGCCAGAGGTGCAGTGAGTGGGTGGGGGGAGGGTGTGCAGGGGCTGACTCACCACTAGGGTGCCTCCTTGTGGCCAGGCATGGCATAGCAGCTCTCTCCTTGTCTGGTACCACCTGCTGAAGGGCACTCCAGCGGTCTTCTTGTGACTTGGCCCTCCGGCTGGATTACTTTAAAGTCTCTTCCCTTCCAAGACACTCAACAAACAGAAACAAGGAGAATTAACTCAAAGGAATCATCCCAAAGCTGGGTTGAGGCTCTCTTCATTCAGAAAGCACGCATCAGGCTAAGGCTCTAAACTGAGTGCAGAAGTAAACAGAGAAGAAAAGATTTTCTCAAAGTGAATCAGCATCTGATTCTCCCTGCCCTTTGGGAGGGGCCATCAGGCAGCAGTCATATGAGCAGCTCCTGCCTTTAGTTGGCCCTCTTTTGAGGAGATGAGAACTGAAGGTCTGGTGTCCGCCCTGATCTGCCAGCCACTGAGCTGGGTTTCTGCCTCTGAAGCGTCTCCCTTCAATCCTATCATCTCTCACAGGTGTGATAGGGTGGAGACACCGGAGCCCACTGTGGGGTTTGTATTTTCCCCATCACAGTGGGGTATGTGGAAGATGTGTAATCATCTTTTCAGTAGCCCTGGGGAGAGTCCTTAGCCCCAGGCACTATTAACTTTCCAAGCTTACTCTCTCCCTAATGCTGGGGGTCCCCCTTTAAGAAGGTCTCTGGGGCAGCTGCTCCCTGTAGGAGTCCCAGGAGAACAAGATGTGGGGAAGGAGCCATTGGGTATAAATGGGACTTCCTAGACCTCTTACTATTTCCTGGTTCTGCTGGGTTCCACATGGATTCTAGAAGATCTGTGGAACTTTGGGGAGAGCAGGACATATGGCCTACATTGTGGCAATTAGAGGGCAATCTAATGGAGCAATTGAGGAGAAGTCTTCTTGAGGAAATCCTCACAGAGAACTCCTTCTCATTGCTACAGACTTTCCCACAAGAGGCTCTGATCGGGTCCTCAGTTGTTTAGCCACTGCATAATTTTCATAAGCAAGAAGTTAGTTTTATTCCAGTCCAGTTCTGAAAGGTCTTAAGTACTTGCTCTCAATCATATAGTGTATGCTGACATCTGGTGGCATTGAGTAACCAAATCTTCATTAACAACTCTTATTTTCCAAATTGTTTTGTTTTCCTGTTGTATTTTATGAATGTTTTGAGTTTAAGCACTCAGTAGAATGCATACACAGTGTAGCTAGACATTGCTAGTAATGTGTTATGAATGATTGCCTGGAGAGTTATTTTCAAGCTAACAGAGTATTGTAATTTCAGGATCAATTATTGCATTATAAAACAGAGTGAATATGTCCCATTAGTTTCCATAGTCAATAGATAGCACTGTAAAACAGTAAATAAAATTATGGACCCAATCTTACTCCTACTGAGCCAGTGGCAAAACTATCCTTGAGTTCAGGGAGAGCGGGAGCAGTGCTATGCTACCTCATCAATGACTGTTTTTTACGATTATATTTGCAGTACCATCACATTACTATATATATATAATGATTTTAAAAACGCATTTGTATGAGTAGACAGTTATTCATGGTAACAAATGAAAGTTTGTTTCATTTCAAGATTTCATGGTTTAAAAGAGATCTATTATATGAGTTTTACATTAAAATTTGCATTAAAATCATGTTTAAATTTCATTTCCTCTCATCTTATCCTGCTTTTGATTAGCTTTAAGAGCAGTTGATGGTCCTGTGCCTTGCGGTTTTTGCATTTTATATTTTGTGTACACAGTCCGGAATTTTATGTGAAATTGTAGGTTTGATCTTTGACCTCTGTTTACTATAATACTGATTTACCACTAATTTGATAGCAAGCCATAGGGGTCTAGTGTAAACAAGCTGCTCACTTTACATAGCTATGTTTGACTCCTAAGTGGAGAAGTATGTATGGAGTATGTGCAAGATACTGTAGTCTACTACAGAAATAATAAAAAAACTCATCACTGTTCAACTCCCAGGTAACATTTACATTTAGAGAAAATATGTTGCATGCCTGATAGGGAGAGAAAATGCATTTCTTATTCAACAAACAAATCTAAGATGTTTTAGATTATTATTTAGAGTGTTGGAGAGCTCAACCCTGCTCCACTGAAATCAATGGGAGCTTTGCCACTGACTTTTAATCCTGATCCGCTTAGTCTAAATTGAGAGAGTAGAGAAGATGAAAATGAAAATGCAAAGGACCAAAATCTTTCACTCACCATCCAGAGAGTAAAGGGCAAAAGCCTTCTATGAGGTCTGTAAAATGTTTCTCTGCTGCAATACTCTTTTTTCCTTACATTGCAAGCTGCTTCCCTTTGGGATGTCTATCAATCAATAATATAGTTGAAATCAAAGAAAGTCTTCCCAAAATGGCAGAGTTACCAAATGTAAGCCAGGCAAAAGTATAGCACTGATGAACTACACTCCGGGTCAGCGCTTCCATTTAGTGACCGAGGCAATCGCCTAGGGCGCCAGGATTATTAGGGGGTGGCATTTTGCCGGAGGGGGGTGGCAGGTGGCTCCGGTGGACCTGCCGCAGGCGTGCCTGCGGAGGGTCCGCTGCTCCCACGGCTCCGGTGGACCTCCCGCAGGCTCTCCTGCAGCAGCTCCACCAGAGCCACAGACCAGCGGACCCTCCACAGGAATGCCTGTGGCAGGTCCACTGGAGCCACGGGACCAGCGCATGGGCGGCGAAATGGCCGTGCGCCTAGGGCACTAAAAACACTAGCGCCGATCCTGACTACACTGCAGATTTCAAAGAGCGTTATTCTTGCAAATGTCCTGCAGTACACTTTTGTTCTGTACAGGATGTTTCCTCAGAACATTTAACTCTAAGTGGAATTAAGTCTTACAACTTATTAAAAATAAAGTGACATTCGACTAATTGCAGCTGCCGGAAGGGCAGACTTTCTGCTGTTGTGAGGTGGCAATTGAACTGAAATAGTTCAATATTACTCAAATGAATTTGACCCTTCCTCAGACTGTAAGCTGGTATAATGTAAAAAGAAATTTGAGACCTATTACATATCCAATACCATCTTCAGTTCTGAAAATCAGTGTAGTGTTAGAGCATAGACAAGATGGGATGAAATGGCTGGACCCTAGAATAATGCTTCCATCACTACTAGCATTGCACTGTACCGACAGCAGGAGAAACTCATAAAATGCTCAGCTACAGAGAGCCTGTCCCCACCATAACAAAAACAAGGAGTCTGATGGCACCTTAAAGACTAACAGATTTATTTGGGCATAAGCTTTCATGGATAAAAAAACCACTTCTTCAGATGCATGGAGTGAAAATTAAAGATGCAGGCTTTATATACTGACACATGAAGAGAAGAGGAAGATCAGTCACATTTTTATTTCAAGTGATAAGCTGATGAGAAATGACAATGGTCCTGTGCCTTGCAGGTTTATTTTGAGGGTCAATTCAATGTATTTTATGCCACCTCCAAATTTTCGTTATGCTGCCAATTCGTGCTTTTTTGAAAATGGGGGAACTGCATTGCAGAAGTTATTGGCAGCTGAGATGGGGACCAATGTGGCTTTTGGCACCCAGGAAGTGGTTGGAGGTGGTTTTGGTTATCCAAGCAGATGAAGTTTTTGGTACTAAGCATGAGAAGCATCAAATCCTTCCCTCTCAACTTTGGGTAGAGCTAGAAATGACTTTAAATATGGGAATAGGAGCTGGATTTGGATTTGTGTTTTCACCCCAGCAGCTGCTCCCACTGCTCTCTAGACCTATATCTGCCATTACATCCAACAATTACAAACTGAAAATGACAAAGAACATTAGCTGGATGTTTCTGCTAAAATGATCTGCCTTGAAGTAGCTAATGTTGACATTTAAATTGTCCCTAGCCTTCTAGGTTAACAGAAGAATGGATGCCATTCACAATTCTCCCACAGCTATTATTTCAACTCTTTCTAAATGCAGGCAAACATTAGTTGCATCAGTTTACATTCCATACCCATTTTAAAGGCTACTTTGCAACCATAAACCAAACGGCCTACAGACAATTTTTTTAAAATGCAAGTTTAGATTCCAGAGCACAATTATGCAACATTTTTAAATAATCTGCAGTTATGCAGCCATTCATATAGTCATGTAATAGAGAAAAGAAGCTCCAACAGAATGTACCTATTTATTCATATCTATAATCATCCTGAAATGTACAAAGTACTCACAGGAATTGTTATCACAGGAACCGGTATTTCAAGTTAGACTGTACACATTGAATCACTGAAACAACATGTTTCTTAGTATTAAATAATAATTTCACTGAATGAGTGGCATTTAGAAATAGAGTCAATGAAGAATCAGTTTTAGGCTTGCACAATAGAAAACTAGTTTGTCTAGAATACTAGTACTGACTCTGTTTGTACTTACTGGCTGCTTGGAATAGTCTTCCTGTCACAGACCACCAAAAGACCACTTTCTTTTTCTTCAAATGCTCCTTCAAGCCTCCCTCTGTGTTCAGGATTTTGTAGCCCAACCCACTCAACCCTTGTAATATTGAATAATTTAACCTATGGAACAGGGCATCTCATACATTTTCCATCATTGTGGCAAATCCCAAAGGAAAGTGACCTCCTTACAAATTGAACACCACCTGGATTGAACTCCGGCAAGATGCTTAAGGTGGCGTGGCTTGGTTGAGTATTCATTAGTCCTGCCACTGCAGCTTCTTGATGCCCATGTGAGCACCCTCCATGAAGAGGCATTCGTTGTTACACATGCTTGGAATTCATGAGTTTTCCATCCTAACAATACCTCCATACCAAGAAAGCTACCAAAACTGAACCAGTGCTGATGGAGGTAGTTGCTAGGTTGCCTTCAAATATCTTCATTTCTGACCACGTCCTGTCACTTGATTTGGGGCAGCTAATGAAGATGATATGAATCAGAAATATCAGTCAGGTGTTCTCCAGTCTTCCTTAGCACCCATAGTTCACCGCTGTACAACAGAGTTAGTAAAACTATGGTTCTATAGCGTGACATCTCCCCAGAGGCTACTGACAGCAATTGCTTACACAGAAAAGTAGCAACAGGACAATCTATATTTTATCTTTAGCTTCTTTAATGTATTCACGTGTTCTGTCCTTTCTGAAAGCAGTTAATCTCACCTCCCTCTGCCCCCTGCATCTGTCACCTGGGCCCCTGCCCCTCCTTCTCTGCTGCTTAGTTCCCTTAAACGCAGTGCTCAGTCAACCGCTGAAAGTTCATTTCTGCACTTGCTCCAGGTGCCTAGTTCTCTTCACCCCTGCGCCTCTGGACCCTCCCTGCTGGTAGGTGGAAGCTCCAGTCCCACTGGTTGCTCTGGAACTAAACAATGAATCCTATTTCCTCTCCTCCTGCTCTGCAGATTGTGTTCTTGTATCCACCTGTTGACTCTCATCTGAGACTTAGATTATATGTCTTTGTACAGTGTCTAGCACAATGGGGTCCTGGTTGGCAGCCAGAGGTGCTCTGCAATACAAATAATAAGTGCAGCCTGAATGGCCACCAGCACTCATGTATGTCCTACACAAGATGTTTCAGAGGGGCACACTGCTAATAATGCTGCTGTCACTTGTATCTCTGGGAGCACTGCTCAGCAAAACAACAGTACCTGAGAAACAACATGGAATGAGGAAGGGATGCCAACCTAATTATTCCAAGAGTTTTCTCACTGTATACCTTCCTGGGCCATTTCCTAAAAATGAGGCCAACAAGTAAGATTTCCAGCCACAGCAGACTGGCAGATGGACAGTGTAAACAATAATTGCCCAAGGGTATCCAAGATTCTCTAGTGGTCTGATATTCATGTGTCTACAGAACTGTTCAGATTATGCTCAGGTACATTCTCTACAAATCCTAGGATGCAACAGCTCTGCCTTTAGTTCTCAATATAAAGCCCTCTCCGCTACTCTGTGAGGCCATGTCTATCCTCCTGTGATTGTCAGCCTCCCTAACCCTTCTTTCTTCATGATCCCCCAAATGTCTTGACCTCCTTTAATGCCCTCTCAACCCTTTAACTTCACTTCTATTCCCTTTTCCCACTACAGTGATAAAAATTTGTTCAGAGGAATTTCAGATTTCATCTTTAAAACCCAATGGACTGGTTTCCCCTTACAAAACCAGAGTTGTTTACATTTTGTGCACACTTCATACACACACTCCAATTTAATCTCATTCATTTATGTACAAAACCATCCTAGTGAAATTGAGTAGCACTTTAAGAAAAAAAAGTTGGGTGAACATATGAACAAGGTTTTATATGCACCATCAAGTGTATTTGCTCTTGATTATTGCTTACTATCCCACTGAAAAAGTTTCACTTGTCTAGTCACTGAGCAAAAATAATATCATGCTGTATAGGTGACTAATCAGACAATGCAAATAGGTGAAGTGACATCTTGAAAACGGACCCATCGGCTGAAATCTGTTCACATAAATTATTTGGAAAATACTTACAAATAACAAATAAGATCACAGAAATAAGTTGTGCAAATGACTCAGTACTAAAAAAGAGCTAAATTAATTGGACAGTTTATTTGCTATGAATAATCTGACCAGCCTAAATTATTAGAGTTAGTCAGTGCTCAGCGGGTTGTGAAAGAGTTAAGCTTGCAGGCAGCTGATACAGAACAGGGGTAGGGCACTGGGACCGCGGGGGGGGAATGGTCAGAGTGCTGTGCTAGGAGCAGTAAAGCTAGCTGAAAAATTCCTGCATTTGGCTTTGTTGTTATGCTATCACTATGCCCTACAAATTTGTATAGGCAACAAAACCCCCGCCCCCATACACCTCCAAGTTCCCCAGTGTCCCAGCTGTAGCTCGCCTCCCTCCCCCGACTCTACATACACCTGTGCAATGTCCGGGCAGCAGTAGGTGCAGAGGAGTGTGTCATACAAGCAGAATTTCCTACTCCCAAACCGTCCCGAACCAGGAAGTGACTAAAGTCTTCACGCTCCTCTCCTGAGAGCAACACGTCCCCGCCCGCTCATGGCACTGCCTGCAGCGGAGTCCCCCTGGGGGCACAACTGATGGCTGGAGAAATGCACGTCCTGACCACATTGGACCATCTGTCCTGGAACTCCACTTCTGCGGAGCAAGGGGCCAGAAGCGGGTCCCAGTCCAACTTTTGGTACAACACAAACAAGGTAAGCCAGAAAGTGTCTGACCCAGGAGGGCTTAGGCGTGGGGGTGCCACGCAGAACCAAGTAGAAGGGAAGGAGAGCCTAATGGAGTTTGTTACAGGAGTTACTAGTTTCACAGGAAGTTTCTTTTTGCTGCCTCATATTACTTGCTTTAAAGAGCCACCCTTAAGCAATTTACACCTGCTTTTCATTAGTTAATCAGCATTCACCCTCCACTTCGTTAGCTCTGGACACCCCTCTATCCCCAAAGCACAGGACACTGAAAGATGCAAGAAATAGGCACTTACCAACCTTCACGAGGACAGACAAATGTTCTCTTATGACAGTTTAGGGTGTAGCTATTTTTTTAAGTGCCAATACTGTGCTTGGTGCTGTATAGATCACAAAATGGAGACAGGCCCTGCATTTTAGAGCTAACAACTTGTTTGTACATCTGCTAATAATAAAAAAGCATTGGAGGCTGATTACATACCTTGGCCTCCTCCCTTTTTATGGATTCACAAACTGTGAAGTAATGGAGGTTAAGAAACACACTGTCCTGTTTGGGTGAGAATTGAGCTCCCTTTTTGTAATGCAAAGTTCTTGATCGTTACAGGAGACAGTCTTTTTACATTTGACTTGTAAAGAGCTACTACCCCTCTCCACAAAATGTCCCCAAAATAGATCATACTCCCCTTGAGGGTCCCAGTAACTCCCTCCCCTGATTCTGCATTCACCTATTGGGCAGGTGTACTGGCAGCAGTTAAGATAGAGGCATATGTCAGACAGACAGTCTCCAACTCCCAAACCAGTGAGTGACTGTGAAGTCTAGCAGTTCCTCTCCTCTGAGTAACTAACTAGTCCTCTCCAGAGCTGGGCTATGCCTGGTATTGCTTGTGGCAAGACTGCAGTGCTTGCCCTGGAACTGGGCATGTGAGATCCAGAACTTAAGTGGTGCCTGATGATGGGAAAAAGATAGACATCCTGAATGTTATAGACCAGCTATCCGGGAACTACACCTTCAGGGAACAGGGAGCTGGCAATGGATCGCTGTCTGACTTCTGGTCCAACACAGGCAAGGTAAATAAAATGACTTGCAAGGTAGGAGGGAGTTCAAGTGAGTTTAGAAGCTAGAGCCCAGGAGCCCAACTGAACTTGCTGAGCTACTCAGGGAAGGTAGTGCAGAGAAACTGCTGCTGTGACACAAGGAGTCAACAAATGCTTATAATAGGAGGCTACAGCCCTGCTTTTGTTTTTTTAGTGGGTGGTTATTTAAGTAACTTTTGTTGGTATTGGTTAGATAATAGATGACAGTACTCCTGGAGTTCTGAACTGTTTTGTGGAATATTCTATCACTTTAATATGGACACCAGAACATGGTCTTTGGGAAAATACTTATTCTTTCTGTAGTCTCAATTTTACAAGTAAACTGAGGAACAAAGGAAATAACAGTAGCTAGATCTAGGGTTGTGGGGACTCTGTGTGTGTGTGTGTGTGTATATATATATATATATAATATTAAAAAAACAAGACTAACATGATGTATGCCCATCATTGGCCTGATCCCTCTGCTTGTGTATCTTAGCCCTTTCCCGTACCTTTCACCTGTCTATTTAGGCCACAGTTGTACAATGAGAAGTATGGAAGTGCATCCCCATGCACATGGAGCTCTGTGTGCAACTCCTTGCAGGAGCAGGCCTTGGATTGTATTCTTTTTACTGCAGGGACTGGGTCTTCCTGTGTGTTTGTACTGCACTTACACAATGGGGCCCTGACCCCAACTGCATTTTTCTCTCTCTTTTTTGTGATCTACCAAGGGTCCAAATTTATGAGGGTGGGGGCAAAATCATAGGCCAACATCTTCATCTTCTATTGCTACTTCCTTCTCGCTCCACCACAGGCATTGAGCACCCTCAGTATCACCTTCCACCCTGAGACTGCAACCCTAATCCCTGCCTTGTGTGTGTGGGGCGCGGGTGGAGGCTGGAGAGCGAGCACACCCCATGTTCACCCTGACTTCTGTAACACACTGCTGGGCCTGGCTTCCCACTCTGGGCATTGCAGCCTGGGCACCCCCAGAAATTTTTCACGTGATACACACAATTGAACCATTCTCATTTTCACTTGGCATGGCGTCTACACATACTCTTTTATCTTACATTGAGCGCAATGCAGCTAGGCCAAACTCCCGTCTGTCCACCTCCCAGCCTCTCCACTGCCCCTCTCCCAGCCGACTCTCTTCTGTGGGCGCTCACCGTAGTTCCCCATATTTGTAGCAGGTCTTAAGGCTGGCACTGAACAAGTCCTGCAAGCAAAGGGGACATGGGGTGCTGGAATCGGGGTGAGGTCAGACAGGCACCCAGGAGGGAGCCTTGGTGCAGGACCTGGCCAACGGCAGCAGCAAGGAGGAACAGCGCTGCCCACTCAAGTTTGGCCTCATGGCCCTGCATCATGACGGGGGGGGACCAGGGCCAAAATTGAGTGAGTGGCATTGCAACCTGGTGCACGAGGGTCAGAGCGCTGCTCAGGTTTGGTCTTGTGGACCCTCTATTGCAGTGAAGGGGCTGGCAAGTTGAAGAAGTATGGGCTGGATCAGGGGTAGGCAACCTATGGCACGGGTGCCAAAGGTGGCACGCAAGCTGATTTTCAGTGGCATTCACACTGACCGGGTCCTGGTCACAGGTCCAGGAGGCTCTGTATTTTAATTTAATTTTAAATGAAGCTTCCTAAATACTTTGAAACCTTATTTACTTTACATACAACAATAGTTTAGTTATATATTATAGACTTACAGAAAGAGACCTTCTAAAAAAGTTAAAATGTATTACTGGCATGCGAAACCTTAAATTAGAGTGAATAAATGAAGACTCAGCACACCACTTCTGAAAGGTTGCTGACCCCTGGGCTGGATGAATGGACTATAAGGTGGATAGAAAGCTGGCTAGATTGTCAGACTTAACAGGTAGTGATCAGTGGCTCCATATCTAGTTGGCAGCTGGTATCAAGTGGAGTGCCCCAAGGGTCAGTCCTAGGACTGGTTTTATTCAATATCTTCATTAATGATCTGGAGGATGGCGTGGACTGCACCTTCAGCAAGTTTGCAGATGGCACTAAACTGGGAGGAGTGGTAGATATGCTGGAGGGCAAGGATAGGATACAGAGAGACCTAGACAAATTGGAGGATTGGGCCAAAAGAAATCTGATGAGGTTCAACAAGGACAAATGAAGAGTGCTGCACTTAGGACGGAAGAATCCCATGCACTGCTACAGGCTAGGGAATGAGTGGCTAGGCAGCAGTTCTGCAGAAAAGGACCTAGGGGTTAGAGTGGATCAGAAGCTGGACATGAGTCAACAGTGTGCTCTTGTTGCCAAGAAGGCTAGCGGCATTTTGGGCTATATAGGTAGGGGCATTGTCAGCAGGTCAAGGGACGTGATCATTCCCCTCTATTTGGCATTGGTGAGGCCTCATCTGGAGTACAGTGTCCAGTTTTGGGCCCCACACTACAAGAAGGAGTGGAAAAATTGGAGAGAGTTCAGTGGAGAGCAACAAAAATGATTAGGGGGCTGGCACACATGACTTATGAGGAGAGGCTGAGGGAATTGGGATTGTTTAGTCTGCAGAAGAGAAGAATATGGGGGGATTTGATAGCTGCTGTCAACTACCTGAAAGGAGGTTCCAAAGAGGATGGATCTAGAGTGTTCTCAGTAGTACCAGATGACAGAAGGAGTAATGGTCTCAAGTTGCAGTGAGGGAGGTTTAGGTTGGCTATTAGGAAAAACTTTCACTAGATGGGTGGTGAAGCACTGGAATGGGTTACCTAGGGAGGTGGTGGAATCTCCTTCCTTAGAGGTTTTTAAGGCCCAGCTTGACAAAGCCATGGCTGAGATGGTTTGTTTGGGGATTGGTCCTGCTTTGAGCACGGGGTTCGACTAAATGACCTCCTGAGGTTTCTTCCAACCCTGATAGTCTATGAAATGTGAGTGGACAGTGGGGCACCCAGGGCTGCTCCTCTTCACTGGTGCTGTTGAGCTGGCTCCTGCACCAATACCTGAACCAGACTCAGGGCCCGCTCTAGGCACCAGCAAACCAAGCACGTGCTTGGGGCAGCATATTTTCAGCAGTGGCATTTTGGCCATCCTTTTTGTTTGTTTGTTTTGTTTTGCTACCAGCGGTGAAAGCCTAGAGCCAGCCGTGGCAGTAGCAGCACATTGTGCACAGGGGTGCCCTGGGGCCGCTGTGGTTCACGCTGTGGGGGAGCAGCACCCGCACCTTGTGGCTGGACCAGGCAGGCTCCTAGCAGGGGACACTTGGGCTGGGGGCTGCCCCGCGGGGCACATGGAGCTGCCTGCAGGTGCTTCAGGGCAGCCGCCCTGCAGCTAGGGCTGGGCGAAGCAGCCTGAGCCACCCAGGGACTGAGGCAGGGCGGCCAGAAGCAGCAGCAGCAGCAGTGGGGCCACAGAGGGCAGGGCGCTGCCATGTGGGACCCGCGTCCCGCTCTCTGGGGCTTCGCTTCCTCTGGGGCTACCCTCCTCCGGCTCCTCAGCCCCCTGCCAGGGCAGTCCCCTGGCTCTGCCCTCCCGGGTCCCGGCCGGTCTTGGAGGTGTGAGCCCCGGCTCGAGGGACTCTGGGCTGAGGCGCGGCCTGGGAGACCCGCTGTTTACCCCAACCCTTCTAGCGCCGGACTAGCTGGAGGCAAGGGGGGAGTGGGTGGAGTCAGCACAAGTGGGGGGTAGGGCGCCCGGGGCTGGGACGGCACAAGGTGTGAGTGAGGTGGGCGGGGGGTGAGCCCAGTGCTAGGAAGGCAGGGGGTGCTGGTGGGCTAGGGGGGAGAGCGCAAGGCTGGGGTAGGAGGCAGCAAAAAACCTAGAGCTGGCCCTGACAAGAACAGTTGGAGCTCAGGTTGGGCCCCCCAGTGAATTTGGCCCTAGGCATGTGCCTAGGTTTCCTATGCCTTAATATGGTCCTGCAAATAGTATGCACCCTGCATAATGTGCATACATTTGGGGGTACCGGTGCACGGCACCAGTCAGGTTTGGCTCAGTCACCTTTCTGTCTGTCATGATGGAGTGGCAGCCTGTCCAAACCTGAAGGGAGCTGCAACCCTGTACACCAGGTCGCAATGCCTGGAGTGGGGAGCTGGGCCCAGCCCCACAAGACGGGAGCTACCACTGCAGGGTGAGTGCAGGTCAGGCTTGCTCTCCAACCTTCCCACCAGGACATGCATTTTTCTTGGGACTGCTACCTATCTAGAACCTTCCAGAGACACTATTTGGGTATGTCTTCATTAGCAAAGTTAAACCGCTGCCACAGAAGCGCTTTAACGTGGCTGTGTAGTCGCAGCACCAGTGCTGGGAAAGAGCTCACCTCCAGGAGGAGAGGGGAGTAGCTACCAGCACTGGGAGCCTGGCTCCCAGTGCTATAGCACTGTCTACACTTCCACATTACAGCACTGAAACTTGCAGCGCTCGGGGGGAGGGGGAGGGGTGTTTTTTCACACCCCTGAGCAAGAAAGGTGTGGCGTTGCGAAATGGCAGTGTAGACAAGGCCCCAGTCTTTCTAGGCTTGTCTACACTGAGTTAATTGATCACCAGTTAACTTGAGGTAGTTAACGTTTGTAAAGGCTCCTCTGGATACTCCCCACATGTTTATTCCAGCGTACAAATGTCTGTGGTTTATTCCATGGAATGCAGGGAATATTCTCACTGTCTTGATTGCAGAATTGGGACTGCTGTGCTCCATGAGATACACTCGTGCACCTGCATACAGCATCATTGAAGTCCAAGGGTTTTCCCCCAGGAAATGTGGCAGGATTGAGGCTGATGTGAGTTATCAGGAAAATGGGAATGCTCCCCTTTCTCCCCCGGGTAAAATGTCTTCTAAAAATGAATAGACGTCTCAAACCAGGCTTTGCAAAGTACGTCCTCCTCATTCACAGTTCCTTACGTGTCTGGACTATGAAACTTTATACTTGACATTTTTAGTTCTCTGCTTCGGGGGAGTGGACAGAATTTCCTTAAGTACCATATTTCCCATCACTCCTAATGCAAAAATATGCTCAGGCTTTAAAAAAGCAAAACAAATTCTCCTTTTGGGATCATTCCTGCGGAATCTGAATGCAAAAGATGACTTTGTTAAAATTAGGAATGTAAAACGTGGTTTATAATGGAAGAGTTTTGCAACCCTCACTAGCGCAGTTTATACCAGTGCTGATGTATATCACTCATTTCTTTTCTTGTATTGTGACCACCATTCTGAATAAAAGGGGACTGTGCTGTTTATCTGCCATATAATTAAAATCGCCTAGTGAGGAAGTGTGGCCTGCTGTTTATAAATGCAGGGCTGGGAGCCAGACAGGCTCCTAGATGATCTTTCAGGCTCTGCCAAAGACTTGGACCTTGCATGCTCAGGCCCAGCCTCGCTGAAATCAACAGGCGTCCAGACAAAGAGGTGGTGCTGTTTTCATGAGCAGTATCTGTGGGGTTATCATTGGCACTTGATCTGGTAGGGATTGGCAACCTCTGGCATGTGGGGCCAGGCCAGTTTGTTTACCTGCCGCATCTGAGGTTCGGGCAATCGTGGCTGTCACTGGTTGTGGTTCGCTGCTCCAGGCCAATGGGGGTGGTAGAAAGCAGTGGCCAGCACATCCCTCGGCCTGCGCCGCTTCCTGCCACCCCCATTGGCCTGGAGCAGTGAACTGCGACCAGGTAAACAAACCGGCCCGGCCCACCAGGGTGCTTACCCTGGCAGGTCGCATGCCAAAGGTTGCCAATCCCTGTGATATGGAATTGCTGGATTAAACATTTAAGAGAGTTGTATAAGTATTATGAGTGAGATTCTATATGAGCACAGAACTCAAAGCTCTGAGGAATGGGGGGCTAACGTGGCTATAAGCCACCTTGGTGCCCTCCTTCCTAGGCTGCTCTGGGGACTACAGAGACCACCAGCATAATTTAGACAATTCCATGGGCTCGCTGCCTAGGCCATAACTCCACCCAAAATATCTGCAGCCTTGCATGCTGCTTTCCTGCCCAGGACATCCCATTCCCAGCCACGCTGCCAGTACACCCGCTATGCCAGAGGTTACCAGGGGTCCACATTGCCTGCACCAAGGGAATCCAAAACTGAACATGGGGCTTTTTAGCACCCTTTTATGCTGCCTCAGCCATTTCCTACCACATAAAAGGGCAGAAGCTGGGCTGAAGATCTTGCTCTCTAGCCTTATTTCCTTTTATGCTTATCCTAACAATAATTTTCTAAAACTGTATATATCCTATATTGCAGCAGTCAATCTTTTTTTCTTAATTTGGGTACTGTGGTATATGTGATATGATTGTTTTCTCTGTATTGAACTTGTAAAATTTCTTAAAGCAGTTGTCTTCAGGGACAGCTGGCATTTTGTGAGGCAGAAATGATGCAGCACGTTACAGAGAAGGCACATATTGTGCTCTCTCTTGGAGATTTTATTTTTGTTCGTTCTTGCTTTTCACTTGCTCTAAAACAAATCATTGGGATTTGAAGCATGTGACTGCTCCTTGTGTATTGGGGGGAAAAAAACACGTGAAGCTATCACGGAGTTGGCTGAAAAATGGGAGTTTTGTGACCATTTATAAAACAATATTAGCACCACAGGCTTAAAAAGGAACAATTCTGCATTTATAGGACATTTTTCAAAGCCGCGTACATTTTTATTTATTGTTTGTTTGTCTGTTTTCATTCCCTTCCACTTCCTTCCCCCCACCCACCCGTTTTTCTAAAGTTGGGGAAAAAAGGAGGGAGGACAAAAATGGGAAAACCAGAAGCTTTATTTTTTTTGTAGGGGGGAAGGGGATATGGAAAAAAATCTTTTTGAAGAAAATTACACCCGCCCCCCAACCAACCAACCAACCAAACAAACAAACAAAAAAAACCCCTTCCCTTCCCATTTCAATAAAGGACATTTTACAGTGAAAAGGATCTGATGTTAAAAACTTTCATTCATAAAATGTTGACCAGCTCTAATTATTGCTTGTATAAAATCTTTGAAGCTACTCAGAGTTTAAGAGCAGAAGAGACTATTAGATCCTCTCACTCGGCTTTCAGTTTCACCCATTGTTTGAAATCACTTGTTTGGCTGAAGCATCACTTCCAGAAAGGCAAACAGTCTTGATCTGAAGATATCAAGAGAATCCACCACTTCCCTTGGTAGTTTGTTTCAAAGATTAATCACTGTCACTTTTAAAAATGTGCCTTATTTCTAAATTGAATTTGTCTGACTTCAGCTTCCAGCCACTGGTTCTTGTTATGCCTTTCTTTAATAGATTAAAGAGCCCTTAACTACCTGGTATTTTCTCCCTGTGAAGATCCTTGTACACTGTAATCAAGTTACCTCTCAGACTTTTTTGACAAGCTAAACAGACTGTGCTCTCTAAGGCCTTCTGTATCCAACAGAAGTTTTGTCGATAAAAGTCAGCTTTCATCACAGAACAGTGGAGATGTACACACTGAAATGCTCCTCCTGCCAGTGTAACTCCCCTGCTACATTGACATAATAAAACCACCTCAACAAGTGTTATAGAGCTTTTGCAACATAGTTAGAGTGACGTATCATCAGTGTAGACACTGTGCTTCATTATGTCACCCTAGCTGGCCTCCAGGAGATGTCCCACAATGCCCATCTGTCATAAACAGATAGTAGGAGTTAATAGAACAGAAGTACTTTATATCTCTTTTGACTGTAAAGGGTTAACAAGGTCAGTGAGCCTGACTGTCACCTGACCAGAGGACCAATCAGGGGACAGGATACTTTCAAATCTTGAGGGAGGGAAGTTTTTGTGTGTGCTTTTAGTTTTTGTTTGTTGTTCACTCTGGGGGCTCAGAGGGACCAGACGTGCAACCAAGTTTCTCTCCAATCTCTCCGATACAGGCTCTTATAAGTTCAGAACAGTGAGTACTAGGTAGATAAGGCGAGTTAGGCTTATGTTTGTTTTCTTTATTTGCAAATGTGTATTTGGCTGGAAGGAGTTTAAATGTGTATTTTGCTGAAAGGATTTTAATTTTAATTTGTACTTGTATACTTAGGCTGGGAGGGTATTCCCAGTGTCTGTAACTGAAAGACCCTGTAAAATATTCCATTTTAAATTTACAAAGATAATTTTTACTTTTTTTTCTTTCTTTAATTAAAAGCTTTTCTTGTTTAAGAACCTGATTGTTTTTTTATTCTGGTGTGAGACCCCAGGGGACGGGGTCTGGATTCACCAGGGAATTGGTGGGGAGAAAGGAGGGAAGTGGGGGAGAGAGGCTAATTTCTCTCTGTGTTAGAATTATTGTCTCTCTCAGGGGGAGTCTGGGAGGGGGGAAAGGTGCATTTTCCTCTCTGTTTAAGATTCAGGGAGTTTGAATCACAGTAATCTTCCAGGGTAACCCAGAGAGGGGAAGCCTGGGAGACAAAATGGTGAGGGAAAGGGTTTACTTTCCTTGTGTTAAGATCCAGAGGGTCTGGGTCTTGAGGGTCCCTGGGCAAGGTTTTGGGGGAACCAGAGCGTACCAGGCACTGGAATTCCTGGTTGGTGGCAGCGCTACAAGTTCTAAGCTGGTAATTAAACTTAGAGGAATTCATGCTGGTACCCCATCTTTTGGACGCTAAGGTTCAGAGTGGGGGTTTATACCATGACACCATCCTTACTGCTCTGTTAAGCAGTTTGAACTCCACTGTCCTGAAGGTACGCAGGTATGCAACTCTCCTTTGTTTAAAGGCCTGTAGGACCCGCTGCACTGTGTTCATAACACTCATCACCAGACCAGTCAGCAGCTCAGGATCCATGCAACCAGGCAGAGATGGCGGGCACACAGTTTACAAGGCCTGTTGAAAAATGGCATGAAACGAAGTAGGAAGCCCATGGAAAAATGGGACGAAAAGAACTGCATCACGGGATGGCAAGCATGCCCTCATGATGCATCGCAATCCATTCCCAGAACTCCCAGCAGCAGAAGGTGACACGGGGTGGCAAGTTGCTCAGTGGGATAGCAAGAGCAACGACTGTGGAACTGCTTTGTCAACACAAGGAGAGTTGTATGGACATGCACAGCCAATGTAACTGAAGGATCTTATGATAGTCAACATAACTTAAGTCAATTTAACTCTGTAGTATAGACAAGGCCTATAAGAAGAGCAAGCTGCTTGCACAGACTAGCAGACCAGGGACAGCTGCTGGTGAGCTTTGTGCCTGCCCCGGTGGGCAGGGCTGGAGGCGGTACAGCCACTTTATATCCGTGGATATCTGCATTCATGGATATAATTCTGCAGATGTCCACAGATACAGATATCCATGGATATAAAATTTTGTATCCACACAAAGCTCTACCTCTAAGGCATTTTCTCTAGCTCTTAAATAATTGTAGTGGCTCTTTTTTTGCCATGATTAACTTGTTTATTTTTGGATTTATCTGAGGACTTTAAAGGCGTTGCCCATTTGATTTCTTTGTGCCAAATGTAATTCTGAGCTAAATGGAGGATTTATAGTTGTGCTAATTTAATTTATGTAAGAAGGTGAACATTACTGGTGAATATGCTAGCCAGTAATTAAAATTAAATGTTATTCTCTGTCAGGAAGGGGAATGCAGAACAGAAGATGAGCTCAAGAAAACCTGTAAAATAAAAACACAGTTCCATGTATCATGCAAAAAGAAATAACTTAAACAGTACAGAGTTTGGAAGACTCTATTTTCAAAAAGATTTGGATGTCTCAATCTTTTGAATGGGTCTGATTCAACTCCCATTATAATTAATTGAAAGACTCCCATTGATTCCAACAGAAGTTAAACCAGGCTCAAAAACCAGGGTTTTGGATTTGCAGGGAAGCAGTACGTGTGTAATAGTGTTGAGGAATGTGACAGATCTTTTGCTAACAATTTACACTATACAAGGCTGTAATTATTCCATTTGTAGTTTTGGTGATCTTAATAAACTAACAGTTATACATTCTTCTTTATAATATCACCGCACATCCCCTGAAAAGAATTAACCTTGTTAACATGAATAGTTGGGTGTATACTCTTTCTCTCTAGTGACTAATCTGGACTTTGGAATGTACTACAGTAAACTTGGAGATAGTCAGTTTGTATGTAAAAGATGAGAGCTAAAGAAATGCAGCATTGTTATTTTCGTAGGAGTGAGCAATGAAAATTCAACTAGCTTTCAAAAGTAAAGGCATTCACTAACAAAACAAACAAGGACTCAATTCGCTGGCTTTACAAGTCACTCCATTTTCTTCAAAGGAGTTAACCACGGATTTACATTCACAGTATCTAGACTAGTATCAGAGGAGTAGCAGTGTTAGTCTGGATCTGTAAAAGCAGCAAAGAGTCCTGTGGCACCTTATAGACTAACAGACGTTTTGGAGCATGAGCTTTCGTGGGTGAATACCCACTTTGTCAGATGCATGCCTATTGCATATTCACCCACGAAAGCTCATGCTCCAAAACGTCTGTTAGTCTATAAGGTGCCACAGGATTCTTTGCTGCTTTTACAGTATCTAGACTAGAGTTGTTGGTCCTGTTGTAACGAATTTTAATTGGTTATCAGTTAGTGCATTAACCCGACATGATCACAAATGCTAATGTGTACGGACACATTACAAACAATTGCTCCTGGCCAGGATTTACCTGATGGGTCAGCCACCACCAGAAGCAATGGTTGTGTTCTAGACAAATGTTTGTGAAATTGTGAAATGTGTACCTTTAGCATTTACAAGCAAAGTGTTACATTAAAACATGACCAAACACTCTAGTCTAGACAGAATGTGAGAGGGGAATCAGGCATCCTGTGTCCTAGGCACAGGGTGTCAGAAATCTAGTTTAAATGGGGTTTATCTTGAATAGAAAGGTAGGAGCATTTGTTTTACAATACGTTAACTAGCCCATTCTCACTAACACATGCTAAGACTCCAATGCTTCAAGTCAACCAGCTTAACATGTATTTCAGTACATCTTGCCTATACTAGAATTTTAGCTAACACATTCTAACTTCATATTTTATCCTGGTCAAGACAAACCCAATGTAACAACTAGTGTTGATTTGCATTATTTCAGTCTACATTTTTTCTGTTTGTTTTGATCAGACTTCTACCTCACTTAAATCTACTTTACAGAGGGTTTATTACAAAAGTTACATCAAAATAGGGCCCTTATGTGCATATGAAGACTTCCCTCAAAATAATTGAGGGTATGAATTAAAACTGATTTAATTATTTTGGTTTCAGTATGTGTGTAGACAAGTCCTGGCTCCATTTAGTTTGTTCTGTGAGTCTAACTTATTTTCTCTCAACACTTCCTTTCCATTTTTTTGACTTTTGGATTTGTTGTCACTGGGTTCTTGTATTTATCTACTCCTTTTCTGCTGATATTCATCTCCTTGCTTTATGTTTCTCTCTCTCCCCTGACAAGCTGTATTCCTCTGCAGTGACTAAGCCACCATGAATGTTATCATTTGGAGCCTTTGTTATCATGCAGCAATGATTCAGTCCTCAAGTCAAGTTGACAGACAGTGAAGCCTGTAGTGTCTGTGGAAAGCTCACTCAAGTAAAGAATAACAGCTTTCATCTAGTCAGGATTCTAACAGCATCTCTTAACTGGTATGTCAGAGGCCACCAGAATAAATGAAAAGGAGTGTGGGTTTCCAGGAGCTTAGAAAAGTTTCTGAAAAAGCAGCAAGGGCTCCGGAAAATGTTTGCTGAACTCAGCTTTGTGTTTGTGCTTTGTTTTGGGTTTTTGGGGGTGCAGGGTCGAGGGAGGCTCTAAAAGGAGAGAGTAGGCCATTTCTTTTCTGGGCAGCAAGTCTGCAGTGCTCCTTATCAGTCTACTAGTTCACATCTCTAGCTAAAACTAGAGTGTGCAGGAACAGGCTGACTGTTCTAAAAGATTTATCAGTGAGTGCTAGGCCTCGAGTATTTGGCTAAGCAACTGTTGTTAGAAGATACTTTGAGTTGAAGAAAACTATGCCCTGAGTTGGAAAAAGCTTGAGTTCCTTCCTTCGTTCTGTTATTAAGTGGCAACACTTTTCTTGGTGCTGCATACAAGACAGAAGAAGACCTGGCCTTTGCTCTGAAAAGTGTACTGCCTACATTGATAATATAATTTCTTATCTGGGAGGGTGGAGCAGAGGTGGGAAGAGTCGGGGTAGAGCTAGCTGGGGCCAGGTCACTCGCTGCTGCCAGGCCCCCCACTAACCCTTCAGGCCTCCCTGGACCCCGCATCCCCTTAAAGCACCAGGCTCACCAAAGTGCAGGGCCCGGGGCAGTTGCCCCAGTCCATCCTATTGGTGGGACGCCTCTGAAAATATAAGCCCAAGCGTTGGTGAAGCTGGGCCCACCTTCCTAAATATTGGTGGAGCACGAGCACCGCGGGCCCATATAATTCACTGCATATGACCAATACAGTGTATACCTTATCACATGTTGGGCTGGCTAAGTTAAGATATGTCTGCACAGCAGCTGGAAGGTATAATTGCCAACTTAGGTAGATATATACATGCTTGCTCTGATCGAGCTAGCACGCTAAAAACAACAGTGTGGCTGCAGCAGCTTAGGCTAATTCCCAAGTACAAGCCTGGTTCTCAGGTGGCTAGCCTGACCTGCCACCTGTGCCACGTTGTTATTTTAGAGTGCTAATGAGGGTTGCCAACTTCCTAATTGCTGACAACTGTACCCTCCTTGCCATACCTCTTCACCCAAGGCCCTACCCCCTGCTCCACCTCTTCCTCCAGGCCGCCCGCTCACTTCTCTCCCTCTCTTTACCCATCACTAGCTGTTCTCCCCCTTCCTCGCAGCTGGGCTCGCTCTGCCTCAAAGCTGCAGCCTGACATGGAACCTGCTGCCTGCCTGCCCGTGAGATGCAGGTAGGTTGATAACCTAGGGCCCTCTTCCCCCCTGTCCTGTGGTAACTGGACTTTTGGTGTCTGGTCAGTACATCTGACCAGACACTGCCATGCCCCCTTTTTGACCGGACTTTCCAGTTGAAAACTGGGCACCTGACAACTCTAGCACTAGCTGCTAAACTTCACATGGCCGCACTGCTATTTTAGTACACTAACTCAAGCAGAGCTGGAAATGTACATCTACTCAAGCTGGAAATTACACCTCCCAGTAGGGTTGCCAACTTTCTGATGGCACAAAACCAAATACCCCCACCACTTCCCTGAGGCCTCACCCCCTTCTCCGAGGCACTGCCCCACTCACTACATTCCCCCACCCTCAGTGGCTTGCTCTCCCCCACCCTCACTCACTTTCACAGGGCTGGGGCAGGGGCTTGGAGTGCAGGAGGGGGTCAGGGCTCTGGGTTAGGGGTACAGGCTCTAGGCTGGGGCCAGGGATGAGGACTTTGGGATGCAGAAGGGCGCTTCTGGTTTGGGGAGGGCTCAGGGCTGGGGCAGGGGATTGGGGCTCAGGGTTGGGGTTCGGGCTTACCTTGCGCGGCTCCCGGTTAGCGGTGTAGCAGAGCGTGCGCCCCAGACGCGGCCAGCAGGTCTGGCACTAGTAGGTGTGGGGGTGGGGCAGGAGGCTCTGTGTGCTGCTCTCACCTGCAGGCACTGCCCCACCCCTGGGGCAGCCCCGCCTAGGAGCCGGACCTGCTGGCCACTTCCAGGGTGCAGCACGGTGCCAGAACAGGTAGGGACTAGCCTGCCTTAGCGCCACAGAACTGACAACCGGACCTTTAACGGCCCAGTTGGTGGTGCTGACCGGAGCCGCCAGGGTCCTTATTCAACCAGGTGTTCCAGTCGAAAACTGGACACCTGGTCACCCTGCCTCCCAGCTGCAGTGTCAACATAACCTGAGAGGCTAGGCTTGAGCTCAAACTTAACTCAGCCAGCACAGTGTTAAAGTATACACTGCCTTGCCTGCACTAGACTGAAATGTGTTAGCCTATTAACTAGCATCCTAGCACCATGCTTAAATCCTAGTCTGGACAAAGACCAAAGGGCTGTAGCAATATCCTGGATAAACCTTACTGAATTAAATTAAACCTTATTATATTAAGTTTAATACCTTTTGGGTCAATTATGTGTTATTGTGGGAGTGTATGTAACTTCTTCAGGAGGAGGGGGCATGCTGATCTAATTCCTCCGGTTGTCACCCTTTTTGAGTCTTCACTCTAGGGAGGAGACCCATTGTCTGGCTGATTCAGGGTCTCTTCAGTAGTTCAGACTGGATTCTCCAGAGACCTACAGACAAAGAAAGGACTTTGGGATAAATAACTGACTCAGGGCTTTTGTTCTGATCCAGCCAACTGACAGGCCCTCCTGTGGGCCCCAATCTTTAACGAAGGGTTGGAAGGACTTTGGCCTATGAGGCCCCATAAGCCTATGTTCTTGTTCTGAGCAAAGAGTGCGATGAACTTGAAACAGGAAAACCTCTGGGATGGGGTTTTGAAGGACTGCTTCTGCCAGAGCCCATGTTGGGGTAGGTAGGTTCTTTTGTTGTTTTTAATATCTTTTTTCTCTCTAATGCTTTTCCCTTTTAAAAATGAAATAGGCTTGCTTAGGTAGAATTGTATGGTCACTTATAACTGTGAGCAACTTATTAGTCTCTGAAAAAAAAAACAAGCAGGCATGCGTAGACAGACTGTCTTTTGATGGGTAGGGAAAAGTGAAGGTAGGGAACTGTTTAGCCTGAGAATACCCAAGTCAGATGGGAGAAAGACAACTGCTTGGGAGTCAGATGTCTGAGAGTGGGGCCTTGCTGGACCATTGTTAAGGTATTTTTCCCACTTTGAACTTTAGCATCCTAAAAGTGGGGACCTGCATGTACCCTTCTAAGCTTAATTCCTAGCTTAGATCTGATAGCGCCACCACCAGCCAAAAATATAGTGTTTTGGCACACTTCCTGTTCCCCCAAAATCGTCCCTGGGGAACCCAAGACCCAAACCCCTTGGGTCTTAAAACAAAGAGAAATAAACCATTCCCCCTCCTTTCCCCCTCCCAGACTTTCCCCTCCCTGGGTTACCCTGAGAGATTACACTGATCCAAACTCCTTGGATCTTAAAACAGAGAGGAATTAACCTTTCCCCCCACCAATCCCTGGTGAGTTCAGACCCAATCCCCTGGGGTCTCTAAACAAGGAAATAATCACCAGGTTCTGGAAAAGAAGCTTTTATATAAGGAAATCAAACAGTAAAATCTATCTCTGTACAATTCAATATGTGAACAATGTTTACAGGATTTCAGGCTCATAATGACTAGAGGGACTCCTCCCCCTTAGCCTGAGATATAACGGTACAGCAAAACAGAGGTAACTCCCTCAGCACAGTAACACATTTTGCAAGTTAGAACAAAACATTAAGACTCATCAGCCTTTTCTAGCTAGTACTTACTACCTTTTGAACCATGAGGACTGTTTCCAGATAGATTCGGAGAAAGCCTGGTTGCACGTCTGGCCCTCTTGAGCGCCCAGAGCGAACAACGAATCAACAACAGCACAAACAAAGGACTTCCCCCTCCACCGAGATGTGAAGGATCTTGTCCCCCATGGTCTTGTGGTCATGGCGTCATCAGGTTCCTGAGGCTGCTATCGAACCCTTACAGCGGTAAGCGACATTAACCTTTACCATCTGTTATTGACAAACCATACTGGGGGAGATCATTGTGCAGTCTTCTAAACAGGGACACCCAGTACTAGAACATGTTTTCCACCCTGCCAAGACCAAAGCTGTATGACCAGCCTTAGAACCATGTAGCGGCTGCCACCAACCAGGAATTCCAGGCCTGGTAACACTTCTGGTCCCCCACAACCTGCCAGGGTCCCAGACCCAGGACCCTCGATCTTAACCAAGGAAAGAAAAATCCTTTCCCCCACGTTGCCTCTCCCAGTTCCCCTCCCTGGGGTTACCCTGGAAATCTCTGTGATTCAAAACTACTTGATCACAAAACAGAAACGGCACTTCCCCCTCATTCTCTCTCCCCCTCAGACTCTTCCTGAGCGGAGACAGTAATTCTAACACAGAGAGAAAATTAGCCTTTCTCTCCCCCTTCCTCTTTCTCCCCACCCTTCCCGCGTGACTCCAGACCCCGTCCCCCTGGGTCCCACCAGACTAAAAAAAAAAGCAACACGTCTTACCCAAGGAAAGCTTTTACATTAAGAGAGAACAACAGTAAAAATCTCTTTGTAAAGTTAAAATGGATAGACCAGGGTCTTTCAACTATAGACACATGGCTACCTTCCAGCCTAGCATTACAGGTACAAATTAAAATCCTTTCCAGCAAAACCTACCAATTTGCACTCCTTCCCGCACACACATTTGCACAATAACGAAAACAAACCAAACCTTAACTCGCTTTCTACCTAGCCTTACTATTGAATCTATAAGAACCGATAATCAGAGTATTGAGAAGACACCTGGTTGCACGTCTGGTCCCTCTGGAGCCCCAGAGTGAACAACCACCAAACCCTAACAAGACACACAGAACTTCCCTCCCTCAAGATTTGAAAGTATCCTGTCCCCTGATTGGTTCTCTGGTCAGGTGACAGCCAGGCTTACTGAACTTGTTAACCCTTTACAGTCAAAAGAGATATAAAGTACTTCTGTTCTATTAACTCCTACTATCTGTTTATGACAACCATGATCAGGACACAACTATTATAACATGGTGCATCCACACAGGTAACTTCATAGTGTAGTCTGGCCTTTGAGCTTGCTGAAGTAGCACCTAAATATCTTTTTTTCCCCCAAATAATGTATGCTGTTTTCATTTTTTGAATTTTCCAACTTTATGTAAAGTTCACAAATCTTATTGAAAAACAGACATCCCAGCTCGAACAGAACGTGATGAAATAACAAAATGCATTAAGGAAATTATCAGGATACATGTGTTGCTGGATGTCTTGTGTCATATGATGAATACATTAGTACACAAATGACTGTGATGTGATGTGCACAGTCTGATTGCTGTTGACTTAGATTCTAGCCTCTATAATAAAATTGTTAAACATTCTTAGCTGTATAAACAAATTCATGTCAGTATAACATTTTCTGAAATCCTATCAAGCTTTCTTTGGGTATAATACAATGTGCTCTATCAAAGGATGGCAAAAGCAACTTGTACAATGGAATAATCTTTCAATTTATAATTGTTTACTGCTGATAGCCCAGGCAGAGTGCACCATCTTCATTATCTTTATGGGTATTCAGGCAGAGGCATTCCTCGTTGATTTACTTAGTGAGGCATGAATTCAATAACTGAAAAAAATCAATTATTTGGGTTTTTTTTATTCCTGATTTATCCTTTCACAAAAGTGTTAGCAGGATCCTTGTGTTCTATTATGCCTGTATAAATTCATAAGTTGCAATGTTTTAATTTTCTTTGTTTTTTAATTAAATTTTGCAGACTCAGCTCTTGGGTGTTTTGCTGGCAATCACTGGAAATTTTCTGATTAGTATCTCTTTGAATATCCAGGTATGAAATATTTTTTTCTAATTATTTGGATTTATTTAAATTTTAGTAAATGATGTATGTTTTGTTTATTTAATTAAAGCACTTTTTAAATAATCATTTTAATAGTCTACTGAAATGTAGGCTCCCCCCCCCCCCCCCCCCCGTAACTCTGTGATAGTGCAATGGTTCTTTAACTTTCAATGTGACCCCATGTTACAACAGAAGAAAGTTTCAGGATTCCTCCTTCCAACTAGCCGTAAAAACAGGGAAGCAGATCACTAACCCTCAGACCTCTTCATCATCTCAGTGGTGATTGTCACCCTCAACTTGAGAGCCAGTATGTTAGTGAATGCAAATCCTTAAGAGAAGCTGCCCATAAACAAAGGCCCCAGTCCTGTTTAATAGAACTAGTCTTGTAAATAAATTAATACATTTACTTAAATGTTTGCAAGATTGGCGCCGAAAACAATGCTCGCCAGACTAATTTCATTGTGCAAGCTGAAGGAAACGCTAATAATAAACAGCATGAAGGACAAAAAGCAAACTGAGGTCCTGACATTGCACCTTTACCTTCAAGATTAATCCCTTGAACCCAATTGGACTGTTGGCATGAGTAAGGATCACTGATGTGAATTCTTAAAATCTCTTCTCTTTTAATAATCAAAATTGCTACTAGTTAAACGGTAACAATTTTTTATTGTGATTTATTTTTTTAATCTTGAAAATGTCCCTTTAAGTATTTTTAGTAATCAAACCAATGAATTTTACTGGCAGAATCCATGTTTGAAGCTTCGAAGATTTTAAAAAAAAAGAAGAGAGATTTCTCGCAAAATTACATTGGTAACATTGTATTCCGGCTTTTTTAAGCTCTCTTAGTATAAAACTGATTTTGTCTATTAAGAATGCAACTGCAAATCTTATCTGAGCATAATCTCTTTTACACAATCTTGCATGAAAGTCTGTGGAGTATAAAAATCCACTAATACACCTTTTTAATCAGCCAGGGAAAGTCTTCACCAGCCCGCTCCTATTTTCTTAAGTGGATTTAGTGCTTTTGAATTATTCTAGATTGACAGCCCCAGAAACAGAAGTACTCCGTGTATCCGCAGACCCCTTATAATTTGCCATTGTTCTAAGACAAAGCCAGTGTTCCTCAATTCTGGTTTGGAGACCAGGATCTCCTCTAACGGGAGCACATCCAACTCCAGTGGAAAATCTCTCCCATTGACTACAGTGGAAGTTTGATCAAGGCCAGGGTGAAGAGGTAATTCAGAGTTTCTGCCCTAGTCTTACTTAAAGTGTTTGTTTTTTGTAAGGTGGACCTTCGCTAAGAAGCACATTGCGAATACACAGGCCTGCAAACAAGCTTTAACTTTTATTCATTAACAACCCAGGCTGAATTTGAACTGAATCATCTTCCTTTCTTTAAACACTGTGTACAAACTTAATAAAAACTTACTCCCTCTCCCCATGGATAACCAATAGCAGCAGAAACTTCAATTGCCCTATAAAAATGGCATTGTCCCCTTTGGTAATGAAAGAGAGGTTTATTAAATGGACACCTGACTTCTTTAAACCCCAACCTTTTATTTTCCTATTAATAGTAATGGGATATAGGCCAAATTTTGTTACTCTTCACTATCCCACCCATCAGATGACCCTTCTCCTTGTGTTTCCTTCCTCGCCTCCTTTGGTCCCCAGATAAAAAAGCAGTCTGCAAACAAACACATCAGAGTCAGTACAAATTAGTGACTGTATTTCAGCTGCATTGGAAATGCCCTCAGAACTCCCATGTGGGCAAAATACTTATGCTTGGAGCATGACCAATCTGAACAGCAGAGGATGTGTAAGAGCTGCCAGTGGGTTGAGGTTGTATGATCAAATACATGGAAGGTGTCTCTTCATGCACTCTAGAATTTTTCTCAGGGCCTCCATATTGTTTTTTGGGGGTGAGGGAACAGAATGAGGGTACAATTAGAGCTCATCAGAAATAAAATCAGGTTTTTGACTAAATGGAATTTCTCACCCAAAGTGTCAGCTTTCTGTGGATAATTTTTTTTTAAACTGAAGCCTAAAAATTGAAATATTTCAGAAAAAAACTAATATTATGTTGATTCTGAAATGCCACTCCGGTGCCTCATGAGAGTTGTAGTTCTGTTGCCTTATTCTCTCATTCTGCTTCATGGCCAGGCTCCCTTGCTGGACGTCATTCCGAAGGGTGCACTACAGCTGTGCAACTGCCATGGTGCACCACCTCCCATCATCAAGAGGCAAGACCATGATGCATCATGGGAGATGTCATTTGACCAGAGAGCCCAGCCTGTAGAGGAGAATGGGACACCTGAACTACAACTCCCATTAGGCCCTGCATCAGCATTTCCAAATCAAAATGTTTTGGTTTTAGAATTTTTTACTAAAAAACTGAAATTTTTCCACAAGGAAAAGGGCATTTTCCCAACCAGTTCTAGGTAGAGCAGTAACACCAGCCCTCTTGGTTACTACCTCTTACACTGTGCAGAAGGGCTGGTGAGAAATTTGGTTCTGTATGTGAGACCATATAGATTATTATTTATGTATGTATTTGTAGCAACATAGTACCTAGGAGCCGTCGTCATAGACCAGGACCCCATTGTGCTAGATGATGTACAAACACAAAACAAAAAAATGGTTCCGCTCCAAAGTGTTTATAATCTAAGTATAAGACAAGAGAGAACAGATGGATACAGACAGATGGGAGAAATGGAGACAATATTAGGCAGCATGATAGGCATAGTATCATGAACTAGCAAGACTGGCATAGTGAAAATTGCATATCCATCCAATAATTATACATTCTTGACTATCATCTACTCACTCCTTTTAGTGATTTCAGTGCAACCAGAACTCTGTTTTAGAAGACCCGAATGACCAAGGTCATCAAAACATCCAATCACGGCACAATTCTAGCTATAAAACTAAATAGAAAACAGTCACCATGCAAGTAAATAGTACTTCTTCCCTGTAGAAAAAGGTGTTGACAAACTGTTATTTGCCGATGTTACTCCTGTTGAAATAAAGAATAGAAACAGTTGCCTGCTGTTGAAATAGAAATTAAGACATTTGGAACATAGACCATGTTGACAAACTTTCTTGCACTGAGAATAAGCCAATCTAGCTTATGCTTTACAATGTGCTGTTTTTTTGTTTGTTTGTTCTTTGTATAGCAGGTGATCATGGCCCAAATCCTGCTTGCTTTACTAATGTGTGTAATCCTACTAAAGTCATGCATGAGTTAGGCAAGCAGAAATAGGCCTCTGTGTTGTGTGAAAGGAATGCCAGTTCCTCCTGATACTAGCTATGCTTAGCTGCACACAGTTTTATTCTTAAACTGTCTTTGAAGCCAAAGGAACACATTCCTCTATGGCCAACTTCACCTGGTTTGTGGCTTCAGCTTCATACATTTGCATTGCCAGTTAGGCTTCCCTGGGAATTTTTTTTTCTTCCTGGAAAAACCCTTTGAGATAACTCCAGAGGCTTGTAGTGCTAGCCACCTAGACTGTATATTAACTTCAGAGTGCCTTTTATTTTTTCGGGTGGATTTATTTAGTGGGGTAGATTTTTCATCATTTCAAACTAGGATATTTGGTTAAGGAAGCATCAAGCCAAAGTAACACCGTATTAGTACAAAGCACTATGTCTGCAACATCAAACTGAAACTTATTTTAAAAAAAGACAAAATCTTGACATACCTGGAATTTGCACTTGACAGGCCCCCTAATTACTCAAATTTCATTCTATGTATTAACACCGTGAAAGCTTCTTTTTCATCTATTCCTAATAATTAATTTCCAGAAATATGCTCATCTCCGACTGGCATGCCAAGCAAATCAAAAGCCCTATTACACAAGCAAGCTGTGGTGGTGTGGAATTATCCTCATGGGGCTTGGAGAGTTGGGGAATGCTGCAGCTTATGGATTTGCTCCAGCCACCCTTATAGCTCCATTAGGATGTGTCTCTGTCATAGGTGAGCTGGTTTTCCATGTTTTATTTATGTAGATATTTTACTAAACAGTTGTTAGTGAGAAATATAAGAAAAATACAAGAAGGATTGCGGAAAGAAGAGAGAATTTGTGGGGAAATGGGGCTATTACAGTCTGGAAGTGAATGAATCATAAAATTGAATAGGATGAAATTTTAAAATAAACCGCCAACTCAATGCAAAAGATCCCGTATTAATCTATCCCATAGTTTGGCTTAGTGGTCTAGGATAATTCTGTGTAGAACTGCAGTACATGTTGATAGTGAGTCAATATCCAGTTGTTTGAGGTACCCCACAATGGGGTCTGAGCCAAGGCCCATTGATGTCGACAGAAGTCATTCCTTTGACTTCGGTGAACTTTGGATTGAGCCTTTTGTGATTAAATATTTCTCTGATTGTCTTATACAGTTGCCTCTCACTGTGGCATCAGGTGGCTTTCTCCTCCTGTCCCTTGCCCATCGCCATCCTCCATGCAGACTTATACATGGCCTCCACACAGACCCTTTCTGGCATTCCCTTCTCCCTCTGCCCTAAACTCTACTGCTGGCTCCACAAAAGCTACTGTACTAGGAAGCTTAAACAGTGCTGAGTGGCTTTCCTGAGCCCTTGTACCAGAGTGAATGCCATGCTGTGCATTTGCACCGAGTTGTGCTTTTCCTCAGATTAGTGTATTTGGTTCTTTCTCTCTTTTGGGAAGTTTATTAAGTGCATAAACTGTTTTATATCCTCTGATAAGAGGTCTGTGTGGTTAGAGAGGCCTACAAAATTCCAGAAACCTTCACTTTGTTTTGGGGCACTACTAATGCTGCCATCTATGCTTTCACAGGACAAATTAACATACCGTTCAAATAATTATTTATTCCTATACCATGGGCCTTATTTTTATTATTTCTTATTCCATATTTAGAGCCTTATATTAATGCATTTAAGCACCCAATCACTACAGGGCCAAAACCTTTTTATAATTTTAGTTATGGTGGTGATATTTCATTTATATTCTGTTTCCTCTTTTCTGGAGAACTTTATTTTTAAATAGTTTTATCTCATCTGTACCAGTGGAAATTACAATAGATAGGCTAGCATAGAACAGAAGCTGTAGAAATAGGAATTCACTGGTGCACCTGCATCCCTTAATAATGTTGCTTCACATCCAAAACTGAAGCATCCAGTGCACTGTATCAGGATCCAGGTACACTGGAATTCATCTTGACACCAGAAACAGCATGTATTTCATGGACTGTCTCTTTCAATCAGTTCTCCTCCTCGACTCAACACTTCTGAAAATGATGCTGCAACCTGGAGTCTTTCTTCAGAAAGGCTGAGTTCACTTCCCTGCAGACTTCCTGGCAGTAGTGGAAGGATTCATTCATGCACACATGCATGAAGGGGGTGTGTGTGTGTGTAAGAAGGGAAGGTGCAGGCAGCTTATTGTGCCCTTTAACTTTTAAAATGTCCCCAAGTTTTGGCATCAAGTCCAACTGTACATCAGCACACACAGTCCTTGGAAGGATTTACCATAGAAGGAAATGAAATATTTACCTGAGGCTCAAACAATATGTTGGGCTGACACATACATATGTACTTTGTAGTGGCAATGGTTATAACTTCAGCAATTGCAAATCTTGCCAGTTCCAGATGTCTTGGAACACTAAAGAAGCATTGTTAGATAAAAATCAGTATTAAAAAAATTACCCAGCAACTCGTTAGATTTTGAAAAGTATTTTTCTTTTCGTTTTTCATTTCTTCATTCTACTTTATGTTGTATTTACTTTTTGCACTTTATGCAGTTTGGATAACAAAACTAGATCTGGTCAGTTTCACGTTCCTTGTACCTTTCTCTCCACCTAGGTTTGCAGGGAAATGTCTTCATTAAACAATCTGTCTCTATTGCTTCTCCTGCTCCTCCTACTCTCAAAAAATCATGGAAAAATTTCCATAAACATTACATTCTTCTCACTGCCCTGCCTCCCACTCTCTTTTTAACCAAACCAAAAGTTGATTTTAAAATATGACTATCCCTCAAACACTTTATATTCCATTCCCTTCTACACACTCTGAATATCATTTCCTTAAGCAATGTAGAACTATTAAACTATATATTTTCCAGCAAACACATTCATCTAGCAATTCTGTAGCTTACTCTGTCTGTTTCTCCAGTACTTAATTTGAGCACAGACAAGCTATTTTAGTTAGATAACCTCCTAACAATGTTAAAGAAGGGAAAGTAAACTGCAAATGTCAAGAAAGAAGAAATAAACTACCAGATTCAGTGGGCTGATGAAGTCAACACCTCCAGTTATACTCCCTACCACTAGATGTTTTCTTACTGAAACTACTGCCATGGGAACAGTATGTTGTTAATTTTAGGCCCTCTTTTTGAGCTGTGATGGACTGATCAAGTCAAATATCACCTTCTGCTAATAACTGGGCAAAAGTAACTTATATAGCAGGTCTTCTAATAGAAGAAATATTTTTCTCATTAAATTTCAGCTAGTTCAGGGCGGGAGGAGGTCATACCTGAGCTGGCTTCAATTTTACACTGAAATTGAATGTCCTTCTTTCCACAGGTCATAGTTCAGTGTTAAGATTGAGAAATTAAGCACTCAAAAGTAAAATTTCTTAAGTTTATTTGAATAGACAACCTTAACTCTGCCCTCTTTATGCATATTTTTCAAAATATCATCCTTCTGTCACAAATCTGTCAAATAAGAGAATCTGGAATTTCTTATTTTCTTACAGTACTTATAATGGACCTGCTCCTAGGATTGGATATGCTGTGTGTTACCATGCTGTGCTGCTACATATTACAGATTATACATTTAAAGTGATGATATGAACATTTTGTTTTCAATTAATGTGAAAACTCTGTGCCTGATCCTATGAGGTGGTGACATTAGTGAGTTTTATAGGGGGCATCCAGCACTGTGAAGATATGGGCCAGAAATTGGCCCTATAATAGTAATTTTTTAAAAAATAGATTCAATCCAAGAAGACAAGACCATGTTTTTGAATGACACAGTGGGAATATTCTTTGAACAATTGCAGTGATGTGAGCTCTAACATCTGTTCAGGGTTTTAAATCATTTGAGCAGACAGCTGTTCTCTTCTTCAAGGAAAGAAAACTACATTTTTAATAATGTATTTTAAAAAATAGATATTAAAATAGCATTTTATGTTTTTAAAAATTAAAAATAGTGTTTACATTTATAACAGGTGATTCTTTTTTCTTTAGGCTTCTGTTTCTGCTTGAATAAATGGGCGGAAAATAAGGAGAGGGCTGTGATATTGGAGGCCATCTTTTATAAAGTTCTTATCACTTTATGAAAAATTGGTTTTATGCATAATCCACTAAGGTTGGCACTGCTGAGATGTTTTGCATTTTCATATATCCATTCCCAAATGGCTTTACTAAGTAGCAGAACTAACAAGAAGTTAGTTCTGCTACTTTAAAGATGATATAGTTGAAAAGAAGTACTTTATGAAAATGTCTGAGAACTCTTTCCTGAGATTGGAAATCTGTCACATGTTCCACCTTCTCTCTCATTCATTATTATGTAACATCCCTGTGATAAAGAGGATAGGTGGTACTGTGAACTCAGCTAAAAGCAGCCCTGATACAGTCACCATAACGTTTTATTTCAGAAATTTTTAAAAAATCATTTATTCTTCTCATTCTAAAAGAACACATAACTGGATGTTATGGTTTTCTGTGTAGTCCTCTTTCTTTCTTTCTTTCTTTCTTTCTTTCTTTCTTTCTTTCTTTGTAATTCAGCATCTTGAGTTAACTAAGATTTACCATTCTCTGTTGATATCAGCCTCCAATATTTCTGTCACTTTTTTGATGGAAGAAGCAGCTAGGTATGGAAAAAACCTTTTTCTGACATCTTGTCCACCTTTTTCTTTCTGTCTGTGCCACTTAGTCATCCTTGACACGCCACATCTTCGGTATGTAATGGATAGGAAAAGGTCACTTTTTGTAATTCCTTTCTTTCTTTTCTGTTCAGGACAACATTTATATCCATCTTGCATGATAAAAACAGGCTTGATTGGCCAATTAACTGTTATGCACTTCTTCTAACACTTCTTGGGCAGAATGGCACTGATGCTAAGAAATTACATGTAGCTTCATGTTTAATGTTGTTGTGTATGCATGCAATCATTGCTTCATTTTCTTCCTTTTGTGGTATGTCTTTACACAGGGATAGATCCAGGGCTTTATCTAATCTGTCTAGCCAAGTGCCGCACAAGTGCCACAGTATCTAAGTATCCCTCATCAAAATGAACCATAATAGGTCAATAGTCTAATTTTTCTCCCTGCTCCTAGTTATTCCCTAGCTCCATTCACGGAGTGGCATATTTTAGGGACATAGGCTGATGCAGTGCAGGTTAAAGAATGACTCTGTAGCCATTCTATGACCTGGGGAGAAAAATTCCTTTCCTATAGGCCTCCACGAGAGATATCCTTTGCAGTATCTAAAGTCTGTGCTGGACGAAAAGATTTAGGACTTACTCAAGAGGTTTAATGAGGCCAGAAGTAATGTTTTCTCCATTAAAAAACCAAAGAACAATGAAGAAAGTTGGTCCTTCTGCACTGTTTTGAAACTTAAACACTGTAGCACTAAGAACCTGAAAACAGATCCTCAACTGGTGTAAATTATCATAGCTCCACTGACTTCAATGGGACTATGACAATTTACATTAGCTGAGGTTCTGCCTCTTGAAAATGAAATTAACAGAAGGGCTTAAATAATGCTAGGTAAACACTCTTTCACATTTCATCTAAATTGTTGTTAGTGATGTTGCAAAACTTGCAGTTTTAAGTTATTCCCCTTTAAATAATGGATGTGGTCTTGTGCTTGCTCTAGCCAGGCTTAATAGTCAGAGAACGTGAGTCAGAACTTCACTTCTGGGTCACACATTACCAAAAGGATATTGACAAGTGGGAGAGATTTCACAGCAGGGCATCAAAAACTGTGTGGAGGTATGTGTGATCTATTTAGAAAAATAAGTAAATGAGCTAGTCTAAGATATGAAAAAGGGATCTGGAAGGACAATTTACAAATATTTGGAAGTTATAATCTTACAGAAGAGAGAAGTTATTAAGGGTAATACATGGGCCTATAAATAGGAGTAATAGAATGACATTTAGAAAGGGATAAGTTTAATAAATGGGAAACAGCTTAACAATGAAATATTACACTGTGAAATAGTCTTTAAGGGGAAATGTGGTGGAAATCTCATCACTTGGATCTTTTAAGGTTAAATTGGTCAAAACGCTAGAAAAAGTACTGTAGGAATCAATCTTGCATTGATAAAGGGATGGATTGAATATTCTAATATGTGTTTTTTGTCGCCAACTTCTGTGATTCTGTATTATTCCTTTTTAAAAGAAAAAGAAAAATAAACCTAATTATACACTCCATATCTGTGAGACAACAGTTGTTTTTCAATCACTGCTTGGACTATTAATTGTTTATTAGTGATAGACATCAAATTTAAAATTTATTCTCCATTTCTTCTTGTGCCACAGAAAGCGTATAATTGAGGATAACCAGATACAGAAAAATCCTGGGAAAAATCAGCAATGGTCTAAACTAATGAATGTAGCGCTCTACATTTTTCCCTGGTTAAATGTATAATTGTACATCATGCAGAATAAAGAGTCTTCCAAACATTTCTTTCAGGAAACTGGAATTTGTATGCTGTAGCACTTCACTGATAATGAATACAAAACAGCCTATATTATGCTGATACATGAGAAGACAAGGTTATTTCAACAGAACAATTAAGCCCCTAAATTAAGCTTTTTTTCCCCCTTTTGTATGCAGTAGTTTTTGCTTAGCATGACGTGATACTGCAGCAAATCATAAGCTGTGCAGTGCAATGGTAACTCTGTTTTTGAAGACTCAGTCTTGAGTTTTTCAAGCCTTTAGAAAGGGCCCATATTTTCCATGGGACCTATCTTCTCTGTTTTGTATGTAGCTCCTACTAATGTCTAACCTAGGGTAGAAAGGAGCTCAAAGAATTCTTTAGATTTTTTTTTTTTGAAATCAATGAGAGCCTGCTTTGTCCAGGCTAAATTTTACTAGGTGCTGAGCATTAGGACAAAGTCTTCAAAAGTGCCTAACAGGACATCTATAGGTACTGCAATCAGGAGGTATGATTGCAGTATGTGTTGGTGTACCCAAGCTAGCTGTGATCTAACTAGACCAAAACTAGCTTAAATAACAATAGCTGTGTGATGTCGTGGCAGCATGGATGACAGCTGTTCAAGTAGGTACTCTGGGTCTTAGGCAGGCATGGCTAGCCTGTGCAGCCACCATACTGCCGCAGCTTCATTGCTATTTTTATTTGAGTTAGCTAAATCAAAACAAGCCCAGGTACGTTTGGATATGCTGCATTCAAACCTCCTGATTGCAGTGTAGACATACCCTCAGTGGAATTCTCACAATCCCATGACCCCAGGAGTTGTGGCTTTAAGAAAAAGACCAAAATTTATAAAACTCATGATAAAATTGCAAGAACTGGCAACGCTCCAGCTGAGTAGTCCCACTGATGTCAATAGGAACAGTCATGTGCATAAAGTTACTCGTGTGTTTGAAGAATCAGGACCTAAAATTTATTATCCTCCCCTGGTGTTGGAGACCGTCTGTTCCCCATTCACTTTCATGGGAATTGAGGGCATTTGGCATCTTCTAAGAGGTACTCAGTACCTTGCAGGGGTAGGTCACAAATCTTTTTGTTCTTTCATTTAACATATTCATTAACTTGTATGACAAGATCACATGCTCAAAAAACCCCTTCTATTAGGGAAGCATCAGTTCATTAGCAATGGTTCTTTGTTGTTATAGCAACTGTCTATGTAGATGTCCTGATAAGAAATTTGAAAGGGCTGTAATTGCATGATTGCAGGGAGAGAAAGAGAGCAGTAATTCAGTTTCTGGAGGTGGAGAGTGGGGGCTCTCCCCCTCCCCCCCCTTTGTTGGTTGGCTCTGGTTTTACAAGGTGTTGCTTGGATACCAATGTGTTTTTGCTCAGCAAAACTGTCATCTTAATTTTGTGCAAAGGAAGCATAAACAGCCAAGTAGGTACATCTTCGAGATGCACTTTCAGAAATAGTTTCTTTTATCATTATTAATGGTTTAGCTAGACCTCCATAACTCTTCATATCATTTACATCTAAGCTGTTTAGAAAAATGTTGTGTTTCTGTTAGGAGACTTTCTGCGGTATGAATGAGTGCAGAAGTGCTGTTGAATGCTGATGTCTGTCTATCTCCTGATGTTCATGGAGACCTCACACTGATTTATTTTTTTTAAAACGTTTTGCAGCTCAAGAAATCATTTGTACCCTCCTTGTCATGCATGTCAATATCTCCCATGCAGCAGGTCACGGGCTGGATATTTTTTTCCTTGTCTGCTGCATTTGAGCATATGCAGACATTACATTTTACAACCATTAGGACAAGCACTAGAGCAGAAACAATGACAATACTTTGCATTTCTTTAGCAAAAGATTGTGCAGTGTTTTGCAAATGCTCAAAATATGCTTGGAAGCTAGGCACAGGTGATTTGTTTTGTCATCCATGAAATGGAGATACTGAGGACTGGGAGGAGGCATGGGGGAAGAGGAATAAAATGACAGAGTTGACCAGGGAAAGGAGTTGGGTCTCAGAAAAAAGGCTGTGGCTTGCACTGAGTTGTGACTAACTTCTCCCAATACTCCTGACTTTGCCTTCCTCTCAGACGCCTTAAGGTCCTCCCTGCTACTTATCACTAGGCCCCTTAGACATAGGTGTGGACTCTGTGAGTGCCGCGGGGCTGGAGCACCCACAGAGAAAAAATGGTGGGTGCTGAGCACCCACCAGCAGCCCCACATCAGGTCCTCCTCAAACCCTGAGTGCCTCCCACTCACCAGGGGTCCTGCAGCACAGTGCTTCCGGCCTGATCAGGGGAGGAGGCAGAGCTGTGTGGGAAGAGGTGGGGCAGGGGTGGGGTAGGGGCCTTGGGGGAAGGGGTGGAGTGCAGGCAGGACCTAGGTACGCAGCTAGGGGTCAAGCACTCCTCAGCACGTTGAAAAGTTGGTGCCTGTGCCCTTAGAAGACCTTTAAAAAGTGCCTCATATGAAGGTGTGTTACATGTTGTTTATTTTCAAATTTCAGCAAATCACAACCAGTCTCCTAGTCAGTAGTGCAAATTAGAAAGTTTGTCCTGTAATTTTCATGTATATAATGGCTTTCATCCACAGATTTCAAGGTACTTCTGCAAATATTGTGTACTTTAAGGAAGTATTTTCATACCACTATACAGATGAATAAAAAGAGGCCCAGAGAGATATTTAGAGTTATGCATTGTCATGAAGTGGGCTCGGCTGGGCATAGAACCTAAGAACTGGTCGTCTACTCCTGGGGGAATTCTGCGCCACTATGCGTGTGCAGAATTCATGTGCCCTGCAGATTTCTTTGCTTCTCTGAAGAAAAATGACTTTCTGACAGGGAATCAAAGAGAAGCTGCAAGAGCATCACACACCACTCCCTAGCAGCGCAGGTACGTCATTTCAGGCACCTGGAGCAGCTGGCAGAAAGGTAAATCACCACAGGACTGGGGATACTCCAGCCAGTTGCTCCTACTCTGAGCCAGGATCAGCTGCTTGTCCTGGCTGGACTGGAGGCAGGGGAGGATGGGACTTCCTCTTCCCCTACAAGGAGGGGCTGGGGCTGTGTCAGATCCACCCCCAGAAACCTCCCCCAGCTGCTGTATCCTCCTCTACTTCCTGACCCCATCACTCCTCAGCAGTGGAGGGAGGGGTCACTGTATGGGGAGCTGCCCCTTCATCTACCCCACTCCTGTGCATCTGGACCTTCCCTACCCAGACACCCCCACCAAGCTTCACCCGGTACGTCTAGAACCCCCCTGACCCTCCATACCCAAACCCCACCCCACTGAACCTCAACCCCTACATCTGGAGGCCCCCTACAACCAGACCACCTGTCTCCGGCCCCCAATCCCTGAACCCAGACCATCCCCCACTGAGTTCCCTGCACTCAAGCCCCCACCCTGATGAGCCCCACCTCCCTGCACCATCCTGAGCCCCCACATCCAGACCCCCAAGCCACTGACCCCCAACTACCTGCATCCAGACCCCCAGCCCACCTAGCCCCACTCCCCCAGCACTCAGACCTCCCTGCTGAGACCCCCACACACAGATCCCTCCACTGAGCCCCAACCACTTTCACCTGGAAGCCCCTGCAGAGTCCCATTGCCCCTGCAATGAGCCTTTGTGCATCCAGATCCCCCTACACCTAGACCCGCCCCCCACTGAGCTGCCTGCACTCAGATTGTCCCACACAGAATCCTCTCACCCCACACTTGCAGTCCCCCACACTGACCCCCTCCACACTTGGATCCTGCCTGGTTGAGCCTGTCTGCCCCACACTTGGTGTGCCTGGTGCAGTGGGGCAAGGCCTCAGGCTGTTTCTGGGGCAGGCCCCGGTCTTGCGTAGTTTCAGCATTGGGTGCAGCCTCACCACTGAGTCCATGCCCTTGGGGTGGGGAATGGGTCAGGCTGCAAGGTGATCTCCTACCTTTGTACAGCCAGTGCCCTGTGCTCCTCACTGCCATGCTGGAGCCTCTGCATTTATTTATTGACAAATAAAACTTGCAGAATTTTAAAATATTGTGTGCAGAATTTTTAATTTTTTGGCGCAGAATCCCCTCAGGAGTAGTCTACATTCAGTTTTGGTGCTGCTTTAATTTTTTCTGATGAAGCTATAGTGATTACATAAACAATGCCCACGTTTGGGTGTCATAGTGCTTGAACTGCATTTGTTTCAAATGGATACAGTTAAAATGTTACAAAAACTGTGTGTAGACAAGCCCTAAAGATGGAATTCTGCTTTCAGTTACACCAGAGCAAAAATGGAGGCTCTTCCAAAGTCAATTGAGTTAATCTGAATTTATACCTACAACATACACCATTGTAAGTGACAGCTCAGTTTCATTCCTGAAGTCCCTGTTCCCAGTCCCTTGATCATACTACCACTGCACTGAGCCTCAGTAACTGCATGACAAAGCATACTGCAGCCATCACAGCAGTTATTATGTGTTTATGCCTGGCCCATCCCATTTTAATACAGTGTTGTATAAATATATATATATATTTTTCCCCAGGCAGCGCGTTTATATCTGTCTTATTCTTAAAAGAAACCATGAGGGCTGCTGATATGTTAGGTAAGTAAGCAGTTGCGAACACAAGCATGTGTGGTTTTATATGCTTAGCAAACTCTCAATCTCAAACACCCCCACTTGCTCCAGCAAATGTTTAAAGGCATATGCTTTAAAAATTGGGCCCATGTCACAATGTGAAGGAAAATCTTTAGTTCTGTCAAGCGATTAAAAAAATGAATCGCAATTTATTGCGCGATTAAAAAAATTAATTGTGATCAATCATGCTGTTAATAGAATACCATTTATTTAAATATTTTTGGATGTTTTCTACATTTTCAAATATATTGATTTCAATTACAACACAAAATACAAAGTGTACAGTGCTCACTTTATTTTTATTACAAATATTTGCACTGTAAAAACCAAAAGAAATAGTATTTTTCAGTTCACCTAATACAAGTACTGTAGCGCAATCTCTTTATCTTGAAAGTTGAACTCAAAAATGTAGAATTATGTCCAAAAAAACCCTGCATTCAAAAACAAAACAATGTAAAACTTTAGAACCTACGTATCCAATCAGTCCTACTTCTTGTTCAGCCAATTGCTCAGACAAACAAGTTTGTTCACATTTGCAGAAGATAATGCTGCCTGCTTATTTACAGCATCACCTGAAAGTTAGAACATGCATTTGCATAGCACTGTTGTAGCTGGTGTTGCAAGATATTTACATGCCAGATGCGCTAAAGATTCATATGTCTCTTGATGCTTCAACCACCACTCCAGAGGACATGTGTATATGCTGATGATGAGTTCTGCTCAATCACGATCCAAAGCAGTGTAGACCAATGCATGTTCATTTTCATCATTGGAGTCAGATGCCACCAGCAGAAGGTTTATTTTCTTTTTTGGTGGTTTGGATTCTGTCGTTTCCACATCAGAGTGTTGCTCTTTTCAGACTTCTGAAAGCTTGCTGAACACACCTCGTCCCTCTTAGATTTTGGAAGGCACTTCAAATTCTTAAACCTTAGGTCGAGTGCTGTCGCTATCTGCAGAAATCTCACATTGATACCTTCTTTGCATTTTGTCAAATTTGCAGCAAAAGTGTTCTTAAAACAAACGTGCTGGATCATCATCCAAGACTGCTGTAACATGAAATATATTGCAGAAGGCGGGTAAAGCAGCAGGGGACATACAATTCTCCCCCAAGGAATTCAGTCACAAATTTAATTAATGCATTATTTTTTTAACAAGCATCATCAGCATGGAAGCATGTCCTCTGGAATGATGGCCGAAGCATGAAGAGGCATATGACTCTTTAGCACATCTGGCACATAAAAATCTTGCAAAGCCAGCTACAACAGTGCCATTCAAATGCCTGTTGTCACTTTCAGGGTGACTTTGTAATTAAGAAGAGGGCAGCATTATCTCCTGTAAATGTAAAAAACTTGTTTCTCTTAGCGAATTGCTGAACAAGAAGTAGGACTGAATAAACATGTAGGCTCTAAATTTTTACGTTGTTTTGTTTTTGAGTGCAGTTATGTAACAAAAAACTACATATGTAAGTTACATTTTCATGACAAAGAGATTGCACTACAGTACCTGTAGGAGGTGAATTGAAAAATACTATTTCTTTTGTTTATCCTTTTTACAGTGCAAACATTTGTAATCAAAAGTAATATAAAGTGAGCACTGTACACTTTGTATTTTGTGTTGTAATTGAAGTTGATATATTTGAAAATGTAGAAAAACATCCAAAAATATTTAATAAATATCAATTGGCATTCTGTTGTTTAATAGTGCGGTTAATAGTGATTCATTTTTTTGAGTTAATCGCGTGAGTTAACTGCGATTAATCGACAGCCCTAAAAATCTTATTTGCATATGAAAATTAGATAGTGATCCAAAATCCTTCACCCTTAGAGCTATAACTTAGGGTTTACATATGGTAGAAATTACTTACCATACTTAAAGATCACTCTTTCATTGCGTATTTTTAACTCTGAGATGGTATTTAGTATTTTATGAACATGAAGCAAGTTCAGTACAAATGGCTAGGTGATTAGCTGTTCTTTCAAATTAAAGGGTGTTTTTACACTGAAGGTATTACACAAAAATTAAAGCTTCATTTAAAAAATGGAGAACTATTTACTCCTTTATACTAACTTAACATTTTCTCTCCTGCTTTTTTGGAATGACTATCAAATGTCTTACTATGGAACAAGGTCTTTGTTGCAAAAGCCGTAGGCTTTCTGGCTGCATCAAAGATTTTAGTTGTTTCAAAACTGTCTTGCTCTGCATTCTTCATTTATAACCTTGAAAGAATCGAGCATTTTAACAGAAAGAGGCAAACAGATTTCAGTTTTTGCTTTTTAAACTGTGCCTTCCCGGATGAATTACCCAAGTGAGCAGTGCCATTGATATTTTTGGGGACATGTTACTCATGTGGCATATTGAGCAAGATTTAGTCCATAGTGTGATAATTATAGCACAGCTGTTGTTGTGCACATTTCTGAGAAAGAGGTTCAGCGTTGTTCTAACAACCTATAATATTTACTTAGGTTTTGGATCCTAATCTGCCAACTCAACTGTTACACTGAGACTATATCCCTCAACTGATCATTGCCTTATACATTGCACATTGCTTTAACTAGCATTCAACACTGATTTATTTTATTTCTGTTAGTTTGACTTTGCATGAAGGATTTAACAATGTTGCTGCATTCCATAGGAATGAGCTGTATAATGGGAAATATGGTGATGTTTTTGCAGGCACATAAATTTAGAACAGTTCTGCTTTTCCAAAGAAACCGTGCTGTAGCAGTGCCAGCAATGTCCTGCTGATGTGCTTTGTATTAAACCTCATGTTCCATATTGGTTTATTGGTTTCCAAGAATGTTTAATGATTACTTAAAAAACAACTACATTGAATTAGGTAAGATATTAGCTAATCAATGGAGCTTCTGAGCTCAGTAATCAGCCTGGGTACATCTAGATATCCCCAGGAACATCTGGATTTGTCAGCTTGCTATCCACAGGGCAGAAGTTCCAGACTTTTATTAAAAACACAGTAATACAAGTTTGACCTTGAAAAGGGGCCCCCACAACCGGATAACTGAGTAGCCTCTTGCAAATCAACTCTGCCCTTTTATGAAACAGTTTGTAGATCCGCAAGGATGGTAGGGAGTGGCAAAAGGGCTGACTTCATGTCAGCTTTACACTTAGCTGTGAAGTTGTCACACATCTGTTGCTCTTAGAGATTCCAGGCCAGATCCTTAGCAGTATAAATCTGTGTAGCTACTTTGACTTCAGAGGAGTTACACTGATTTACACCAGCTGAGAATCTGCCCCTGCCTCAATAAACAGCATGTCCTTTTAGTTGACAGTAATTTGGGACATAGTCATGACTATCAGAAATATGGGACCTGATTCCCCTTTGTTCTGCATTTGCTGTTAAAGCCAAGCATGTTCTCAAATGCTTTGCTGAACCAGGGTCCTATTTCAGAAAAGTATGAAACTATGCTGATAATGTCTCTTTACAGTTCTGAAGGCGTTCCCCAGAATTCTTCTGGATTTTATTTAAAAACTATACTAGGTAAGACTTCAGATACAGGCAACATGACTAGCTAATTGTATATCTAATTAAGTGGACCTAACTTTGTGCTAGAAACTACTTTCAAAGGGGCTTAAAGGGTAAATTGGACAATAATATACTTTATAAAAGTAATGTGTGTTTTTATTTAAAGGTGGAACCCTGACAATTGCAGGAACATATTTGTTGGTGACATTCGCTCCAAATGTAACCCAGGAGTTCACGGCAACTAAAATACAGAATTATTTAATTAGCTGGCCGTTTCTGATCTATGTGGTAAGTTTCTTGTTTATAATTCTCTGTAAGTCAAAATATCTTGATTTTTGCATCACAAGTCACAATGTCAAACAGCTGCTCCTGAAGCAAATTGTTCCCAGTGCCATGGCCATAGCCATGTGCTGCAGATCAGTTCCTCAAGTGCTTTCCTCCTCTCCATCTTGGGGTCCAACAAATCCTGACGTTTGTTGAACTTCAGAAGAGCAGAGGGTTGATTGAGAAAAGAGTGGGAATTTGCAAAAAGAGGAGAATTTAAATTTTAGTGGCGTGGGAGGGAGTAAATATTGGCACTGGTTGTACATGATTTGAATGTATTTATTCCACATTTTCTGTACATGCATCTAAGAGTATTTATGTATTTATAACTTGAAATAATAGTAGTTTTGAAGATGGGCCCTATTTCTTCTTTGTATAGATGGCTCAGTTGTGCTTCCTGTGTTGCCCAGCCAAGACAAATGGCTCCTTATTCCACTGATCGGCTGAGTGAATGACTCTGCACTGTTGCCATTAGCTGTTAATCAACGTCTGAATTTGAATTCAAATACCAAAATACCACTTTGATTAGAGCTCCTATATACAAACCTTCAAAAACATCCTTGCTCTTTGATGCATTCTAATTTAGCTTCAGAAACAAGACCAGAGTGAGTGGGAAGACTATGTCTCTCTCTCAAAAATGCAGAAAAATATCTGTTTCATCTGGATGTAGAAGTTGCAATATGCTCTAAACCCCAAAGGTTTTTTATTCCTCCCCTCCCCTGAGGTTATTAATGTTTTGTCATTTTAAAAAATGACATTTTCAAATAGCTGAAGATTTCAGGATGCTCAGTTCAGAAGTTATAGACTAGCTAGCTTCACCCTGAGGCCTCACTACTCCAGCCAGTTTACCAGCTCACAAAGCACCTACACTGTAGATGAGACTATTGATAAACAGTCAGTACAAGATAATACTAAACAGCATTTCTTTCTTCTATTGACTATGCATTTTCAAAGCTCATGAAAGACAGTGATACATCTTAATGGAAGAGACTAATGGGTTTTCCGTCCATAAATCAAAATATGTATTTTTAGTCATCGAACAGAGTTGATTTCTAGGTGTTACATGAAGACTCAGTCACACAACTTGACATTAGTGTCAGTGGGCACTGGGTAGCTCCATCCTGTGCACAGCATAGAAACTTTGCCACTCAATATTTTAAAAAGGCCTGGCTTTTTAAGAAATGCTTTTAAATAGCTGCCTTGCATTCTTAAAAAGCTTCGTTTAAAGATGTTAGAGAAATAAAGTACCCAGTACGCCCCCATTAACTGCAAAGGTTTTAGTGAGCGGCTTGCTTTGCTAAAATTCCAAATGATAGTTCAGTGTCAATGAACTAACACTTCTGCAAAATCAGTGGCTTGTCTGGAACAGGACCTTCTCCCACTTCAGAAGATTAAGGCTTTGCTGGACAGGTGCCTTGCTCTTTCCAGGAGACATTGTAAAGGATTGGAAGGAATTTCTTACCCCTTCTTTTAAAAATTACTTTAAAAAAGCACTGCATTGATTAACTACTGTCTTACCTAATCCCAATGCAGTGTCTGTGCTCAGTAATCAGCCCACTTACATCGAGTTACACCCTTCAGCATCTGTGGGGGATCATTCTCTGACAACTTGTCCTCCAAACCTTGTCTCCTTTCACTTGCTCCTTTACCTCCTTCATTGTGTCCAAACCCCGTGACTAGCTAGACCCCACCCCCTTTATTTCCTTCTCCCACTTTTGCCTCGCTGCATTCTTTCCAGTTCACATGTCCCCTGATGCCTGAAGCCTCCTCCAGGACCTATTCAACCATGATCCTGTTAAACTCTCTCCTTAAAACTCACCTCTTTCACAAGACCTATTATCTCATCTTCTCCCTTACTCCCAAATACCAACTTATACCCCTACAGCTTGGGGTGGGAAAAGGACAAGACAGAAAACAAACAAAAGGCAAGTGCTGGATATCAACACTCATTTAATGGTTAGATTTGTTGCCTTCTGTTCCTTGTTTTCCTCTACTAAGAGCTTCCTATCACCAGAGAAGGGAGAAGAGTCAAAAGGCTCCTGTAGGGACCTTGCTATGCAAATCTGATCGACCTGGGAAGAATCCAGATGCTGCAGTGATGGGTGTTAATACAAAATTCAAATAGAATTTGATTTAACCTGTGCAGGTGAAGCCTAGGATGATCTATGGGAGAAAATAGACCTGATCCTCCACACCACTGATTCAATGGAGTTGGCCTAGTTTTTCGTCAATGTAACAGAATTATCAAGAAAGATTGAGGTCATGTTGTGGCTAACCGATGCTTCATCTCACCCAGCCTCCCCATCACAAACTAGGAAAGCATGTTGAGGGAAATAAGTGACAGCATTTTATATATACATAAACATACACACACACAGAGAGTTAATATCACCCAGGATCTAGGTAAATTAATCTTGCCGATAGATCTGCTTACTAATGCAGTTTTTCTTCACATGAAAAGTGAATGCCTTAAAACTGGAACCACAACCCCATAATCTTCAATCAGTTTCTGTAGGCATTTAAGTGCAAAACCCACGTCCCTCTAGAACAGTGGCCTCCAAAGTGAGGTGCGTGTGACAATCAATTGGGGGGCGCGGCCGGAGGAATGCTGCCGGAGGAGGGAAGAGGGCAGCCAAAGGAGGGAGGGAACAAGCGAGCGGGGAAGCGGCCCCCCCGCAGGCAGGGCCCACCCGGAATGCAGGGGCTTTAGGGGCTGCAGGGCCCTGGGCTAAGGGGGCCCCGGGGCCCTGCCCTGCAGCTCTAAAGCCCCTTTCAGAATGCGGCCCTGAGTCCTCCGGCCCCTGGAAGAGCAGGGCAGCCGCGCAGCCAGCGGCGGAAAGAAGCCATGTTTTCCCCTTCAAAGCCGGCTAGAGAGAAGCGGGGCTTTGAAGGGGAAAGCAGCACTTTGACGGGGAAAGCACAGCTTCTTTCCAGCTGCTGGCTGCGCCGCTGCCCCTATTCCTCCTGAGTCCTCCAGCCTGTGTTCGTAGGGCTGCATTCCGAAAGGGGCTTTAGAGCTGCAAGTCAGGGCCCCGGAGCCCCCTTAGCCCAGGGCCCTGCAGCCCCTAAAGCCCTGCATTCCGGGTGGCCCTGCCTGCCCAGGGGGGCAGATCCCAGAATCGCAGCCATGGGAGCAGTGCCGCAATGTGCAGAGCCACCTGCACACCTCCTGCACCAAACAGGAGCTTCCCCAGGTAAGTGCTCTGCACCTCTTGCCTGCCCCAGCCCTGAGCCTCCTCCCGCACCCCCACCCTGAGGAGCGCTCTTTGTGAGAGCAAAAAAGAGTTTTGTACTGTTAATAAATAAAATACAATAAAAATTTTAAAAATATTGTTTATTCCATCTTTATCTCATCCTTTTTTAATTTCTTTTTTGTATGTTTTATAATGTACATAATATATTAGTATAGTACTACATGTCTATAATTTATACATAAATAAATATACATATACGGGGGTGCGTGCTCAAAATTTTTTTACTGATAGGGGTGCGCGATCAAAAAAGTTTGGAGACCACTGTTCTAGAATGTAATGTTGTTGTTTGATTACCTTTGGGGCAGGAAAACACATTTTAAAAAAAAATTAATGGGAGAAGAAACCTAAAGGGTGTGGTGCAGCAATCTTACCCTTGGGAAAAAATTGAGACTTAGGGTATGTCTATACTACAAACCTAAGTCGACCTATATGAGGTCGACTTACAATCATAGCAGTAATTACTGTGGTGGTGCATGTCTATACTGCCCTCCTTGAGTCGATGGTGCACATCCTCACCAGGAGTACTTGCACTGACCTAAGAGGGGCAGTGTGGGGAGCAGAGAGCCCAGTCTCTCAGCTCTGCTGGCAGTTTCCTGCCAGGATCCAGGCTGCCCCACACGGTCCCGGGCTCCCGGCGGGCTGCTCCCATCCCCCTCAGCTGCCCATTTCCTGCTAAGCGGTGGGGGAGCTGCCCAGGGCTTCTCACCATCAGGAAGTGGGAGGGAGCCGCTCGGAGCTTCTTGGCCCCGATGCTCGCTCCCCACCTGGAGCCAGGCAGCCTGGTCACTTTCATGGCTTGGTGAGCCATGAAAGGCAAGGCAAGGCTGCTGGGCTCCTGACAAGGAGTGGATCTGGGAGCCGGGTCAGAAGCTGCTCCTGCCTCTCGTTCTGGCTCCCAGCTGGGAGTGGGGGGAAGCCTGGCATTTCTCACCCTGGCTCCCAGACAGGAGCAGAGTCAAGCCCAGTTCTCCAGGGGGAGCGAGGGCTTTCTTGACAATTTCACGGCTCCTACGACGAAATTGACAAGAAAGCTGATCTAAGTAAAGCAGTGTCTACACAGATATCGTCTCTATGCTAACATAGTAAGCCTTATGCCTCTCATGGAGATGGAGTTATTATGTTGGTGTAGTAGGGCACTTAGGGCTTGTCTACACTACCCACCAGATCAGTGGGCAGTGATCGATCCAGCAGGGGTCAATTTATCGCATCTATGACGTGATAAATCAACTGCTGAGCTCTCTACCGTCGACTCCAGTGTGCCACCAGAATGAGAACCGCAAGCGGAGTCGACAGGCGAGTGTCAGGTGTCGACTTACCGCGGTGAAGACACCACAGTAAGTAGATCTAAGGACGTCAACTTTAGCTACGCTACTCACATAGCTGATGTTTCGTATCTTAGATTGACCCTGCGCGGTAGCATAGACAAGCCCGTACAATGGTGGGAGGAAGGCTGCAGTGTGTACACTGACATAATTAAATCAGCATAAGCTGGCTTTCTAGTGTAAACCAGCCCTAAGAGTTGCAAGATTTGGACATTGTGGAGTTGGGTTCTCACTGTACTTTCTGTCCTCCTCAGAGTCTGTCACTATCCCAGCACGCTCTCTGTGCTCTCTCTCTGTCCAAGCCCTTAGAGATGGTAGGGCATCCTGTGTATGAGGGAATGGGGCATTTGGAGCATCCTCAGGCTGCTACTTGTACCTCATTGTGGGGTGAGGCTATTAGGGCTGCCAGCTTCCTGGTGCAGGGGTCTATGCTGAGCTGGCTAGCTGGAGCTCTGTTCCCTACTGCATACTGCCTCCTGCTCTGCTCAGTTTCCTGGCCTCCCACATTTAGTGATCATAATAGCAGTTGAGTGGAATAGAGTGGCCAGCAGAGTATGCTGTGACAGAGCTGCAGTCAGCTGGGTGGGGTGCTCAGCAAGAGTTAGAGGTGGGGGCATTAGTGGAAGGCAAAAGGTTTGAAAGGAGAGGTTGTCCCTCTGAGTGCCCAACTTCCCCAGTGCTTGTGCCTATGCATCTCCATGACTCTTCAGCATGTGGAATTCCCACTGACTCACATGGCAGTTCCACACACACAGTACCTGCAGGATCAGGCCTGGAAGATACACGAGGGCTCTTGTGTCTCAGATGATCAGTCTGATGCTTTGAAGGAACAGAGGTAGCCATGCTTGTCCTGTTATACCTCCGAAGTATAGGCAGATAGTCATCAGCAGGCCATGCCTTCCTGTAGCTCAGATCCTGAGTGCTCCGTGCGGCTGAAAAAGCAGGGTTTAAAGATACCTTTAAGTCACTTTAATGCTCCTGCATCTTGGAACTATCTGGGCCCCTAAGGCAGTTGTCCCCAAACGATTTTAAGTCCCCTCCCACCCTTGTTCCTAATATAATTTGACCACCCCCAGCCCTGAGAGCCATGGTCAGGGGCTGGGGCCAGAGCCGGCACTGGGGTCAGGAGCTGGGGGCCACAGCTGAGAGCTGGGCCACAGTTGGGCCAGGAGGGGCTCTCCCCACAGTTTGGGGACCACTGCCCTAAGGGCTGCATTAATTTATAGCAGCTGCCAACAGCCCCAAGGGGCTGTTCCAACCACCAGGTATTACTGGGGGTAAAAGAGCCCTGGCCACAGCCCCTACACTAGCAACAGTGGAGGGAATGGAGAAGGAGCCACTATAGCAGCTACTAGGCCACCTGCCTGTTTCCCTGTGGTAATACTCCCATAGCTGGTTAAGTCAGCTTTAGACCAGGTTTGAGCTTCCGGAGTGCCATGAGAACTGTCCTAATGCAAGCCAGAATCTAGGCCTGCATTTCAACCCATGAATCTGAACTCAGCTAAACTGACAGTAGAATAATTACTTGTTTATAGATGGGCTGCTGGCTGCCTGCTTCATTCTGTTACTCCCAAGAACTGTTTCACTCATTGCCTGATTTTTCAGTACAGAAAGAAGGTTGAATGTTGACAGGTGACTAAAAATTCTGTTGCTGTTAATAGCGAGGCTATTTTCTGCAGCTAGTGATGTTACAGAAGTGTCACAGTCCTGGCAAGGGAGCAAGTGTTCCTGTGGGAACCTGTAAGAGCTAGCATTACCAGTGAAGCCAGTAAATTTAATTGTCAGTGTGGAAGATGGTGGTGACATAGATGAAGCGAGTCTGGACTGTGTACAGTGAACGGTGTGTCAGCATTACAGATGACCCGCAGGGCAGTCTCTGTTGGTGTGTCACTGAGCTTTGCCAGTGTACCTTCTGTCATGTACCCTGACAGGTAGGTGGGTAGCCAGTGACTGAAGATTATTGCATAGCTATAATCTGAATGGTTGCATGGCAGGAAGTTTGGACATGAAGATAGCGCTAGCTAAGGTTTTGTTGACTGAGGCAGACGAAAAGGGCAAAGAGGAAAGAAGCTAATGCAGTCAGATACTATGGTGATGGTCACTGTAGAAAAATTGAGCTACAAGTAGATAATTTTCTGCTTCAGGCTAGCTCTCTACTCTTTAGCCCTGGGGTTATATATTTGGGGGTGCCTGTATTGATAATCCCTAGCTCATGTGAGTACCTTTGCTGTCCCAGAAAAACAAACTTTGTTTTAATCTTCTCAGTGCTGTGAAAGCAAACAGACTCATCAAGAGCAAAAGAAAAGAAATGAGAAACTTAACTTGAAACGTATCTTAGGAACAGGAAAGATTTATGAGAACAATTATTTGTTAACTCAATTGACTGGAGATAAGGTTACTCTGACTTTCCCCTCTGGTGTTGTCTGGACTGGTGAGCTGCTAAGTCACTCCAGTCCTTGACTCTGGGAGCCAGCCTTATCCTGCTCTGCTGTGAGAACCCTCACTCCTGGCACAGCCTCTGGCATGTTTAAGCTGCTCCCAGCAACTTGTGAGTGAATGACACTAGCCAATGTCTCCGGTCCCAGACACAACCCTAGGAAGCTCCGTCTTGCAGTGTCCAGTTGTGCCCACTGGATGCTGCAAGCTTATATGATTTAATTAAGAAATTGATATGTACCCGGCTTGTTATCCCAAGGGGAGCCTCTGACACACTTCAAACCAAACGCACTCTTCAGGTAGAATAAACAAACAAATCTATTAACTAAAAAGATAGATTTTAAGTGATTATAAGTCAAAGCATAAAAGGTCAGATTTGGTCAAATGAAATAAAAGCTGATCTTAACATGTTCAGTGTCCTTACAAACTTGGATGCTTCTCACCACAGGCTGGCTGGTTGCTCCTCAGTCAGGCTCTGCCCTTTGATCAGCGCTTCAGTTGCTTGGTGTGGTGTCTGTAGATGTAGGTGGAAGAGAGAGAGAGCATGGCAAATGTCTCTTCCTTTTATCATGTCCTTTCTTCCCTCTTGGCCTTGCACCACCTCCCACTTCAGAGTCAGGTGAGCATAATCTCATTGCAGTTCCAAACTGACCAAAGGAAGGGAGGTGACTCTCTCGAGAATCTAACAGATTCTGTTGTTGCTGCCTAGGCAAGTGTTTTTTGTTCCTGTGAGGCTAGGCTGGGTTTGCCCCATACCTGCCTTGATGAGGTGTGAACTGCCTCTCTGCTCTTGGAGAGTTTTTGCCTGTGCTTATTTTAAGCCATGAGGATACATTTTCAGCCTCATAACTACATACATGAAATTATAACCTGTAACAATTACTGTAACATCACTATAACAACCATGCTCAGTGCATCATGAGCCTTCCGAAGACACCCTACATGACAACCTTTGCATTGGATACCACACAATCATTTTACAGGGATGAGCGCCCCAGTTACTTTTTAGTAGATGTTTAATAAAGCAATCCTCCCTTGAACTGTTTGAACAGAGTAGATCAATGTGACATTTTAAAGACTATGAATGAAGCATTTATTATATTGTTTACAGCTTAACCTTTCTTGCCTTTTTTTCCAGATCTTAGAAATAATAATATTCTGCATTCTTCTGTATTTCTACAAAAGAAAGGATGTGAAGCACATTGTGGTTTTGTTAATGATGGTAGCACTACTAGGTAAGAACATATTATTCTGTTTGTATAATATTCCTCTCTCTCTCTCACTTGACCACTCTCTGTCACTCGGTTCCCTGTGTTAGCTTATGTCAGTTCTGTGTTTAACAGGACAATCTGAAGGGGAATCCTTAGGTTTTTACATGGCTTCAATGAAATCTCTTTCTAACAAGCAAAACCAGTTACTCAACAAACTTTATATGCCTATTGCTAGTACTGTTTGGTTTTATAGATTTGCAATTGGATTCTGTGTGAATCCAACTTGTGCATGGATATTCCAAGGCTTTTTGTCTCTGACATTTGAAGTAATCCTTTATCATTAGCTCCCTGGAAGAATGAATTACAGAGACTGTTGAAACTCCATATGTCTAGAACATATTTTGGTGACTAGGACTAGCCAAGGAAAACAAATCACTAATTTAAAAACAAAAACAAAAAACCTCTTAACCACTCTGCTTGTTTACATTTCTTCAGTGTAACTGCCTGGGAACTTCTGCCTGCATTCCTCTACTCCCACCTATGTATGAATATTTTTTTTCCAGAACTGAAGCCTTAATAAATGCAACATATTTTACTATACTGCCTTTTTAGATATGTATTCAGACTTTAGTGATCCACTAAACTTAGTTAGAGAGTGCCATTTGCATTAACCTCTGACTAAGTATTCCCAAAAAAATCCACTTAACACTTATTGTCCCAAAAATCCATTCTTGTCTTGTATCAGAGGGGTAGCCGTGTTGTCTTGTACATTTGCAGTGTAGTTCTTTGAATCCCCAGGCTTTACATCTCCCCTGGAGAGTTTATGTACAGTCCCAGCCAACAAGAATACATAAATCATTCATTTAATACAGTGGACCTCAAAGGTACTTAAACGCAATTTGATTGGGTGGGATGTTGCCATGTCTGTCACACTATCATGACAAATCTCTTCACCTTTCAGCAATCCAGCCCTCATCTGGAAGGTCAGAACAAGCAATTTTTACTTTAACATTTTATTTTCAGATAAAACTCCCAATTTCTACATGCTACCCTATAACTGACTGAGTTCTTCGAGTGCTTGCTCATATCCATTCTAGTTAGGTGTGCGCGCGCCGCGTGCACGTTCGTCGGAGAACCCTAGCAACACTCGGTGGGCCGGCAGGTCACCCCCGGTATGGCACCTAATATATACCCCTGCTGGCCCGCCCGCTCCTCAGTTCCTTCTTACCGCCCGTGTCGGTCGTCGGAACAGTGGAGCACAGCTTAGCTGTTCTCCACCTCCTTAGCGATTCACTCGTGCTTTAGCTTTTTCGTGTATATAGTTTTTCTCTAGTTCTTTATTAATTACTGTTAGTATAGTTGTAGTTAGTGTATATAGTTTAAGAGGATCGGGGGTTCGCCCCTTCTCCTCCCCCGGCACCGGGGCCCATGCCCGGTTCACTGGGCTTCAGCCCTGTGCGACCTGCCGTTGACCGATGCCACAGGAGACCCGCACGACTCCTGTTTAAAGTGCCTCGGCGAGGGCCATCTGTCAGACAAGTGCCGTATTTGGTAAGGCGTTCAAGCCCAGAACCAGAAAAGAGCGGGACTCTCGCCTAACAACTCTTGATGGAGGAGCTCTAACTCCTCCATCCTCGGCACCCGTCTCGGGCACCGGGACAGGTACTTCGTTGGTTCCAGCACTGGCGAAGACGCCTCGGCACCTTCCGTCACCGGCCCAGTCCTCCAGCCGGCGCTGCTCACTCTCCCCGAGGAGCAAAGAAACTCCAGGCTCCTGCGGTACCTTTGGTCACACCGCAGTTAGAGCACAGCTCCAGGTCGGATCGCCCGGCACCGCCAACTGCCGCAGCACGCCTGCTCCTGCACCGTTGATTCCGGCCTCCCAGAGCCGTCGAGTCGATGCCGACCAGCTCCCGGGCCCACGCTGTTGTAGAGCTCGTGTCCCGTCCACGCCGGAGACCTTCTCCACCGCGTGGACCTCATTGCTCTTACAGAAGCCTGAGCTGCCTCAACCCCCGGCACCACTGGTGCGGGTCATTCGTCGCTTGGCAAACCTGCCATGGTGCGACCATCGTCTCGGGCACCAAGGAGCTCCGCCGATCTCATTCGGGATCCAATGACCGTTCCACTGCTCCGGCACACAATCGCGTTCCCGGCACCAATCACGATCCGACACCGCTCGCAGCCCGGCACCGTTCTCCATCCCAGTGCCGGTCGTACTCGTAGGCACTGGACCAGATCCCGGTCCCATCATACCGGCGCACCGCTCCAGATCCTGGCACCGCTGAGCTCTCGCAGGCCGCTCCAGGCCATGTCGATGTTCGGCACCGGTCGACCTCCCGGTACCGCGCTGGTCGTAGGTCCTGGTCCCGCTCTCCATCCGCCACGGCTCCCGGACCGCTCGCCGCACCACGCAGGGACAGCTACTATGGACGCAAATGATATGGTCCAGTCTGCTTCAGCTCCCCCGTGGCCATCCGTCACACGTCCGCCTCCCCTATGCGGACAGCGCGTCCTATGAGGATCAGACACTCAGGCCCATCAGGACCAGGGGCCACCGCAGTGGTCCTTTTGGACACCCTGGGCCTTACCACCAGCCAGGGTGAACCATCGGGCCAATCTGCTCGGGTCATTCTGAACACTGGGCACTGGAGCCCAGTCAGCTGACCACCCCATGCTGATACGCGAGACGGGGACTATACAGGCTCCAGAACAACTGATTGTTCCGGAGGCGGAGGATCACCAGAATGAAGCTTTCGGTCCAGGACCCACTACGTTCCAGGGTTGTCGTCTTCATCTTTCCCGGATGGGCGTAAGCGGGCACATCCTCGGTCGGGGCCTCCCGCCTATCGATCTGTGGCGCCCAGATCTGTGCGGCGCGTAGCCCAAATATCCGCCTCCCCGTGGGAGGAAGTCCCTTGAGGTGGAGGAACCCAGTGGTCAGCATCCTCTACAGCGGAAACACACCTACCCAGGGTGGCCCTTCCCGTTCATCAGATCCTCCAGGCACAGAGCCGGATACATTCTGCAATCTCCGGCATCCATTCCACGACAGCCAAGGGAGTGGAGAGGAAGAAAATATATGGTGCCTTCCAAGGGCTACGGAATACTGTATGTGCACCCGGGCCCGTGCTCGTTGGTAGTGCAGTCGGTCATACGAGTGAGTAGCACCAACGCCAACAAGCCCCGCGCCAAAGTCCAAGGGAGGCCACCGCATGATTTGTTGGCGCCGTAAAAGATTGTACTCTGCTGGAGGACTTCAGCTCCACGTGGTGAACCAGCAGGCCCTCTTAAGCCGGATACTCTTCAACACCTGGGAGGCGGTCGGCAATCACGGATGCTGATCCCACAAGACTCCCGTCAGGAGTTCACGCCCTCCTCGAGGAGGGAAGAGGGTTCCAGGACCTCACTAGTGCAAGCCGCGCTGGATCGGCACGATTCGCGGCTAGAACGGTCGCCTTCTGGCATAGCCATGCGACACGATATTCTGGTTACAGAGTATCCGGCTACCGCCTGAGTTGCAGCAACCATACAGGACTTGCCATTGATGGACAAGGTCTTTTTTGCAAAAGACAGATCCAGAACTACAGAGTTCTGAAGGATAACCTGAGTTATCATCGCTCTCTGGCATGCATACCCCTCAAACTCAAGACGGTCGTTCGCTTTCAACCAGCGCCCCTACCCCCCACCCAGTCCGCCGACAGGCTTTGGCGCAAGCCGTCGTATCAACTGCAGGACGGCAAGTCGGCCCTTCTGCCGGGCAACATGCCGGTCCGCCAAGTCATCGGGACCCAAGTCCAATTTTGAAGGTGCACCCGGTGAGAGCAGAACCGCTAACCAATTTCCTCTCCGGATCCGCTCCAATTTTCACACGCTTTCCTCTTCCTCCGGCATGGTCTCAGCTAACTACGGATCGTTTGGCTGCGGACGGTGACTTTGGATACCGTCTCCAATTCATCTTCTCTGCCTCCCTCCCACCCTCCATCCCCCCGTCCTCTTCAGGACCGCTCTCACAAGCAACTCCTCCTACAGGGAGGTCCACAAGCTCCTGTCGATCGAGCCATACAGGAGGGTACCGGAGAGCTAAGGGCAAGGGTTTTATTCCCGTTTTTCCTGATCCCCAAGGCAAAAGGGGGCCTTCGACCCATCCTAGACCTAGCGCAGCTGAACAGGTTCATCAGAAGTTCAAGTTCCGACGTGGTGTTGCCTGAGGGCCATTTCCCCCTTTCCCTGGATTTTTCCCCCCGGCGATTGGTACGCCGCTCTACGACATGAGGGACCATACTTCTCATATTGCAAATTTACCCTCCCCAGGAGGTATCTGCGCTTCGTGGTGAATCGAGTTCATTTACCAGTTCACGTTCCTCCCTTTGGACTTTCGTCGGCCCCGCCGCGGTTCTTCACGAATGTTATGCGGTTGTCGCGCTTCCCTCCAGCCGTCGTCGGATGTACGTGTTCCCCTACTCGACGATGGCTTATCAGGGGGAACCTCAAAGGCTCAAGTCACAGCCAAGTCGACTACCATAAGGGGACTATTCGCAAGTCTGGGCCCTGATCGTCATTCTGGACAAGTCCACCAACTGGTGTCCCACGCAAAAGATAGAATGCTGAGGGGCATGTGCTGGGACTTCCATCCTTGCGACAGCCGCTTGCCCCCGCAACGGTTCAATCCGTAGTCTCCCTGCGTCCGAGCCTGCAGAGGTTTACCCAACTACCTGCCGCCCGTTACTTGCCTGGCCCTTCTGGGAACATGGCGCATTGTGTCCTCGTGCAAAGTACGCCAGACTAGCGAATGCGCCCGGCTACAGCCTGCTCGCTTCGTGTCTACCGACCGAACAGGACCCTTAGACTGATTATACTATCCACCGGCGTCACTCAGCTCCCTCGACTGGTGGAAAGAGTCACCGCTCGTGTGTGCGGGCCTGCCCTTCCACCTCCCCCCAGCCCTCCGTGTCCCTAACCAATGGACCATCTGCGCTTGGCTGGGTGCGCACACCCTGGGCCTCGGCGCACCCAGGGCCTCTGGTCACCCCAAGAGCTTTGACTCTTCATATAACGTCCGGAGCTCAGGGCAGTACGCCTGGGTGCCAAGCGTTCCTCAGCCACCTACAGCCATTGTGTGGTTGCAGTATTCACGAACAAACACAATGGCCATGTATTATATCAACAAGCGGGAGCACAAGTCACCCCATGTCAGAAGCGGACTCGACTTGTGGGACTTCGTGTAGCCCACTCCATAGACCTGGTGGCCTCCTTATCTCCCAGGGGTCCGGAACACGCTCGGCAGGATTCACTGAGCAGGTCCTTCCTCACACACGAATGTCCATCCGAGGACGTCCTCCATTCAATCTTCCGGAGGGGGGGGGTCGGGGGCTTCCCAGACGACCTGTTTGCGTCCAAATAAACAGGAAAATGTCAGTGTCTGTTCCCTACAGTCGCTCTTGTCCGGGGCTCCCTGTCGGAGCCTTATGATTCCTGCTGGTCGGGTCGCCTTTGCTATGCCTTCCCACCGTTTCCCTCGTCACCGAGTATTGCTCAAGATCCGCGAGACAAATCCCACCTCATTCCTAGTCGCGTCCGGTTTGGCCGAGACAGCACTGGGCTACCCCAGGCTGTCACTGTCCCTGTTCGGACCCGATCCCTCTGCTGCTGTCGGACTTGATCACGCAGGACTTCGGCAGGCCTTCACCACCCGACCTGCAGTCCCTCAGCCTGACAGCGATGGTCCTAGCTGGTTAAACCAGCTTGGAGCTGAGCTGTTCCACTGCAGATGCACAGGTGTTGCTTGGTAGCAGGAAAGCCCTCACGCAGTCGAATTACCTTGCGAAATGGGAAGCGTTCTGTGACTGTGATGCCCGGCATGGTCACTGTCACCATGTTCGTATCAATCCACCATCCTGAGTTATTTGTGGCTCTCTCAAGGAGCAGGGTTGCGCCATCTCACGCTGCGAGTCCACCTCGCGTATATCTACCTATCCATCGGGGGGAAGCTGGGCAATACATTTCTCTCACCCCCCGATGTCTTCCAGGATTCTCAAAGGTTGGAACGGTTATACCCTCAGGTCAACCCCCTACCCTTACTGGGACCTAACCTGTTCTAAAACAGGCTCATGGGGCCCCCTCTCGAACCTTTGGCCACATGTTCGCTGCGTGACCTGTCCGTGGAAGACGGCTTTCCTGTCGCCACTTACCTCGGCTAGGCGTGGCTGCGGAACTCCGACGCTGACTGTGGACCTCCAATATACTGTCTTCCATAAAGCCAAGGTACAGCTTGCGGACCTCATCCGGCATTCCTCCCCAAAGTCTCTCCGCCTTTCACGTGAACCAGGACAATCTTTCTGCCAGTGTTATTTCCAAAGCCGCACGGTCGAGAGTGAGAACAACGAATCCTATTACTTTAGAACGTCCGAAGGGCTCTCTAGCGTTCTACATCAGCGGGACCAACCCTTCCGTCATTTTCACCGCCTAACGCTATTTGTAAGCAGTGGCCGGGAACGTATGGAGGCAGGGCAATCTCCTCTTCAGCGCATTGCGTCTTGGGTCACGTCATGTATCCGAGCTTGCTATGAACTGGCTCAAGTCCACCGGGCCCTTCTCAACGGCCCACCTCTATGCGAGCTCAGGCCTCGTCTGCTGCTTTCTTGGCGCATGTTTCCTGTGCAGGAAATCTGCGTGCGGGGCACGCCTTGGTCGTCGTCCACACCTTTGAGAACCATTACGCATTGTATCCAGCAATCTAGAGACGATTGCCGCCTTCGGCTCAGCGGTCTTGCATTCCGCATGTCTCTCTCCGACCCCACGCCTAGGTATGGCTTGGGAATCACCTAATGAATGGATATGGCAAGCACTTCGAAGAAGAAAAGACGGTACTCACCTTGTGTACTGTTGTCTTCGAGATGTGTTGCTTATATCCATTCCACACCCGCCCTCCTTCCCACTGTCGGCGTAGCCGGCAGGGGTATATATTAGGCGCCATACCGGCGCAACTCCAGTGGGTGACCGCGGCCCACCCCGAGTGTTGCTTAGGTAAAAGTTTCTCCGACGAATGTGCACACGGCACACGCGCACCTAACTGGAATGGATATGAGCAACACATCTCAAAGAACAACAGTTACAAAGGTGAGTAACCGTCTTATTTTTAACCCCACACATCACCATGATGATTTGTTGGGGTTTTTTGCATCATACTAATTATGGGCCAGAAATTCAAGGATTCCCTTTGCTCACTTTGAGTCCTGCCTTAAACAATCCCATTGATTTCAATAGGACTGTTCGAGAAGTAAGGTGCTACTCAAAGGGAGCAAAGGAAATCCTTGAATTTGGCCCTAATGGTGAAATTCAAATAGGCTACCACAAGGCCTATGCACCACTTAAACCCCATGTGAGCTGCCAGAGGTGCTCTAAGCAAAATACTTGAAACAGAACCCCAGATCTGAATCCCTTCCCCCACCCTCCTGTCCAGAATGTTGGGAAGTTCTGAACTGTATGTCAGTATGAATTTTGTACCTGGGGGCTGTCCCGTAATCGGGTAAATTGGAACTTTGGAACTGAACTTCTTGGAGAACCTGGAATTAGATCCAAGTGGTTAGGCCTTGTCCCCTGCTATTAATTACTTTCCTTTAGTGTAATGAGTGCACTGTTAACTCCTCTCATCTTGCCATCCCATATGTTTTGAATTTGTTCTATTTTCTGTGTGGTTATTGTAACCTCCACAACTGAGCTTCAACAGCAAGGGCTGGGGCAAATCAAGAGCCTACGCCAGAGGGAAAGCGTGAGTGCCTTTTAGTCTAGCCATCTGCATCTTTACTAGCTCAGGTGATGAGGAAGCCTGATTCTGCTCTCTGAACTGCTAGTACGTCATGCTGCAACGCTTCTCCTCCTGTGCTGGCCTGAAGATTGCTGCTCAGTTTCCTTTAAAGCAAGCCTTGTTTGTGGTTATGTCCATTTCAAACCTTTTATTGGTTTAAAAAGAAAATCAGAAGAAGGGTTAAAAACATAACTAACTTTTTAAATAGCCTGCTGATCAATATGTCTGTCTGCAGCACTGATGCTCTGGGGTAAAGGCTAATAATTCTACCTTGTTAACATCTCTGTCTCTCTCTCTCTCTTCCAGCATCATTGACTATCATTTCAGTAAAGGCTGTGGCAGGCATGATAACATTCTCTGCAAAGGGCAAAATGCAGCTAACATACCCCATTTTCTATATCATGTTCATTATTATGGTGACATCTTGTGTTTTCCAAGTCAAGTAAGTTAGTTTTTGCTAACCTTTCTATCCATTTATCTGCTGGTTTTGCTAATTACTGGTGCATATTGACTCCTGGTGTGAATAACAGTTAAACACACTCATTGCCTTCACTGATTGATTATTTATTTATTTATTTATTTATTTATTTATTTATTTATACGTACTTTATTTCTCATTGGATGATTTCACTTGAATTTATTATAGTGGTGCTTTCTTCTCTTATTAACAAACAATTCAGGTTCGTTCGAAATGCATGTTTATTTTTCTCAAAGTTCTTAAACGCAACTGTGAAGTTAAACTTGCTATTTTCCTGATCTTTTCTTTCTGTTACTTTGTCATGCAGCTTTTAGACCCATTGCTAGTAACCAATTCATCTAATAGCCAATGCGCTTTCAGTAACTTTGTCCTAAATTTAGAAAGGGAATTATTTTTCCCCGAGCCCTGCTTTACGCTACAGAATTAATTCAGTATAACTACAAATAATCAACACCCCTGAACGACATAGAGTATCAGGGTTGGAAGAGACCTCAGGAGGTCATCTAGTCGAACCCCCCTGCTCAAAGCAGGACCAATCCCCAACTCAATCATCCCAGCCAGGGCTTCGTCAAGCCTTACCTTGAAAACCTCTAAGGAAGGAGATTCCACCACCTCCCTAGGTAACCCATTCCAGTGCTTCACCACCCTCCTAGTGAAAAAGTTTTTCTTAATATCCAACCTAA
>NC_133770.1:260940510-261027069 GCF_003597395.2 Chelonoidis abingdonii | reverse complement strand
CAAGCCTTACCTTGAAAACCTCTAAGGAAGGAGATTCCACCACCTCCCTAGGTAACCCATTCCAGTGCTTCACCACCCTCCTAGTGAAAAAGTTTTTCTTAATATCCAACCTAAACCTCCCCCACTGCAACTTGAAACTGTTACTCCTTGTTCTGTCATCTGGTCCTCTTTGGAACCCCCTTTCAGGTAGTTGAAAGCAGCTATCAAATCCCTCCTCATTCTTCTCTTCTGTAGACTAAACAATCCCAGTTCCCTCAGCCTGTCCTCATAAGTCATGTGCTGCAGTGCCCTAATCATTTTTGTTGCCCTCCGCTGGACTCTTTCCATGTTTTCCACATCCTCCTTGTAGTCCATTTATCCACCCCATACTAGTTTAACTTGCCAGCAAGAATACTGTGGAAGACCGTGTCAAAAGCTTTGCTAAAGTCAAGGAATAACACATTCACTGCTTTCCCCTTATCCACAGAGAGAGTTATCTCCTCATAGAAGGCAATTAGGTTAGTCAAGTATGACTTGCCCTTGGTGAATCCATGCTAACTGTCAGGGCTGGCTCCAGGCACCAGCCTGGGGCGGTACATGCTAAGGGGCAGCATTCCGTCCATTCTTGGAGTGGCACAGTCCAGGCGGGCTTTTTTTATTTTTTTTCTGCTTCAGCAGTTCGGGTGGCAGCAGTCCAAACCACTTTTTTTTTGGCTTGGGGTGGCAAAAATGGTAGAGGCAGCCCTGCTGACTGTTCCTGATCACTTTCCTTTCCTCTAAGTGCATCAGAATTGATTCCCTGAGGACCTGCTCCATGATTTTTCCAGGGACTGAGGTGAGGCTGTAGTTCCCCAGATCCTCCTCCTTCCCTTTTTTAAAGATGGGCACTACATTAGCCTTTTTCCAGTCATCTGGGACCTCCCCCGCTCACCATGAGTTTTCAAAGATAGTGGCCAATAGCTCTGCAATCACATCCGCAATCCAACCTAAGCACCAGTGTAGACAGTGCTATTATAACCCACACACCTTCTGGATGTGGTCCCATCTAGTGGGTGGGGTGGAGTGGGGAGGGAGGGAGAGAGAGAGAGACACAGACAGACAGACTGCTCTGCAGCCTTACTAAGAGCCAGCTTTTACCTTATGCAGTAGAGGCTCATGCACTAAGCTCCAGAGGGCCCAGGTTTGATCCCACCCGCCACTGACCGGAGTCTGTCAGTGTTACACTGTGTCCGTGAAAGAGCTTGTCACAGAGGTGGATTAACTGAACCAACAAAAGAACTTCTCTCCCTTCAGCTAAGAGAGTCTTCATTAAAGTGCAACAGCTGCATCGATGCAGCATTTTAAGCATGGATTTATGTGCCCTTAGATTTATGTTCACCTTTTGTCCTAAGGTGGAAGCAATAGATCAGGGGTAGGCAAACTATGGCACATGAGCCAAAGGCGGCACGTGAGCTGATTTTCAGTGGCACTCACACTGCCTGGGTCCTGGCCACCAGTCTGGGGGGTCTCTGCATTTTAATTTAATTTTAAATGAAGCGTCTTAAACATTTAAAAAACCTTATTTACTTCACATTCAACAATAGTTTAGTTATATATTATAGACTTATAGAAAGAGACCTTTTAAAAACGTTAAAATGTATGACCGGCATGCCAAAACCTTAAATTAGAGTGAATAAATGAAGACTCCGCACATCACTTCTGAAAGGTGGCTGACCCCTGCAATAGATGATCCTCCCATCCCCTTCAGCTAAATCTGCATACTGTGTTTTGCCTCTGAGAAATTTGTGCCTAAAGTGCAAGCGAGGTATGGCTGAGCCATAGTAAACTTTTGGAGAGTACTCTGCAAAATCAGGATTTTTCCTGCTGGGCTCTGGCCTACTGAGTGATCATTTTATTGCTGCCACTGGAGACTGCTGTTGCCATCAGCAATGTGAAATAGAACTCCCAGCTGAATGGAGAATCCATTCTCTTTATCCTTGTCCCTATGCTTCTGGTGCAGATTGCACCATTCAATGCACTCTGCTCCAGAGTAATTCGGAATGTTTGTTTTCATTGTTTTTAAGGAAATAGCCAGCCTAGCACTCTAGTGTCAGCGCTATCATAGGGGAATCAGGATTCCCTTTGGAGAAAGCCCATGCATCATTCTGCAGTGACTCTGGAACTCCCTGTCACAGATTGTAGAGTAGTTTACACCCAGCTCTTTGCTGGGAGAAGAGCTCAGGGCATTTAAGAGAGGAAATAGAGCTTGGTAAATGGGAAGCTGCTGAATGATTCTCTTCTCCTTCTGCAGGTTTGGTTTTGTTTGTTTGTTTGTTTTCCTTCCTTCACTTGGTCAAAATTCAAAGGCAAAATGTGGCCTCTTTGCTTCCTGGGCCCAATATCTGCCTTCTCCCATTCCACCTAAGCAGACCTTTCAAAAGCAGACAGTGTTGTTACTCTTGACTCCCCCACCCCCACCCCATTTTACTTAGCTCTCTCACCAAGTTTGTTTATTTTGCAGATTCTTCAGAACTCAGAAGAGCTTTTGTTACATCTTTTGGGGACTTGCTGCTAAGCATCAGCATCTATGTTTCGGTCCCTGAGACTAAGATTGTTGCAAACGAGAGAAAATAATGAAGTGTTTTCAGTGACTTCAAAATCCTGACTGTCCTGTAGATATGTAGGATTTCTTTATTTTTAAAGCACCATGGAGACTGCTCAACAGTCACTAAAATAACCTTGCAATTACTTTAATGGCTAAAACAGATCAGAGTTTGGATTTTAACTATTCACATATATCGTACCAATGAAACGTTTAAGCACAGTTCTTTTTATAGGTTTCTAAAATACTCTGCCGTCTCTTAATATTTCTTTCAGTTTCAAATGCATTGTTGGCAGGATACAGTATGTGGGGGATGCAGTGACACTGAATTTACAAAGATACATTCCAGTGTTCACAGGCATGATTCATAATCTTATAGGTAGATATGGATGTGGCAGGTTGTAATACTTCTGCCTGAGACCTTCATTCTCCTTCAACATGATGAATTGCTCTGTTTTTGTTACTGGATTAAATAGACCACGAAGGTTGGTGTAAGAACACATACATCCAAGTGTTGTCCTACACGTCCTTGAATAGTGCACAACCCTGTTGCACTCCAGCTGAGGCTACGGGTGAGGTTCTGTGTTGTGCTTCTGAGAGGTGCCACACTGAACATGTAGCTTAAAGGGAGGAGGGACTAAGGTAACTGTAAATCACCTTGTTGTGCCTTCCCAACTCTGGGCTGCTCTGGGAGCCAACATGGCCCCTCGTGTAAATGAGATGATCATCTGTGGCTACTAAACTACAGCAAACTGTCCCCAGCTGCCTGTGGGGTTCAGTGCTGCCCAAAATCTCGATGGTGCTGTGTACTGTGGCCCCACTCTGATGCCTGCCATGACCTCTGCATCAGTGCGTGGGTTGGGGCTAGGGTGACCAGGTGTCCAGTTTTGGTCAAAACACCCAGTGAAAAAGGGACCCTGACGGCTCCAGTCAGCACTGCCAACCAGGCCATTAAAAGTCTGGTGGGCAGTGCTGCGGAGCTAAGACAGGCTACTTCCTATCTGTGATGGCTCTGTGCTGCACCCTGGAAGGGGCCAGCAGGTCCAGCTCCTAGGCGAGAGGGAGGGGCACAGGACTCCGTGTGCTGCCCCCACCCCGAGCACCCACTCCACACTCCCATTTGCTGGGAACCGCGGCCAATGGCAGCTGCAGGGGCAGTGCCTGCAGGCGAGAGCAGTGCACAGAGCCGCCTGCCACGGCTGCGCCTGGGAGCCGGACCTGCTACTGGCTGCTTCCAGGGCGCAGCACGGAATCAGGACAGGCAGGTAGCTTGCCTTAGGCCCCCCATACTGCGCGGCTGACCGAGAACCGCTGGAAGTAAGCCCATGCCCCAACCCCCTACCCCAGCCCTGAGCCCTCCCCCAAACTCTGAGCCCCCTCCTACACCCCAAGCCCCTCATCCCCTGCCCTACACCAGAGCCTGCACCCTCAGCCCAGAGCCCATACCCTCCCTGCACCCCAATCTTCTGCCCCAGCCCAGAGTCCCTTCCTATACACTGAACCCCTCTGTCCTACCCCCCCCCCAGCGTGGAGCCTCCTCCTGAACCCAAAACCCCTCAACCCTGCCACCCCCCGAGCCCTCATCCCCTCCTACAGCCCAATGCCCTGCCCCAGGCTGTAGCCCCCTCCCGTACCCTGAACCCCTAATTTCTGGCCCCACCCTGGAGCCTGCACCCTCAGTTAAAGCCCTCACCCCCTCTTGCACCCCAGCCCAGTGAAAGTGAGTGAGGGTGGCGGGCAGCCAGCCACCGAGGGAGGGGGAATGTAGTGAGTGGGGGGCAGGGCCTCAGGGAAGGAGGTGTAGTCTAGGAGAAGGGGCAGGGCTCGGGTATTCAGTTTTGTGCAATTAGAAAGTTGGCAGTCCTAGTGGGGGTCCTCAGCAGACAGCCCGTGGCTGTTTACCTCTGACATAGGGAAGGAGGTATTCTTCCCTGTCAGAATCTGTGGCTTTTTAAGCCCTTTATTCAGAGTACAGGAGCTGGAACAGGGGTGAGAGTCTTGCATGGTGTGTGGGCACAAGTCAAGTTAAACGTTAAGGTTAAATACTGTAAAAAGGGCAGGATTTGGGTGCTTTACTGGAGGTGGCATGCTTTGTCCTGAACGTGCTAGTGGGTTTCTTGAGCTCCTTTCTCCTGCTCTGATGCTGACTTTTGTCTTTGGGGATAGTAGGTGCTTGTACACTTTGACACTCTGCCAACTATTTCCAACTGTGATTGCGCATGCTTCTCCTCCCACCGATCTTTGAAGGCAGTTAGCTCTGGAAGGGTCCATGCAAATGCATGAGGCCTGCTTGATCGCTCTTTTAAATTTTCTCCAAAAAGTTGTGCGTCTCTGAGAAATGGTAGTTGCTTGCTATCAAAGTGGCTTGCAAATGGGGCCCGTGTCGATTTGCCAAAGCTGTTTAAACAGAGGAGTGGTTTCCAGGCATGCTGACCCCCACAGAGAGGTCAATTCTACAATGACTGGTGCAGCGTGGGATAGTAAGTAATAGGAGGACTGTTCACTTATATAAGAAGTGGGATGCATCCACTAGAGCTAAATTGATTTAACTGCCACCAAAATAGAGGTGGTATTTGCAAAATGGCTTCATTAAATAAATGCAAATCCAGTGATCTTGCAGTGGGAGATGTGTGTGAACACATGCCAGCTCCCACCAAAATAAGGAGAGTTATAGTAACTTCTGTGTGGAGAGCAGCCCTTATTCCTCTGCGCTAAATGGAATAAAGGCTCAAATCTCCTGCTTGCTTCCTTGCTGAGAAACATAATCTCTCCCACAGTATTCTTGCCAGCAAGTTAAAAAAAGTATGGATTGTATGAATGGACTATAAGGTGGATAGAAAGCTGGCTAGATCGTCGGGCTCAATGGGTAGTGATCAATGGCTCCATGGCTAGTTGGCAGCTGGTATCAAGCGGAGTGCCCCAAAGGTCAGTCCTGGAGCCAGTTTTGTTCAATATCTTCATTAATGATCTGGAGGATGGCATGGACTGTACCCCACAAGTTTGCAGGTGACACTAAACTGGGAGGATGGTAATACGCTGGAGGTAGGATAGGATACAGAGGGACTTAGACAAATTAGAGGATGGTCAAAAGAATCTGATGAGTTCAACAAGGACAAGTGCAGAGTCCTGCACTTAGGACGGAAAACCCATGCACTGCTACAGGCTAGGACGGACTGGCTAAGGAGCAGTTCTGCAGAAAAGACCTGGGCATTACAGTGGATGAAAGCTAGATATGAGTCAGCAGTGTGCCCTTGTTGCCAAGAAGGCTAACGGCATATTGGGCTGCATTAGTAGGAGCATGCCAGCAGATCAAGGACGTGATTATTCCCTCTATTCGTCACCTGTGAGGCCACATCTGGATAGGTGTACCAGTTTTTGGGTCCCCCCACTACAGAAGGGATGTGGACAAATTGGAGACGGTCCAGTGGAGGGCAATGAAAATGATCAGGGGGCTGGGGCACATGACTTACCAGGAGAGGCTGAGGGAACGGGGCTTGTTTAGTCTGCAGAAGAGAAGAGTGAGGGGGGATTTGATAGCAACCTTCAACTACCTGAAGTGGGATTCCAAAGGGGAAGGAGTTAGGCTGTTCTCAGTAGTGGCCGATGACAGAAGAAGGAGCAATGATCTCAAGTTGCAGTGGGGGAAGTCTAGGTTGGGTATTAGGAAACACTATTTCACTAGGAGGGTGATGAAGCACTGGAATGGGTTGCCTAGGAAGGTGGTGGAATCTCCTTCCTTTAAAGGTTTTTAAGGCCCGGTTTGACAAAGCCCTGGCTGGGATGATTTAGTTGGTGTTGGACCTGCTTTGAGCAGGGAGTTGGACTAGATGACTTCCTGAGATCTCTTCCAACCCTAATCTTCTATGCTTCTATCCCAGGTATAATGGCCTGATGCAAAGCCCAGTCAGTGGAAAGATTCCTGTTGATTTTGGTGGGCTTTGGATCAAGCTCTTAAAAAGGGGAAGAGAGCGGGTGTCTGAAGAGACAAAAACTTAAGCCTCCTCATGCTAATCAGCATTTAGCTATGTGTCCCCAGGCTAGGTCTTACTCTTGCTAATAGGCAGGAATAATTTGGCAGTCATACAACGTTACTCTCATTGATTCAGAGTTGGATTTCCTGTGCTCAACATCTTTTATCTTGCACTATTCATTTGTACTATGCAGGGTCAAACCCAGTATGCATAGCTGCTGCAGATGCCAACTTGTCCTGCGCTGTTAGTTGTTTTGGTGTGAAAGTTATTACTACACTTAGTGCACAGCAAACTTTGTATCCAGGAGATGTAATAACTTCCTTCTTTTAGGTTCTTAAACCAAGCTATGCAGCTCTACAATGCAACAGTCATTGTGCCGATTAACTTTGTGTTCTTCACTACCAGCGCCATCATTGCAGGTTTGTTTTTACTTTGTATCCAAACAAAAGCTCTTTCTAAATAGCAAGATTGAATTCTCTTCTTTGAATCAGGAATGCAAACAAGTCACTTTTATCTTCAGCGAAAGATCTTTATATAATATGATAAGTGTATATTTTGAAAATGATCATAAGTTCAGAACTTTGAAATAAAATTAAATACCATCAGATTCTAGCTTTTCCAGTACAATACAGCCATGTACAGTTTATTCTGTTTTACTGGCTTATTAGGTACTGTCATTAGTATTAGCCTCCTCTGGAAGTACCATAAATGTGTTTACCATGTGTGCATTGGCGTCTCCATATCCTAGCTGGTAAAGTAATTGTAATAGTGTGGCAAGCTACTCAAATGACAGACAGCTGTGTTTTGTAGTAGTTTGTGTCTTATATTTCAGAAGGCTGCATTCTAGGTTAAGTGAAGGAAATAAAATACTCCAAAGGCCTTTAAACCTTATAACGTTTTATTCTGGGTGAGAACTTTGAACTTGATCTCATTAAAAAGACACTGAAAATCTTGGAAATTGTCTGCACTGAAAGAACAAGAGAGGAGAGAAAGACATAAACGTCTACACTGAAAAAAAATTCTGCTGCCCTGAGTCTCTGAGCCCAGGTCATTTGGCTCAGGCTTGTGGGGCTAAATATAGCAGTGTGGACATTCGGGCTCGACCTGGAAACCCTTTGGAACCTGGCCAAGGAGATGGGGCTCTGGCCCCAGGCTCCAGCCCGGTTAGGATTGTCTGTACTACTATTTCAAGCCCCACAGCGTGAGCCCAAATCTGTTGACCCAGGCTCTAAGACTCACTGCCACAGGTTTTATATTTTTTTAGGGCTGTCAATCAATTGCAGTTGACTCAAATGATTAACTCAAAACAAATGAACTCCATTAAAAATAACTGCAATTAATCTGAGTTTTAATCGCACTGTTAATAATAAAATGCCAATTTACATTTATTATAAATATTTTGGATGTTTTTCTACATTTTCAAATATATTGATTTCCATTACAACACAGAACACAAAGTGTACAGTGCACCCTTTATATTATTATTTTTATTACAAATATTTTCACGTAAAAAAGATAAAATAAATAGTATTTTTTAAATTCACCTCATACAAGTACTGTAATGCAATCTCTTTATCATGAAAGAGCAACTTACAAATGTAGATTTTTTTTTTTTGGTTACATAACTGCACTCAAAAACAAAACAATGTAAAACTTTAGAGTCGACATGTCCACTCAGTCCTACTTCTTGTTCAGCCAATCGCTAAGACAAAGAAGTTTGTTTACATTTATAGAAGATAATGTCGTGCTGTGCTGACCACTTCTTTATTACAATGTCACCTAAAAGTGCGAGCACACCGGTGTCTTCACATGACTTGGTAGCGCAGCTTTGCAGTTTTATGTGCATATGCACTAAACCATTCAATATGTCCATTCACGCTTGGCACCATTCCAGAGGACATGCTTCCATGCTGAGAACACTCATTTAAAAAACATGTGTTAACTCTTTGGGGAGAATTGTATGCAGTGGCTGCTCTACGGCTTTCTGCCACCAGCACGGCCGGCAGGTTGCCTTGGTCGGCTTGCCTGGCAGGAGGTCCTCCGAAGCCCGTGGGACCGCAGACCTCCGCAGGTAAGCCGCCAAAGCAACCTACACTGCCACCCTTGTGGCAACGCGGCAGAAGCGCCTCGGCAGCATTGCCACCGCCAAGCCGCGCTTGGTGTGCCTGGGGCCTGGCAGCCGCCCCTGATTGTATGTTTCTCCTACTTGCTGGTTCTACCAGAATTCTGCCTCATTCTTTGTGTTATCGGCAACCCACAATGTTTTTATTTAAGAACTCTTCTCCACTGCAAGATTTGACAAAACACAAAGAAGGTACCAATTAGATTTCTAAGATAGTTACAGCACTCGACCCCTACAGGTTAAGAATCTGAAGTGGCTTCAAATCTGAGAGGCACAAGGTTGAAGCATGTCTGTCAGAAGGTCCTTAAAAGAGGCAACACATCCAATACAAAAACTACAGAACCCAAACCCAATAAAAGCATATAACCTCTGCTGGTGGCATCTGACTCAGAAGGTTGAAAAGATGTGTGTCGGTCCGCACTGCGTGGGATCATTAATACGAGCACAACCCATCCACTCAACATGAGCATGTCCTTCTGGAATGGAAGCATGAACGAGGCATATGTCTCTCATTTTCCATTGCAAAATTAGAAAGCAGGCAGCATTACCCCGTAATATAAAAGAACTTGTACTTGTGTTGTCTTAGCGATTAGCCTGAACAAGAAGTAGGAACTGAGTGCACTTGTAGGGTCTAAAGTTTGCACATTTTATTTTGAGTCACAGGTATGTAAAAAAAAAGAAGAAGAAGGAGATAAAATCTACATTCTGTAACGCTTGCTCTTTCATCGATAACGGAGATTGCCACTACAGGTACTTTATATGAGTGAATTGAAAAATACTATTTCTTTTGTTTATCTTTTTTTACCAGTGCAAATATTTGTAAATCATAATAATAAAAGTGAAGCACTGTACACTTTGTATTCTGTGATGTAATGGAAATCCAATATATTTGAAAATGTAGAAATGTTGCAAAAATCATTTCTCAATGGTACTTCTATTCATTGATAGTGCAATTAAGCCTGCATTCAATCAAGTTTTAAATTATTTTGACCAGCCCTATTTCTATGGATTTAATTTAATTTATTGCAGATGAATGTACCCCTAAAGATCTTGTTCTCCAGGAATAAGCCAAAATTATACAGCTATAATATTTTGAACCAATTTCTAAACGCACACATGGCAGTCCTGTTATTAGTCTGCAGGAAATTTAATCATTCAGAACTCCATTAAATGCTCAAACGGGAGTTTCCATCGAAGATTCGCCTCAGCAGCAGTGTTTAGAACAGATTGCCACGTTTCGTGACCGAGCGCAGACATTGGCCAAAAGGCGTTGCACTGGCGCTAACCCAGGCTAAACAAGCCCAGCTCTTTGAGTCTCCTTTCATAAGGCAGGTTTTCCATTCCTCGGATCATCCTAGTAGCCCGTCTCTGTACCTGTTCCAGTTTGAATTCATCCTTCTTAAACATGGGAGACCAGAACTGCACACATTATTCCAGATGAGGTCTGACCAGTGTCGTGTAATGGTACTAACACTACCGTTAGTGTAAAGCACTTTGGATAAAAGCGCAATATAAAAAACCTTAATAATAATAAACTTTTTCTCTTCTACAAATAAAAGCACACAACTCATATTTTAATATTTACTTTTCTAATGTAATGGATGTGCCCTCTCTCCCCTGCCACGGCAGTCCCCACGCTGGGACTGGGAAGGAGGGGAGGGGTCTCCCTCTTTCCCCTGCTGCGGCAGCCCCACAATATGAACTGACATAAAGTTAGATAGGCGGCCCTTCATTTGTTCATGTGCAGCCGCCAGGCGCGCACCTTAGGGGGAACTATCTGTGGTCCACCTGAATGGAGCTTGCGGATCACTGTGGTCCGCGAACCACAGTTTGAGAACTTCTGCTCTATATACAAATCTGCACCCGTTTAGTTAAACCAGCTAAAATGGTGAACTTATTGCAGTTTTAAGTCTGTTCCTAATTGTCCAGGCTAACCCCAAATAAACCTGATTGTAATCTGAAGGAAGAGTGTCCACAAAGCCTTTTGTGCTTAACTGTATCGGTTTCAAACAAAACCTTTAGTTAAATTGCTGCAACTCTGCATGTAGACAAGCGCTCAGTCTGAGCCTGACCTGAATAAACACTGTGTAAGGACCTCTATGTAATTCAACAAGGTTTCATTCTTTAAAAATATCTTTTACACTTAACAAGGATTTTCAGTTGTTGGCAATATAAAATATGACTATACTGAACAATTAACAACACACGCAAGAAGTCCAGACCTGGTAGAGTGAGATCTTATCAAGATATATGCAATTACTATTATCTAACAAAAATCATAGATACTGAATATGGGCATATAATATGAACCCACCCAAAATTTGTATTGACATATTTGGGATTTTTTTCCACTTGACCATTACCTACCTTCTGACCCTGTCATCGGTAATTCACATCACTTGGAATTTGTTCAAGATCTGCATTTCTTGTTTCTGTCACATTCTAGGGGTCATATTTTATCAGGAATTCCAAGGTGCAGCTTTGCTGAGCGTGTTCATGTTTCTATTTGGGTAAGTGTATTTACTGAAAATCTGTAACAAAGTTTGTATCGAAACAGCAGTTACCTTTCCAGGCAAGTTTTCCTTTTCTCCTGAAGAAGAAACCTATTCTGTTGCAATGTGTTAGAGAGCAGCTGTTACAGTAGGATAAAAAACATTGCAAAGGCTAATATTTGTGTTTTGTTATAAGGGCCTGTTTTTAATCCAAACCTGTAAAAATATTAATATTAGCCTTTCGTGAGCCCCTATCTCTCCCACTTTTCCCAATGGAATGAAAAGCTAACATTACATGTGCCCTTTGTAAATGACTAATCATTGGCTGTTTTCCATCAATGATCTCATTATGGAGTATGTACTGATTAGTGCTAGAAAAGTCCCTCCATGTTATCTTCTACCTGCATGTCCTGCTGTTCTCTGCTGCTACTAGCCATGGGCAATAGTGTTAGTTAATCACACAGAAGGCACCAGGCTCACTTTAGTAAAGGCCTGCCTCTCTCCTGTTGCCTTTGGATAGGAAGGGACAATCTGTCTGTTGGTGATTATAGATCATGTCATGCTAAATAAGTGGTAGCAGTAAATGCTTGAAAGGCACCCTACCTGTCATACAGTCAAGTGAAACAGAATCAACCACAGATTCCTCAGGACATGCCAGTACAGTAAAGGTTCCGGTGATAGGTGAGAGATCATTGTTGATGGGAATGGGATACTTAACACACAGGTGGAAGAACAGTTCTCAAAATTCTTAATCAGATGCCTGGCCCTAATGTAGTCAAACAAGCACAACTGACAATTGTAGGTGACCACTCCCACTGGAGGGAGGACGGAGCGGCCCTATAGAACTATTTAATAGTTTGTGTGACTGACAGTGTTTGTAGTGAAAGTAGTAGAAAATGAAGATAAGCAAATTAAATGTACACACTTGGCAGGCATGAAGTTGATGTTCTGTACAGCCTTAGACAGACAGAAGACACTTACCAAGCAGTTCAAAATCACTGCTGGCCAGAAGCCTGGTTCTGAGACACAAAAGTCAAATGAGTGAAACAAAGGGCCTGTCTAGACTGGAGTTTTTGGTTGTGTTGTAACTCGAGTTAACTGATAATCAATTTACCTGTAAATATTAGCGTAGATACTCCACAAAGTTGTTCCAGGATGCAAATGTGTTTTCCTTGCTGTGGCTCAGCTCAGCTTTCTCACATCAGTTCCTTTGAAGTCAGTGAGATTAGGTGTGTGAGTAAGGCAAACCGCCTTTGAAACCCCACAGGAATCCATAAACTGCTGAGGGATTGTCGAGAGCATAATTTGCTCCCCAGAACCTTTATTACCTTCTCAGACCTCACTCCCAGTTAAGAGCCCAGCCTGACATTGGGTCTATCTACACAGCAAAGAAAAACCTCAGGGCTGTTTCATTGCTGTGTAAACATCTGGGCTCAGACTAGAGCCTAGCCTCTAGGCTCCTGCAGGGTAGAGGGTCCCAGAGCTCAGGTTCCAGCATGAACTCGGAAGCCTACACAGCAATGAAATAGCCCCTCAGACTGAGCCATGCGAGCCTGAGTCGGCTGGCATGGGCCAACCACGTTTTTTTATTTGCTGTTTAGGCAGATCCACAGAGCCCTGGATGAGTTGGCTGGGCTGCCAGTCATGAAAAACTAATTCTCTTTACTTATAAACTGAGCAGCTCAGATATGGAAGCTGTTGAGAGAGAAACAGGGGTACCCAGGACAAGACCCACACTTCAAATGCAATGTGCTGCTTCTAACCTTTTTTTTCGCAATGGCTTTGTAGGTGTCTTCTGTCATTTCTTGGCGTGTTTGTAATCACACGAAATCAAGAAGAGGAGCATTTGCAAGTTCCTTATATTGATTGTGGACACATTCCTGGTAAGCATGGTTTTGGATGTTCTTTGTCAAATATTTGCCAGTCATCTATGTTTAAAAGTCTAAAAGCATCAGGTAATGGAGTGGGGATTGAATGGAGAGAATTGAAGCAGAAATATCCTCCAATCTTATTTAATAAACTTACTTCTTTCTTCTTTTCTATTCCTATTTCCAGTTGATTTTTTTCAGACTTTCTTAAATTATTTCTTAACTGTTTCCACAGCCTATCAAAGGAAAATAAAAGGCATCCAGACTGAGGAGCCTTTAACAGAAAAATAATGGATTGGCAGGATTGTGATTTTTTTTCATTGAGTTTTTTTCCATTCCTACAGGAAAAAACAAGATTGACAAAATACAGCCGGATTCAAACAGCTTATCCTATGGCACTTTGCATGATGAAGATGACCAGACAAGCGCTCAGAGCTAACAGCAGCTTCAATTCCAGTTAACAAGAGGAACTCTCTATTCATTGACATCATATTCATCACCCCACGTTGATTGCATATATTCAGTGTGTGTGTCATATTATTTTATGTTGAGCACCCTTAGTGTTATTTAAGGATCCATAAGTATCCCCTGCCTATCACAGATGTGTTACGAAGAGCAAGGAGGGCTATAAAACTAGTAACCATTAAATGGAGCTGGACACTTTCCTGGTAAAATACCTCTTACTGGTGGTTTAGGGTCAGGTTTTTAAAGGTATTTAGATGCCTAAAGATGCAACTAGCCACATAGTAGGATTTTCAAAAGCACCCACTTCACCTGCCTGTATTTATAGGTGCTTAATTCCTTTAAAAATCAGTCATCAAAATATAGTGTGTTTCTATGTAAGCATCCGTTGGGAGAAATCCTGCTTGCCTTATTCATACAGCTAGTCCCATTACCTTCAAAGGAACTACACAAGTGAGTAAGGTAAGTGGGATTTGTTCCAATAGATATATATGGTTGCATACACATGGTATGTAATTTATGTTGAGATACGCTAAAAGGCTTGGTATTATAAATTCCTCCAAAGGAGTCCTCTGGGAGGGGAGCTTGTCTCTGTCCTGCTGGATTGGAGCAGCAAGCAGCTATTTCAATACAATCTGTTCTGAGCCTTACCCACTGTGTCTTCATTAAATGTTTTTGGTGTGGATTTTGAAGAGGTTACACACTATTCCAACAGAGGAATGGGAAGCCAGCCTTCCACTGCTGTTGTATTTTGAATAGGTTCGATGGGGGGAAGAATGAGTTCAATATATGGGGTGAAAATGTTGTGAGGGTAAAAGAATCAGGATCACGAAGGATAAGCCACTGGGCTAAAATATATCTTTTTCCTCCCTACAAAGACTTCCCTGCATTAAGCTAGAGAGCTAGTACTGGCAGCAGCTGTGGTCATGCAGACTGAGTTTGGGGCTTTGAGTCAGAAAGTTGTAATCCTACTGTAGCTGCTGACTCAACGGAGAAAGTTACTTACGGCCATAGGGAGCTATACAGCCTCAGTTTCTGCTTCTGTCTGATAATACTGATCTACCTCATGGGCATGTTGTGAGGATTAGATGGGTGCTTTGGGGGGAAAGAAGAAGCACTTTATAAGTGATCAGGGTTACTGTTTCAACCTTGTACAAAAACCTTTGGCTCTTTTTAAAATGCATGTCATATATCACATGCAGCTAGCTTCAATGGGGTCTGCTGAATGATGCCTCCTTTAAACACAATATTTTTGTAATCATGCTCCAATACGTCTGTTAGTCTATGGTGCCACAGGACTATTTGCTGCTTTTACAGATCCAGACTAACATGGCTACCCCTTTGATACTTTATTTTAGAAGAGATCCAGTCAAAGCGACTTCAGTAGTTTAACACTGTGATCTGTTTATAAGACATGTTGAAGTACCTAGAGAATGGTGGTACTTTTTGCTATACATTAATCTTCCTACATCCAAGATTCAGGGCATTTTTTTTTATTTATGATTTAAGCTTTTGCAAATTGAGAGAGAGCCATGTACCCATGGATTCAATACCACTCTCCCCCACTTTTCTATTAAAGTTTGAGGAAGCCACCCATCTATATCCCTCAGATGTCCAACGAGTCTTCCAGCAAAAACAGGAAAGACTAGACTACATTACTGATCAATCTATGGTAGAAATGCAGATTTTTTTAATACACCCTGAAGAATCAAAAGGGCACTAACTGAATTTTTCTTTCCTTTGTAGCTCAACTTTAAGCATCCTTTTTACCTGACGTGAAAATGTGTGCTAAAGATGGAAATAAGATGTCTATAACTTTTATTGCTATTATTTCCTAGAAATATTATTTTTTTAAGTATGGGCAGCAGATACCTCTCTGAAATTTGTTTCCTCAATTTGGGAGCGGTGAAGGAGGAAATTCTCCCAGGATTTTCTAGTGACAGTTGGAAATTGGATGCAAAATCTCTGGGTAAATCCTTTATTTATTTTAAAAGTACTGTAATTCCGTGTGACATGTCGCTTCCTTCTGACGGTTTAATAAAAAATAAAATGCTGTTCTATAGATGGGAAGGGGTAACTTTCGGTGTAAAATTAAGTGTAACTGAAATTGATATATTGATAAAGAGTTCTAAGAGCCACTGATATTTAATTACACAATTAACTATGGTTATCAGACCTGATATAGAGACTTAAGCACGCTTCAATTAATCTACATAAGTTCAGTTACACTATTGTAAGATATAGTAATGGGCATTCATTATTACTGCCCCCCAAAAATAAACTCATCAGTTTCACTTTGGCTAGAATCAGCTTCTAGTCCGTTTCAGATTGCAGTAGTTATGTTTAGGTTGCAGACACTGTAGGGGAGAGCTTGTTAAAACATAAACCTTTTCACTGTACTCTAAAGAAAAATATAGAAATGTTTTTTATTGTATTAAATTTTGTAAGAACTTTTTCTTCCCCCAAGATCAAAATTTTGGGCCAAATGTGATATTTGAAACCTGTTCTGCAAGCTGAATCTGCCTAGAGCCTGAATAGGTACAATATAAAATGTACAGAAATAAATTGAAGGGTGGCCCAAAGTCAGGCCCTCTGAATGGTTTCTGCAGCATCTAGTTTATAAGTCTGACAAACCAGGGCCAGCTGGATTGATTCAACCCTTGTTATGCTGCTGATAGATACTGGGAGAGGAGAACTTTAACTTGAGTTTGGGACTGGAAACAGGAACTTTTGACATTGATTCTAACATTGATTCTGCATGGGACTTTTGCAAATAACTTAACCTCTCTCTCTCTCTCTCTCTCTCAAAAGTGCAAGATCCACATTGATAGATGGTCACATGGCCATAACTGGAAAGCTCAGATTTGTTTATAATTTTATTCAAAAATTACAGTGTGTCATCAATACACTTTTAGGACCAGATTGCCTAGTCTAGATCCATTTCGTGTCATGTAAGTGGTGCAAAGTGATCTTAAAATGGATTGTAATGAACAGTTGTGAATTTCCCCTATTCATGAGAACACACAAGTGGTAGAGGCTGGTCTGCCACCTCCTGTACCAGCCACCCACTCAACCCGTGGAGTAGGTGGGGAGTAGTGGTGGGAACAGTGTTCCACTACTCCTGGCCATCCCCTGGTATAAGATCCCAGAAGCACTTCACACCCAGTGAATAAGTCAATGCTTTTCCCCCGCTGCTTTGGGTCAAGAAACCAGTTAGAGCTCCCTGCTCACTCCCTCTCTCACTGAGTTGAGCAGACCAGTTGAAAGTCTGCCACTTAGTCTATATCTGTAATAGTAAATCTGAAACCAACATTTTTCACTAGGCAAAGCATTATCTCTGGGTAGTTCCCATTAGTATTTCCATCTGCAGAGTCAATGGAAATGTATAAGGCATGCTGACACTGATACTGGAATTCTGCGTACAGTACTAGTGTCCATATTTTTAAAAGGATGTGACTACAGGGAGGGTGCAGAAAAGAGCCATATGTGATTCTAGGTCTGAAAAACATGTCACAACAGCTATCACCAAGGGAAAAACATCTCCAGCTCCAATGGGCTGCATGTGCACATGCCTTAAGTGGAATGGACATGTGCAATCATGCAAAGAAGAACTGGATGAAATTCTAGGATGTGTGTTCAGCAGGAGGTCAAATGGGATAATCTGATGGTCCTTTCTGGCTTTAAAACTATGGATCGATTACTCATATTACTACATTGACTGTTAAAATACGTTCCCATCCATAGTCCTCAATCTGTATATTGTCAGGATTTTTCTGCTAATAATAAGAATTAAACATTGTCCAAAGAAAACAAGATGACATAGATATTTCCATTAAGTTCATTCTTTTTATATCCTTCATCACAGTTCCCTTGTAAAAATACAGAGCATCTATTCTTGGAACACTAGAGGTTGAAATATCCTGGTGGTTGATGTATTTTATTGCCTTGTGATGCATTACCAGCAGTAACCTCCACTAGCAGGCAGAATTGCCTACTAACAGCCTCTGTGTCTTTGTCTTGTTCTTGGCTCGCTATGTTAGAGAGGATAAGGGATACTACTGAGCCTGTTAAGCACACTATTAAACCTCAAGGAAATTAATTAAAAGAAGGTGGTGGGGGGGTGACAAGTTCTGTTCCTGTGTTAACACTAGTTTGGATTTATGCACATCAACTATCGCACAAAGGACAAATGCCAATGCTGTTCCTCTGACAAGCTTAATAATTCTGGCAAGCACAGTGCTAGCAGTCTCCAGCAAATTGCAACAGGGGAGGCAATGCCTATTCCAGGCTTGGAAATCTCCAGCTGAGTGTTGGCAAGTGTGTGCATGTGCTAGAGGCTTAAATCAATCAGTTCCATTTTTCCTGATATGACCTAGCAAAATGTAACAATTGGTTTCATCATTCATGGCCGCGGGAAGCTATGCCAGTTTAAGGCATAAACTCTATGTCTTGCAATAATACATTAATTTAACATAAGACACTGTTAAAGCCACCTGTTTAATCACTTTCTCATTAGTTCTAATTTGAAAACTGTTATCAATTTTCTTCTAAATATGGGCTCTGCAACTCAACTCTCTGTGCCTATAAGCAGGCACGGATGCTATCTGACTGCTGTAGAATTCCAGCCCCACAGGAATAATAATAAAGGAAGCCTAAGGATAACCCTACCCAATCAACAATTGAACTGCTCATTCAGATGGCAGGATGTCAAGTGCCCTTCTACTTTCAAGGCTAGGAGTAGAGCAGGTCTACTGGTTGAAAATTACCTGTGCATTGGATTTAACTTTTGCCCTGATTGCATATTGTTGGCTGCAAATGGATTATAGCTCTCACATATTTATTTACTGTGCAAAGCTGCTCAACCCATATGTTTCATGGACATAGCTGGGGGTCTGTTGGTTGTCACTAACTGGTCATAGCAAGCATTTCAGTATTTGTAATGAAGTATTCTGTATGATTGGTCACATGGTATGGTTTCTGTTTCCTGTTTGGATGATAGAGACGTGACACCAGCCCTGATAGCAGGTGACTGTTTCCAGCATGAATATGCTTGGCTCCCATATCTGCACAAAGAGAAAGTTCTACAACCATTCATGGAAAGAAAAGTAACATAAAGGCTTGAAGAAAGAGTTCAGATGTAAACAGACTGAATGGCATGTTGGCTTTGGTGAACATATTTACAAATAGATTTTTTTTTATTTGCGCACCTCTACCACCAGTGTAGATGGAACTGACTTGTATCACTGTTAAAGTCAGCCCTAATATGCCAGCTGCTCACTTCTGTAATACATCTATATGTATTCTTCAAATGTCACCGAGTATTTAAGGTCTTGTCTGGACTAGGATTTGGAAGACTAGTATAGACAAGGGAATGTGCCTTTAACATGCATTTTAAACTGGAACCAATTTAGCACACATTAAAAAATCACACTGCTGTGTCCACAGTAGCCTGTTAACACACATTCGTCAGCACCATCCAAATCCTAATCTAGTTTCAACCTCAGTGCTAGTAGGTAGAGATGGAAAAAACATCATCAGCCTCCCTCAGATGTCTCGAAATAACTACATCTGAACTTGATCTTAGGCACACACAAATATTCAATACAGATAAAACAAATGGCTAAATAGTAGCAAACTACCTAATCAAGTTGCAGACTAAAAATTAGTTTCTTAAACTATGCTTTCCTATTAAGTGCTGTATAAAGCACCTGAATAGAGTGTCTTGGTGGTTTTGGAATGCACTTTGTGATGTTACGCAACACAGCATGCATGACAATTTTGCTGTTGCTACTGTACTATGACTAGTCTAAATTCATATTTTAAAAGTATTGAATATTAGCATAATTTCAAGTAATTTAATTTGTGGTAGAGACTGTCATTTTAATAAAGCATTCTTATCTGCTCTGGATAGCTGAGTATTTGCAACTGAAAACCTATGCTGGAGAACTCTGAATGTGACTATGGTGACTCATTTTTAACGGCTTTTTTTCCATGTTACACTGGCTGTTTTCCAATGAAGTCTTGCAAGACCTCATATAACAAACAAGGGTTACTGCTCTTTTCCACGCATCACATGAAAAATATCCCTCTGCAGCGCAGCGTGTATGGCCGTACAGCTGCTGCAGTTTGGACTCAGGCACAGCACTATTCACTTACCATTCCACATGCCACTTCGTAAAGCAAACCACCTGTTTCCTGGATAGGCTTCAGCCCCCAAGCATTTTAAACGTTTCTCCAAGGATAAAACCCAGCCAAACCACTGATGGGGAAATGACAGCCTTGGCATTCTTTTCGGCTCCATTTCTTGTTGTGCCATTTCTTGTTCGCTAAAGAGCTCTGTGGTCTTTAGTCTAGTTTTCCACTGAAACCACAAAAGGGCAGGCCATGCCAAAGGGAAAGAGAGTCCTAGTTTCCTATTTACTGAGTGCCCTCATTCCTCAAGTGTGACTGACAAAGCCCCCACTGTGGCACGGAAGAGAGCACCTTTGAAAGAGCACAAGGGAAGATAACAAAGAAAAAGGAGACAGGCAGAGAAACCCTGGCCATCCTTGGGAGCTTGCTATGGCATTTCTCATGTGGTGCTATTCCAACACCTCAGTGCCATGTGTTCAGGGAGCTAATGCTGCAGCCTGTGAGCCTGGTAGTCTCACTGAGCTGCAATGGACTTTTCCTGTGAGTAGGAGCTTTCTACACAAGTAAAGTGTGGCCAGAGCAGACCTAAACTTTAAGCTAGGCCAGCCAAGGACTTTCTTCTTTCATGTCTTTCACAAGCCCAGCTGATCACAGAGGTAACAATAAAATCACACACAAATAACTGTGGTAAAAGAACATTCAGGTGACAAAGCCATCAAGCATTCAAAAGTTAGGAAATGCCAAAACTAAGGCTGAATGGCCCAAAAGAACGGCCATACTGGGTCAGACCAAACGTCCATCTAGCCCGGTATCCTGTCTTCCAACAGTGGCCAATGCCAGGTGCCTGAGGGAATGAACAGAACAGGTAATTATCAAGTGATCCACCCCTTATTTCCAGCTTCTGGCAAACAGGCTAGGGACACAATCCCTGCCCACTTTACTGTTGACATTTCCTAGCAGCTGAGTGCCTGACTTTGCAATCTTAACAGGTCTTTACTGTAGTTTGTTGTGTATAATTTTATAGGCTTTTTAAAAAGCAACTTGGAAAAAACATGTTCCAACATGTGGACTCATACTGATCCCCTTTATGGATCAGCAGTAGGGTTAGAACCTTTGTAGTCACAGCACAGCTCTCCATTATTTGAGCGAATAGAGGAACTGTTAGATAGGTTTTCTTCTCCTGTGTGTAGCAGCCAACTTGAGGGTGATGAGAGCTGGTAGGTAACTGGGTTTCACATACTGCGTTTCATGAATGCTGAGACTCAGGAATCTTGGAGTCAGTGTCAGATTCTGGAGGTGCTTGAGATCTCCAGGGTAGGGCTCTGTGTTTGACCTTGAGGACCGCCCAAGCAGCAGCCAGTGCAGCTGGCCCTAGGGACTGCCCAAGCAGTGGTCCCAGGGACAGCCAGAGTAGTCGCTCTAGGCAGACACCGGCAGCATCCTGGGACGGCTGGTGCAGCCATTGCTCAGTGGCCCCCAGTAGCTGGAGCTGCTGGCCTTGCCACCCTCTCCCCTCAGCTCCCTTCCCAGCGGCGGCCCTCCATGGCGCACACACCCCCACAGCGGCCTCCCCCAGATCCCCCCCACAGCTCTGGTTCCCCCAGCAGCGCCCCCCCTCCAAAAAAAATTTAGTCTGGGGGGAGTTATAGTATGAATCATGGACAAGTCACAGGCCATGAATTTTTGTTTATTGTCCATGACTTTTACTAACAATACCTGTGACTAAATCATAGCCTTATTCATGGGTATAATAGACACTTTTGCCCCTGTTCCTACCAAGCCAAACACTGTCTGCCCAGCCTATCCCTATGCCAGTCCCATCTGTTCTCCTGGCCTTCTATCACCTTAGCCTAGGACTTGTCTACGCTTGAAATGCTACAGCTGCATCACTATAGCACTTCAGTGTAGACACTCACTACATATGCTGATGGGAGGGGTTCTCCTGTCAGCACAGGTAATCCACCTCCACAAGAGGCAGTAGCTTGGTAGCCAGAATAATTCTTTCATTGACCATGTGCTGTCAACACCAGGGATTAGGTCAGTTTAACTACATTCTCAGGGGGTATGTGGGTGTGCGCGCACACACACACACACACACACACACACACACACTCTCTCTCTCTCTCTCTCTCTCTCTCTCTCTCCCCCTCCCCCTACCTACCTGGGTCGACTGCCCTTGTTAGTGTAGACCAGGCCAAAATCCCACTCTGCCCTCGCTTCTTGTCCTAGTACCAATCTCCATATCCAGGCAGTTTCACTCTTCATCTTGAGATTCCAAGTCCCAGGCTTGGTCTACACTTAAACGTTACATCAGCAGAGCCACATGGGTTAGGATGTGAAAAAAACACATCCCTGAATGCTGTAGCTATGCAAACAAAACCCTCAGGGTAGGCACAGCTATGGTGCTGGACGAGGGCTTCTGTCAATGTCGTTAACAGGAACAGCCCAGCTGTCAGTGTAGGCTGGTCTACTCTAGGGGGTTATGCCAGTGCCAGGAAGTCCCAGTATTTCTCTTCCCCCTCACCCCTGGCCTGAGCTCCCAGTCCAATCTATTCCTGCCACCACCCTATCCAGCTCTTAGTCCCACTGCTTTGAATCAGGCTGCATCCATGCTAGCAAAGCCCCAGCACGCAGGGAGCATTGAGACCGCAAGAAAAACAGTTTCCCTGCTCTTAGTACTGTGCCCAGTGCTGCAGCAGCCAGGAGAGGCCAGCTCAAACCCTGCAGGAGCATTTAGCCACCAAACACTAACAAATTGCTATTGAGCATTTGCAAACTGCAGGTTTTCAAAGGCTTGTCACTCAGATGAATGGTCACCCCAGGGCCTGTAAAAGGCACATCCCTGACACCAGGGCAGCTGCCGTGCCAAATTTAAAGTCCTTCCTCCAAAGCATGGAGATGCTAGAGCTTCTCAACTAAACAGTTGTACAATTTTTTTTCCCAAAATGGGGTAAACCAATGTATTTTTCTCTAATCTCATGCTCAGAAACAGCTGAACCATTTTTGTTGAAGCTTTCCAAACAAATTCAGCCTGAGGCAGACACAATATGGAAAGGATCAGCCCAAATGGTGGAAGTCTGGCAAAGTTATAAGTAAACAGGGGGCTAGATTCACAAAGGATCATAGGCATCTAAAGCCAACATTTAGGAACCACTGACATTCACAAAGCCGCTTCTCAGTTCTACCTAACTCTGTAGGGGCCTAAAGGCCCCTTGCTGCTTAAGTTTCCCCTGGCAGGCACATGCAAAGTCACACATATGTGTAACTTTAGCACCTTCATGGCCAAGATGATGTCTGCTCTGGCCAAGTGAAGGTGCGCACAGGAATGCAGCAAGGAAAGATCCTTTTACCCAAGGGGCACCTGTTCCAACCCCAGAGTGAACACACACATGTACGGAAGAGTACAACGACTATAAGAAAGGGAAATATTTATTTACAGGGGGATGAATGGAGAAAAGCAACAGGGGGAAATATAAGAGAAGTGGTAAAACAGAGGTGCAGGCAACACAAGGCCCCACAGGCCCAGTGGGAGCACAGTCTGAAAGGGCAGACACTGAGCAGTGTGTCTGCACACAGAGTTCAGGAGTCCTGACAAAAGTTCCAGTCCAGGGGTCAGTCTTGGGTGCACCTCATCGTCTTTGGTTCCAGTGAACTTTCCCCAACAAACCCCTCCAGTGCCCTCTTCTGTCGCTCTCTGCAAAGCCACACAAAGCGACAACCTCCCCACTTAACTATCTAACAGCCTCCCTCCTTATTTCCAATGCAAAGTCACAAGCCCCAGTAATCACAGCCCCAGGCTGCTCTGGGTAGCAGTGATACTGGGTCCAGCTCCAGTTTGTCCTTCTTGAGCGGTTCATCTCTGGCACAGTGTGCCTCCTGACTCCTGTCCTGGAGTGTCCCTGGTCAGTCGCTCTGTCCAGCAGGTTCTGGCTGCCTCTCTCTCTCTCTCTCTCTCACACACACACACACACACACACCTGTTGCTCTCCCGTCTCCCTCTCTCTTGAACCCCAAGGAGGTTACATATGTGGATGCCACCTCCTAGTCCCCATTGCTAATGGGCTGCTCAGAGCCCTCATTCCCTGCAGGAGTCTCAAACTAGGTGTTTCCCCCACTCCTTTCACCTGTGGGGCCTGAGCCAGTTGGCATTTTTGGAGTACATCTAATCTGCAAAAAAAGGCAGCTGGGGGAAGGTGGTGAGGACATTTGGGGCTGGCTGATTGGCATTTGTGTGTGTGTGTGTGTCCCAGTTGATTCTAAAGCTCAGTGCTGAGGGCACTCACCTGGGATGTGGGTGACTGAGGTTTAAACCCAGGGCTGGATTTATGGACAAGCTACCCAGGCGACTGGCTGGAAAGCCAGGCTTTGTGGGGGAGGAGGCACCAGGCTTGGGGTGCTGTTTTTGTTGTTAGCAACAAAAGAGACTAGAATGTTTGAAGTAAAATATTTCGGGTATTCCATATGTGGAGTCATTTTTCACTAACAGCCTAGAATGTTCTAGATCAGGGGTCAGTAACCTTTCAGAAGTGGTATGCCGAGTCTTCATTTATTCACTCTAATTTAAGGTCTCACGTGCCAGTAATACATTTTTAACATTTTTAGAAGGTCTTTTTCTATAAGTCTATAATATATAACTAAACTATTGTTTTATGTAAAGTAAATAAGGTTTTTAAAATATTTAAGAAGCTTAATTTAAAATTAAATTAAAATGCAGACCCCCGCCCCCCAGACCAGTGACCAGGACTCGGGCAGTGTGAGTGCCACTGAAAATCAGCTCACGTGCTGTCTTCAGCACACATGCCATAGGTTGCCTACTCCTGTTCTAGATCTTTGTAGGGGTATTCAAAAGTTTAACGAATGGAGGGGGATGGGCACCAAGGACACACCTCACTTAGGGCGGCATTTGATGTAGAGACAGCCCTGCTTAAACCCTCCCTCTACCTAATTTGGAGCAGGGACATGAAGTCAGGTGTCCTAGAGCCACGTGAGTGCCTGAACTACCAGGCTGCAGCCTCTCCTGTACACCTATGGTGGTAGCAGTGGGCAAGGACCATTTCAATCTCTCCAGCTAGAGCTGTGCCACTTCGTATAGATAATTAAATAGTCATTGGAGTAGGGACTTGTGGCTCTGGGCCCTAAACCCTATCTCTTTCCTCTGCATTTTACACCTGGCTAGCTTAGGCGGCTCCCCACTCAGCTTGTTGCCTTCTGAGAATCCCTTTCTTAGGCACCTAACTACCCCTATACAATGCACTGGGAGCTGGGGTGCTTAATTCAGGCAGCGCGTTTCACTGGGTGGCAGGGTGCCTAAGAGTTAAGTGTTGCAACTCTTAGCAATGCCAAGTTCCTTTTGTGAATCTAGCTCCTGGTCTTATAATGGAGAGTGTTGAGCAACCTTAACCAGAAGCAGTGCTACATGCTCTGCCTATAATTGGCTTATTCACTCATTTGAAATATTGTATGTAAATGGAAAAGATAAGCAGTAAAATCTGGTAGAGACTTTGTCTCTGATTAACTGGGTACTGTGTGGCATTTAACTGTATTATTAGCATCCAGCAAATACCTGCAGTATTTGCCATATTCATTAGTGTATAACATGTCACACTACTAATTGCTGGAATAGCTGCTTTTTTTTTCTTTTTTGGCAGACAGCTGTGTAACATGCACAAATACTATTAATAGTGGAGACAATATTTATTCAGCATGCAGGAATAATACTTCCAACATAAAAGAAATAGCTTAAAAATTTGTCAACACAAATCATCGGCCAAACCCCAAACCTTGTTAATTGTCTTTTGAGATGCTACTTAATGGCTTTAAACACACCACCCCTTTAACGCAAGCAGATTGCAGTAGTGTCATATGGAGCTACATTTCTTAACGACTGGTCCTTGGACTGGTGCTGGTGCCTGAGATCTCCCGGACACAGTTTAGGAAGGCAGCAAGCCAGTCCCTGATATCAAAAAGGTAGAGAAACACTGATATAGAGGATAGAGTAACCTATGTCTGAAACTCTTACCATAACATACTGCCATTTAAAATGAGGTCAGATGATCTAAACAAAGAACTACCAAAACAGAGTTGAATTAAAGCACTGCAGAAATGGTTATAAAATGTTAGATTCTGTAATCATAGTTCAACAACTGGTGATGTTAGCAAATCACAGACACCAGAAGAGATACCACAGTTCTGACGTTTTCTGCTGGCTGCATTGTAACAATCAAATGGCTGGTTTAATTTGGTAGATGTACCGTGAGCCTTTCAGCCATGTGCCTTTAGAACACATAAGGGTTAGCTTATAACAGACAGCCTGGGGCCATAGGATAGAGTATGAACAGAGCCTATAGAAGTCCTGCAAGGTACTTACTGTGCTTTAGGGGGGAAATGTGTGTTTGCACTGTGGTCATTTCCCCTTGGCTGAACCCATGTAAAGTGGATATGCAGCAGCCATTAACCCCACCCTCTATCCCTCCTGGCAGCGGCCCTGCATAGAGGGTCTCTTTGGCTCTATGCCAGCCCCTCCAGGAGCCCCTGCAAGAGGATGCTGGATGAGGCATGTCTGGGGCAAGCCTGTACCCTGCCTATTCTCCAGTAGTGCACGTGCCCACAGATCCCTCACCAAAGGCTCTTACATAAATTAAGTTGTCTTGGGAAGATCCTTTCAAGGATTGAGAACTGGTTAAAAGACAGGGAACAAAGGACAGGGATAAATGGTAGATTTTCAGAATGGAGATGGGTAACTAGTGGTGTTCCCCAAGAGTCAGTCCTAGGAGCAATCCAATTCAATTTATCTGGAGAAAGGCATAAACAGTGAGGTGGCACAAGTTTGCAGACGATACTAAACTGTTCAAGTTAGTTAAGACCAAAGCAGACTGTGAAGAACTTCAGAAAGATCTTACAAAACTAAGTGATTGGGCAGCAAAATGGCAAATGAAATTTAATGTGGATAAATGTAAAGTAATGCACATTGGAAAAGATAACCCCAACTATACATACAATATGATAGGGGCTAATTTAACTACAACTAATTCAGGAAAGAGATCTTGGAGTCAGTGTGAATAGTTCTCTGAAGATGTCCATGCAGTGTGCAGCGGCAGCCAAAAAAGCAAACAGAATGTTAGAAATCATTCAAAAAAGGATAGAGAATAAGACGAAGAATATCTTATTGCCCTTATATAAATCCATGGTACACCCATATCTTGAATACTGCGTACGATGTTAGTTCCTCTCTCCAGAACAAGCAGTTATGGCTTAGAGGTCGAGAGGGGCAACTAAACTGATAGCGTGGGTTGAACGGGCCCATATGAGGAGAGATTAGAGGCAGAACTTTTCAGCTTGGAAAAGAGAGGACTAAGGGGGATATGATAGAGGTATAAATCATGAGTGGTGTGGACAAAGTGAATAAGAAAGTTATTTACTGTTCCCATATATAAGAACTAGGGCCACCAAATGATTAATTAATGGGCAGCAGGTTTAAAACAAAAAAAGAAGTTCTTACACAGCACACAGTCAACCTGTGGACTCCTTGCCTGTGTTATGGTTCTGTAAGGCTCCAGGATATACCAGGTTTAAGAGAACTGAATAAATTCATGGTGGTGAAGTCCATAAATGGCTATTAGCCAGGATGGGTAAGGAATGGTGTCCCTAGTCTCTGTTCGTCAGAGGATGGAGACGGATGGCAGGAGAGAGATCACTTGATCATTGCCTGTTAGGTTCACTCCCTCTGGGGCACCTGGCACTGGCCACTGTAGGTAGACAGGATACTGGGCTAGATAGACCTTTGGTCTGACCCAGTATGGCTGTTCTTATGTTCTTAAGGTGCATGGTCATCTCAGTGTTACCTTGTGCTTCCCTTGGCTCTCTTTTACACAGCTGTTGTCTCTCATCTTAGATTTGGATTGCTGGCTCTTTGGGGGCAGGCGCCATCTTTTTGGTGGGTGTCTGTACAGCATTTAGCACAATAGGGTCCTGATCGGGGCTCCTAAGCACTACTGCAATAAGCATAATTAATATAGTAAGCTTGGGCATCCCCAGATAGGGAAGACACAAACCACCCACCTCCCACCATCTCCTCCATTGATACACTGGGCTCAGTGCAAGTGCAAAGGTGAATTTCCTTCCTGGGACTCTTTCACTTAGAAGCTACCTCTGTCTGTCTCGTTATAATCCCATAATCCAATTTATTCTGTTACACGCAGTCTTGATTTACAGTACATTCAAAGCTGTAATGCAAACATCTCTATACACACTAGAAATAACACTAGCTTAATGTAGTTGGACTGTGAGGAGGGGAAGAGAGACAGATCTGGGCTGAAGTGGTATATCAACCTCAGTATTCCTCAAGCAGCATTTATAAGGAAAAAGTCAACTCAGCCTGAGGTGTGCCCCTACTAGAATAGGGTAATGAAGACTCAGGCACCATTTCAGCCATGGCAGGGAGACACAAGTAATGGAGCAAAGACAATACATAGGTACAAGTGGTTTTATGAATACCACTACCATCACTAGTCCATATAATCAACATTAGTATTTGGTAGAAGGCAAAAGTGAATAGCTAAGAGAGAGAAGCCATGATCATTATGTCATGGCTCTGGCCGTTACACAACACTCACAAGGTACATTTTTCCCTCTACAATTGACAAAAATAGTGATAGTATTTCTCCTGCAGGACACCTGCACAAAAGTCAACCTCACAGTGAAATTGTCAGCCAGCCACACACATCCCAGTGCAGTGTTTCCAAAACTGCGGGGGTGCCTGGAGAACTACTGTGACCCTAGGTACCCCTGTATTCACTCCCTCCATACTACTGCAATAATATTTGTACAAAATATGCTTTGTGCAGTATCATATGAAAGCTAATAACACTAGTTATTGATATCATTGCCAAATGCATGTGTTAACTTTTTAATCTGACGTTATGAATTCCCTCAGTATGCTGTCACTAGAACATATGTCTGATCAGACAGCCTCGCCTAGGCAAAGGTGATTAAACAGGCCTGTTCTAGACAAAGGAATCTGGGTTCACCTCAGTTTATGTATTAGCAGTGAACAAAGCCATCAAGCTAAGCCTGAGCTCAGCGTGAGAGACAGAGAATTAACATGGCTCTTGCACCCTAGAGCAACACAGGAGACTGATTCTCCAAGAGGCCTTCCCAACTTGTAAGCCAAAGGCGATCCTTTGGGGATATAACGAACACAGAGAGACTATCTTTATCCTTCACCTTAGGAGACAAAGGACCCAGGCAATTTGATCTCTGTGATGGATCCTGGCCAGCAAATGCTAGAAAGAAGATTGTGGGTGAGTGAAACCACCATGAACAATGACTGGATCTTGCTAGATTAAGTTTTAGACTTTTAGATGCACGTGCTCACTTCTATTTATGTGACCATCTCTACCTTTATCATTTTGACTTGTTATCGCTTAATCCCTGTTCTTTTGCTAATCAACCTATTTTACTTTTACTATAAACCAACTCAGGGCTGTGTTTGAAGGGAAGGGTGCACTTATTCCAGTTAAATTAATAAGCTGTGAGGTACTGACTCTTTAATAGAGCAGTGAATTTAATATCTTCTGTGAATGAACAGTGATAGGGGCTACGCATTGCAAAGAAACACCTCTGAGAATCTTGGGGGCTGGAGTTCACTGGATGTTACCTGCGAGGCGAGGTGTGGGCCGGGAGAGCCTTGAGGAGTTTGCTGGTGAGGAAGACAAAGTGGTGTGGCAGGGAACTGACACACAGTCTAATCACCAGCAAAACTCACTCCTGCAGAAGCAGAGAGGTAACAGAGTGGCTCACAGATCTATGCGTCCCCTGCAGCATGTGACAACTATCCAGTGCCCTTCTCACCAGTTCTTCAGGTTCAGCTTCCATTCAAAAGTGGGAGCTCATCCCCATCTCCAGAAGCTTGGAGGACCACAGAAGATGCACAAACTAAGAGTGTTTGGTGCTTCAGAAAATGCTGTAAAACGAGAATCTGACTAGAGCTAGCACATGCACAGCCTTTTCTTTTCAAGTTTAATTATGAATGGTACTAGAGTGCAGATGTCAGAGATTCCATTTGCAATATTCACAAAGGCTTTGCTTTTCTGTTCCTTCTGAGGAGCACTTCAGCTTGTAAAGACAAAGATACTCTCTTTTTTCCTTGTTGGCTGCAAAACAGCAATACAATTACCGTTATCCTTCAATTACTGGCATTAAACAGAGGTGCAAGAAACGAAAACAGAAAGACAGAACAACAGAAAGAAAAAAAGCAAGTGAAAATTTAAACTTTTTTTTTCAGAAAAAGATTTGCAGTTATAATTGGTCCAGCTATCTGAATTCCTCTGAAGGTTCTGCACATTTATCATCAGAAATGTCAAAATTTCCTTTGGCAACCTTTATTAAGGTTCTCAAAGTCAATCATCAACACCCACACACGTTAGCAGACAGCACCGCATAACCAATAATATACTCAGTAGGTGTAGTAATCATGCTGTGTTCTCGCTCTTCGCATCACTTTCTGTATATATTTGTAAAACAGATATAAAATACATCTAGGAAAGAGTCAGTCTTGCTTCTCTCTGCACATATCATACAAAGATGACTTGTCTCCGAAAGGATCGTTCTGAAACAGACAAGTGCAACATCTCTGCTATGTTAACACTGCTACATCCTCCCTATAGTTGCAAGGGTTCCTCCACCCACCCAAACCATCACTTATGAATTATTAAGTATAATAGTTTGCCGCAGAGAACAAGAACACACTTTATTATTCAACATTTTGCTATAGGTGACTGTGTGAGCACATACAGACGTGGTCAGTCATGACAGTTACTCACACCTGAATCTCACCATAGTACAAATATCAAACCATTCCATAAACTGACTTCCTACTCCACTACTAGCTGTCTTTGTGCTCTACCTCGCCCAAAGACATGGCTTCAGTAGTAACCATGTACTTCAAAGGACTAGAAGCACAAGGAGACTAAACACTGAACAGAGTGGCCTAAACAAAGCCTGCACATTTGTAAGGGAATCCTCTGGAGGTTTTATTGCTGCTGGCTTTGGAAGCCTGCACAATGAGATAGAACTACAGAGCTGTCAAACACTCAGTCTGATTTTCAGAAATAGCAAGTGGCCCCCATCCCCTGTTGATTTCAGTGAGAACTGGGAGTTTTCAGCATTCTGCAAGTAATGACTGCTCCCTGCCCACCTTCTGTGCATCTTGAGTAAATATGTGGCTTCATCTCAACTGCCTCCAGCTAAATGTCATTAAGGCAGAAGTGTTCCTCTGCCCATCCTCAGACAGAACTGAGTCACCTCACGATCCCTCCTCAGCTCAGGCTTTCCATTAACTCCGCAGTTTGATCCTTGCTCTTGTCTTTAGGCCTGAACATTGCTTCTCCTACCATATCTGCCAATCAGCACATTGTGTATGCTGCTGCCTCCATTCTATCTCTTCTGAAATTCTCAGCCACACCCAAATCTCTACTCTTGATTCATTACAGTATTCAATTTAAAACTGTCCTCCCACAGTTTCCCACCTGTTTTCTAGCAGCATGCCTGTCTCACGGAGCTCCCACTTCCCCCCTTATCTAACACTGGCCTCCACTCTGCCCCACCATATATTCTTTTCATTCATGTTGCAAGAGCCTTTTGCTTTGCAGCTCCTTAATTAGACTAGACATTCTGTATTGCTCAGCTTTCTCAGTTCACATTTCATTAGAAGATCCCTCTTTTCTTCTTAGGTTATAGATAGTAATTTCTCCCTGCAGCTATTTTTTTAAAAAATGTAACCTTGTAACTATTATTTACTTGGGAAATACTTTGTATGAAAAGCTATAATGGGTGCAGAAGTTAAGGTTGGAAAGGGGTTTCTATTATAACTTCATTTTCATTCATCATAATTTTATGAAACTGTCACCTTTTGAGTTCAGATTTTCCAGACCTGGAAGCTGTATGTTTTTTTGTTTTCTTGGAAAGTTTGAGCAACAGAATTTCAGCCATTATTGAGTGAGAGGAGAGTGAAAAAAAATACTTTCCCCAGTATATAAAAAAAATCTTTGTAATTCCTCCCACCCACACTCCAATCGACCCTTCAGCCTAAATTGCAGAGATTTGCACATTGCCATTTGCCATGGTAACAGCCCTCCCTGGGTAACAGTGTGGCCTTGTCCTGGAGGGAAAATGTTGAGATTTGACAGCTATGAGTATTTGGAAATCAACTAATGAGCATGTGCAGTAGAATGTTATTGTTTTACTAAACTTATTATGTGTGCAGCTGGTGACTGCATGTGCAACCAATTCAGTTGTGCACTGAGTCACACAGGCTCCAGAATGGCTGCAAACCGACCATGGGAAACACAGACCTAGAGGAAGAGTTATGTCCCATAGCTGGAGCAAGCTCCTGCAGATTTCTTAGCTGTGTGGGAGTGTGCTCGTCTATAGCTCCACTCCTGTGGAGTTTAGCATCAATTCTGTAGAGCGGAGGGGCTCCATGGCGTGATTGAAACATTCAGATAAACTGCTGCCCACAGAGTAAGTTCATCTATAGCTATGTTTTCTAGCAGTGTAGGAGCTCTGCTGGAGCTTAGCTTAGCTTCAGGCGAGTGGAGTCTGCTCACATGGAAAATGCAAACTAGTTATTCTTCTATATAAGTAATATAGTCATCCAAGGAATCATACCAAATACCACTCTGTATGTGTATTTCTGTGAGACAAAGTGTGAGAGAGAAAGAGACAACAATAAATACTGACACTAATTACTCTTCAGAGGTATGCTCATGCAAGAATAATATCCTTGGGGCAGAGAATATCTCTTACTATGTATCTGTACAGTGCCGAGCACAATGGGGTCATGATCTTGGCTGGGCCCAGTAGGTGCCAACATCACACAAATAATACATATTAATAATAATATCCTGCTAGACATGTAGTACCTTGGCATGGGGGAAACATTCAGACACATTCCTGAGGGAGAAGAGAAATTATCTAACAAAACCCACCAAAACTTCCAAATCCATCAATGCGAGTTGCATGGGGTTATGACCACTCAAGTTGTGGTGCTGAGTCAAGAAAGAGATATGGAATCAATACAGGAATCGTCATATGAGATAAGACCGGTGATCTAGCGAGACCATTAGTTTGTTGCTGACACTGGCTAGAACCAGACACTCCAGAGGAAGGTACAAGAAATGCTGTAGCTGGCTACTACGGAATAATCCGCACCTAGGGAGAAGTCATTTCTAACCTCCACCAGTTAGAAGTTGATGTATGCACTAAAATGTGAGGGTTTATTATTACCATAGGGCTTAGTGGCTCTGATCAAGGTTAAGCACTTTACACACACATAATAAAAAGATACTCCTGGACCCGACCTCAGAGATTTTACAGTCTACACAAGTGAAAAGTTATCATTAGGTGAGTAAAACAGAGAAACAACCCTGTTTATTTTAATAAGTGGAAGTGTCAGATCCCTTCTACATGTTCAATTTTATCTAATGTAACTGTGGATGTTCTCATTATCTGTATACATGTCTTATTATGACAATGAGCTTAGTGTAAGTATGCAAGAAAAAAATACAAGATACTATACAAGGATCTGAGCCCGTTGGGGGAAAAATGTCTGATACAATACCTTCAGATTTGCTAAATAGGATGTGAATATCTAATAGAGAGAGCATCATCCAAGCTGAAATTTTGACATCTGATTGCTTACTGATACAAGTTTAGCAGTCTATTAATGTGGGATTTTGCCATGGAATACAAAAGAAGTACTTAAACCCTGCAGATACTTACACACGAGTAACTCTATCCGTGTATAAAGTTATGCACCTGCGTAATTATTTGCAGGATCAGCAACTAAAACTTGGATTGTATTACTTGGGAATAAAACAGTCTTGGCAAGACTACTAGCATGGGCATATACATCAAAAATACAACACCAAAGTGAACAATATAAGAAATGTATAAAAGTCCTGGTGACATAAAAAAGAGAGAAAAATGATGTGGCAAATACAGGGGGAAAGGTCATGAGAAAAACCAAGAAAAGTAAATTGCATTAGCAGAATAATAGAGCATGACTTTACCATTTGGCAAAGAGGTAGAAATCTTAACCCTAGGAGTCCTATTGGTTTGTGGTTGCTGGAAAGTTGGCTAGAAATGGAGCATTCAGGATTGACTCAGCTCTAGGGTTTCTGCTATAAGCAAACTAACATATGAACACACCTCCCAGCTCACAGTCACTCTTACAATGAACAGTTATAATAAATATTATGTTATTCCTAATATTTTGCTACCCTAGGCAACCACTTATTTCTGCCCTGTATGATACAGCCTGGAAGAACTAGATATTGTAGAATCTCTTTGCTGCTACAGTTTAGTCCAATTCTATGATCTTAAGAATTGTCATTTGGTCGAGAACAAAATATTCATTGCTCCCTGTTGAGGAACCATAAATTCTCATTAACCAAGCTCAGCATATTTCTTTACTTCCTTGATGAAGCTTATACATACTATTGCAGTTGGCTTTTCCAGTTTTATTTTCACTGCCAGTCCCTCAATTAAATAGGAAAAGCCCAGAAGACTTGATAGTTTTTATTTCCAGGCGACTGATTTTATAGTGTGAGTTTTGGTCCAGTTTCCTTGGATCATGAATAGATCCATGTGAGTTCTTCAGCTGGGTGAGCTGGCATTCTGAGTTACTGCTGGTTCCTATTCCAAGCTCTGCCATTCAGGTTTTGTCTTCTTTCAGCATTAGGCTTGATCTGAATTGCCAAGAAACAGAAATTGAGGTTTGGTTTTTTTTTTAGAGGAGAGTAATCGGTTTAGAATGTGTGTTTGTGCCCAACACATTGGATTTTGAAGGAGCAAGCACCTTAGATGTAAAGCCAGGATAATTCTTGCTTTGAAAGTAGTATTGAGTTAGATTTAATTGTAATAGAAAGCTTTATGCAAATAGGAAGCATTTTTAATTTATTAAGGAACCATAATCCTACTGAGTTTTCTAGGAGATGTTTTTGCTTGGGATTTGAAGAAAATGTTTGCCAGATGCCGATGGGATAATAAAATGCCTATGTCTATCATTTTCCCAAATATTCTGTGCATGAAGAAATATCACATGGGAGAAAATTGTATTTACAGTAATGATGAGGTCCTATGAATCAAAGAAATAAATAGAGGGAGGAATGGATACTGACATAAAGATTTGAAATATCTGCCAATGTCAGAACACATCCTGAAAAAAATATTTTTTGATGCTACCAATCAAAACTCAAGGGAGAAACCCTGAATAATTACATGATTTTGGGTTCTGTGCTTTGGGATACAAAGAGATTCCATTTTTGAGCAGAAGAGAGGTGGGTAATTGTGTTGCGCAACTTGTAATTTGCTCACATGTCTTTAGAAGTAGTTTAAGTCCAGTGATCAAGATTCTTTGGGGCTTCAATCAAACAAGGTTGTATTTGGGGTAGGGGTAGGGGGTTAAACATGCACTGGTCTCAACATGTCAGACACTGAGAAGGCTGAACGAGATGGGGCTATATGTTTTATGCTATTCTAGATCTCTATAAACTAGTTTATATTTCTGAAAGTATGAAAGTTAATTTTATAACCTGACATTCATTTACTAGTTTTGAAGATTTTCTTATCAGACATAGGTCAAATGACCTTTGACATAAAGGAAGGTGCCTTTCTTGCTTCGAAATAATCCCTAAGAATTAGTTGTCAAGACCCTACTATGTTCAGGGCTAAAAAGTATGCTTCATCAGGTGAGTGTTTGATACGTTCTTCCCTCTGTTTGAAGGCAAAGGTGAAACCTGGCCACCTGTATTGAGACCTATGGCTTAGCCTGATGCTTTTGCAGTCTCTGGGTTGACTCTAACAGAAAAATATCAGCTTGGTCTCTTGTTTTGCAGAAAAAAATTGAAGAAAATGGAGTTAACATTTAATTTCACGAGGATTTTCGGCAACTATTTGGTCACATAAGTGGAATTCTTCATGGTACTGTGGGACAGTATTCCTGTTCTCTCACTTTTGTGTCAATCATGGCAAAAGCAGGTAAAATTAAAACCACAAATAAGCACATTTGAGAGATAATTGCAAAATTAAGGTCAAGATTTACTGTTAGCAAAACTATCTAAACCCAGACATAAAGAGAATGAACTAAACTGCAATTAAAAACACACGTATCACAGGCCTTCTGTCACAGGTTTCACCCCCACCCTGAACTTTAGGGTATAGATGTGGGGACCTGCATGAGAACCCCTAAGCTTAATTACTAGCTTAGATCTGGTTGTTGCTACCACCCAAATCATTTAAAACAGCTGTTTATGAGTCATTTGGGAAACTCTGTCTTCCCTCCCAAAATCTCTCCCCCCTAGGTACTGTAACTCTTCCCTGGGTAACCTTGAGAGACTTCTCCACCAGTTTTCTGGTGAACACTGATCCAAACCACTTGGCTTTTAAAACAAGGAAAAAATCAATCTTGTTCTTAAAAAGAAGACTTTTAATTAAGGAAAAGGGGTAAAAGAAATACCTCTGAGAGATTAGCATGCAAGCTACTCTCACAGACAACAGATTCAAAACACAGAGGATGTTCCCCTGGGCAAAAACCTTAGTTACACAAAAGAAAACCCAATTTGATTATCCCTCTAATGCAAAAAGACAAAGTCACAAAAGGAAATAAACATAAGCTAATTCATTCCTTCTCTAACACTCACTATACTGGTTGATTCCAGGATCTTTTCACTCCAGCACAGAACTTAATGAGTAGAACAAAGGAAAAACTTCCCTCCTTCCTCTTAAAAATCTTGTCCCCCCCATTGGTTCCTCTGGTTAGGTGTCAGCTAGGCTAGGTGAACTTCTTAAGCCTTTACTGTCTGTTTATGGCGCCTTCCTTTTTGCTTTGTCCACATCTTGTGATTACTTTTTAATGAGACTCCTCCCGTCAGAACCAAAGATAGCAAGAGCACTGAGCACACAGGAATAAAAGAGAGGCCATCAAAGCATTCAGAGCAACATCTCATCAGAACCATGTTAAGTCATGTGGAGTGAAGCCTTCAGTATTTTAACTTCCATTTTCTAGTCATGAAGTGAACCACATAAATGTTTTGAAAAAGTTAACTGTTGCAAAACATGGGTAGAAACAGCAAGACAGGTCAATAAATTAAGAGATCTAATCATGCCTAATACATATTTTATTATAGCTATTTCAGTGGAGACTTCACATTATTATATTTATTTCTAGGCCCTGACCAGGTGCGTGGCACTGTACTTAATATAGTCCCATGTCCAGAGAGCTTACCATTTTAAAGGTTTAAGGTACATTAACATCACAAAAAGGCCTACACTAGAAGAATCAAAACACAACACAAATTGATCACTGCCCCTATTTATCCACATCGGTCCAAGAAGCAGATTTACTGCAAATCCAAAGAATAGTCTGAAGGGCCTGTCACTAGTGTTCCAGCTGGTTACAGTTCTTGAAGATCCCCTCCAAATCCTCGGCAAGTACATGTTGCCGAATGCAAGTTCTGATTGAACGAATTCCAGGCAGTGGTCCTAATATCATGTGCACACTGCAGTCTCTTATCATTAGCATCGGAAGAGGCATACGACTCATAGCCTGGCCAGAAAACAATGCTAACTGCATCTGACTGCCTTGAGAGAGAGACAAAGAGTGAGACAGTGTGTGTTTTCATATGCCTTCCTTCAGAGTCATGTGGTACAACCAACATCTGGGGTAAACAAGTATTTTAATGTTTTTATAATCTATAGTGTAGCTAGGCATTTCCTGGCTCCTTTGAGTAATGACCACATCTCTGAGGTGATCTATTTTACTGTATACTGCACGTACAATGTTATCTCAACAATGCACCCACGGGCTGTAATGCTGCATAAAATGGAACTGAACTGAGGCATTTTTACAAGATAAAATATGGCATACTATTAAAATTCCCCTTCTAAATAAAACAGTTTTCAAACTACGCTAAAAACATTACTGACCTTTGGAGATTTAAAATGTAAGTCTACTGGCAAGTCTTTCTGAACTCTTATGTAGCTATAAATAAAGCAAATTATTTGCATATTCCCACTACAACAGAAGAGGCCAGTTTAACCGTTCATGCATTAGGGAGCCATGCCCCTTTTTGCATGTGCATTGTTTGTGGTGCCAAGAGACAACTATCTATGTATTGACGTCTTTCAGTGATGACTAGTTCCAGTTTTATAGTAAACTGACATCTAATGGAAAGGGTTCAGTCCGATGAGAAGTGAGGATCAGGACCCAGGCTGGGATTTATTACTTCTTCAGTGCGTTCAGCTTTATTGTGTAACTCAAATGAGACCAAAACAAGGCTATGTATCACACATTTACTAAGCTAACCAATTATTGCAGATGTATTTTCAAAACAAAACCAGGTCGGGATTTCTGAGCCTTTCCTCAGACTATGCCATCCTCCCACAACATCTAACAACTCAAAACTTCCTCATCTGCACCACAGTATTCTTTGGGATGGATAGTTACACAGCACTTTAAAGGAGATGCTGCTTCCCTCGTGCTCCAGAATTGATGCTGTGCAAATCTGTGCAAAGGTTTATTAGATATGCTCCTGTCATCTAAGGTTCACCAGTTGTGGCAGGTTACTGAGCACATCTGCTTCAGATACAGGTTGGATGCAGCCTTGTAAATCCCTCATGCTCAAAGACAGGTCCACCCAGGGTGGGGGGCAAGTGAGGCAATTTGCCCCAGTCCCCAGGTCCTGCAGGGGCCCTGCGAGCCCTGGCCCTGCAGCGGTCCAGGTCTTTGGTGGCATTTCAGCAGCGGGGGGGCCCTTCAGTGCTACCAAAGATGCAGAGCGACTGAAGGGCCCCCTGCCGCCGAAATGCCGCTGAAGACCCAGACAGCCATTGGGTGAGTACAAGCGCCACAGCTCCCCTGCTTTGCCCCAGGCCCCCTGAATTCTCTGGGCGGCCCTGTTCAAAGGCAGCTGCTGGTGACTCTTTTGTGGGTTGCCATGATCTACAGGTTGAGAGTCACAGTTTTGGAGGGTGTTTGACTAATATGCTTCCTAAAAAATAAAAGTAGACTTTAAGGGAGGTGGGCAAACTACGGCCCGCTGGACACATTCGGCCCTTGGGACCTTCCTGCCTGCCCCCTGAGCTCCTAGCCAGGGAGGTTAGCCCCCAGCTCCTCCCCTGCTGTTCCCCCTCCCCTGCAGCCATGCCACGCTGGGCCACCAGCGCTCTGAGCAGTATGGCTGGCTCTGGCCAGGCCCCATGGCAGCAAGCTCCTGCCACTCCGAGCGGCATGGTAAGGGGGTAGGGGGTTGGATAAGGGGCAGAGGATCCCAGGGGCACTTAAGGGACAGAGACCAGGGGGCAGATGGATGGGGAGGAGGTTGGAGGGGCAGTCAGGGGACAGAGAATGGGGGGGTTAGATGGGGTGGGAGTGCTGGGGGGGGCCTATCAGGGGCAGGGGTGTGGATAGGGGTCAGGACAGTCAAGGGACTGGAAGCGGGAGGGGTTGGATAGGTGGTAGGGTTCCCGGGGCGGTTAGGGGTGGGGGGTCTCAGCAGGGGGTGGTCAGGGGACAAGGAGCAGGGTGGGTTGAATGGGTCAGGAGTTCTAAGGGGGAAAGTCAGGGGTAAGGAAGTGGGAGGGGGCAGATAGGGGGCGGGGGCCAGGCTGTTTGAGGAGGCACAGCCTTCCCTACCCGGCCCTCCATACAGTTTTGCAAGCCCAATGTGGCCCTCAGGCCAAAAAGTTTGCCCACCCCTGCTCTAAGGCCTGGTCTACACTACACAGTTAGGTCAATGTAAGGCAGCTTAAGTTGACCTAAATATGTCAGTGTCCACATCTACATAATAACTCCACCTTCACAAGAGGCATAGGGCTTATGTCAGGGTAGTTAGGGAACAAAGTGTCTGTGTAGATCCTGCATTGCTTACATTGGCTCTTGGCTCCCCACTCAGGGAGCTGAGAAATCCAGGCAGCTGCCCCCTCCATCCTCCCCTTTCCTGTTGGAGTGGGAAGCCGAGATCCCTGGCTCTGAGCCCCCCACGCTGCCCTTCTTCGGTCAGTGGAAGCACTCCTTCCATGTGAGGACGTACAACACTGTGCAACACCGACAGAAGAGATTAGTGTGGACAGCAGCCACTGCAGTAATTACCTAACATAGACTGACTTAGGGCCATAGTGTAGACATGCCCTAAAAACAGAACCAATTGCAGATTCTATTTTTTTCTCTTTTTTTGAAGACTTTCTTGGATTTTCTTCTTGCTGCACTAATGCCTATTTTCATCTGCTCTCCTTTGAAAAGATTTGGAGACCCTTGATATATTTGCCAACTAATTTACAAGAATTATTGCATTGTAAAAGTATTCAGAAAAGCTGGATGCAATTGATTTTTCTTACAAGATGACTTACTGGAAAATATATATTTGGTTAACCCTTTACTCCCTTGAGGCACTGTACCAAAAACACTTCCAACTGAGTCCTTTAAAATCACCATATTAACTTAATAAGAATCACACATTAGGGAAGAGTTTTCTCAGTTTGAGAATACTGATCAATACTTACCCCTGAATAGTAAAGCATGTATATTAGGCCCATAAGGGGGTTAATGAGGAGTTATGGAGTATGTTGCTTTCACTATGCAAATAACACAGCTCTCTATGGCCTTTCTGTCTTATCATCTAGTGCTGTTGAACAGCTGGCCTAATGTTTGGCTGAGGCTGACACACGGATGAGAACTAGAATAAATAAAATAAGACTGAGGTAAGCTTTGTAAGTTGAGGAAGCAAGTATAAAAATCTGGCCAGGATAACCTCTGCTCCATGTACCGAGGGTGCCTGCCTGTCATGTGTTACCGTAGTGCACAAACTGAAGGTGTTGCTGGATCCCTAGTTGCTGTTAAATGATCATTGCCAGCAGTGCCTAGGAAAGGCCATTCCCTCCATTCCCCGACCTTGGTTTGACTAAGAGATTGCAGCTGATGCAGATGTTGCTATTATTATTCATATTACTGACACACTTAGGAGTCCTACTCATGGACTAGGATCCCATTGTGCTAGGCACCATAGAAACACAGAACAAAAAGATAGTCTCTACCCCAAAGAGCTTACAGTCTCAATGTAAGTATACCACTGTAAGCATATTGTGTATCCACGCCTAATTATTGCATGGCACCAGCCCTATAACAGCCTAGAAATTAAATCTAGTACAGAACACATTAACCTAATTATTAAAAATAAGACAGTTACCTATTTCATAACTGGTGTTCTTCGAGAAGTGTTGCTCATGTCATTCCATGTTAGGTGTGTGTGCTCGCCACATGCACTAGTGCCAGAAGTTTTTTCCTCAGTAGTATCCATAGGGGACCAGTTCTGGCACCCCTGGAGCGGCGCACACATGCTGTGGTATAAGGGGCACCGCCGGCTCCCCCTACTCTCAGTTCCTTCTTGCTAGAAACTCTGACAGTGGGGAAAGAGGGCGGATCATGAGATTGACATGAGCAACACATCTTGAAGAACACCAGTTACAAAACAGGTAACTGTTGTAGGAGCAGCAGAGATCTGTATGCTATGTGTGACCTGTATGCTCAAAAGGTCTGTTACACTCACCCCCCTTTTGTCTCCTCTCCGTCTCTGAATACCTGTGAAGTGGCCTCCCTCCCCCCGCCCTCCCTCCTGGAATGTTTGTGGGATGAATGGGCTGGATGAACAGCTGGAAGATCAGAAGAGTTCCCAGAGAGAGAAGGTGTCTGGGACTCTAATTAAGCAGCACTCACACACCCAGTGCATGGACACTGCCTGAGATAGAGTGTGACCAGCCAGACATGGCCAAGTCATCTCTAGTCACAGGGCATGACACTCTGATTAGGCAGCGATCACACACCCAATGCATGGACACTGTTCGGGGTGGAGTGTGACCAACCAGATGTGGCCAAGTCGTCTCTAGTCGCAGGCCATGAGGAGCAGGTCCTTAAAAGGGGAAAGGGCCATGTGGTCAGGAGTGCACTCACAAGCTTGTACCTCCTGTGAAGGCCCTTTGCCCGGACAGCCTGGCCAGTGGTTCGATGCGTTGCATTACATCATGCCTTGGGAAGACTTACCTTTATCGCACCATCCATTGCTGTGCTGTGGGACACTTACCTTGAAGGATCCTGACATTTCCAATGCCATGCCTTTCCTGACAGCGTGAGTATGAGAGCGTGAATGTGTCCCCGTCCCCTTCTTTTGAGCTTAGCTATCAAAATAATAAACGTGCTGCTTCCTGACAAACTCTGGTGGGTCGTTAGTCCTTCCTAAGCTTACTAGCTGACCCAATTTCGGGTAACAGTAACTGTCTTCTTCAAGCGCTTGCTCATATCCCTTCCATGTTAAGTGACTCCTAGCAGTGCCAATGGAGGCAGGTAGAAGTTCATGGATGTGTAGTTTGTAATAGAGCTCTGCCAAACCCAGGGTCATCTCTGGCCTTCTGAGTGATGGCGTAGTGTGCCGTGAATGTGTGAACCGAAGACCATGTTGCAGCTCTGCAAATGTCCTGGATGGGGACATGCACCAGGAAAGCCATGAGGATACTTGCACTCTCATTGAGTTGACCTTCACCAGAGGTGGCAGTTGGATCTGCGCCAACTCGTAACAGGTCCGATGCAGGAGGTAATCCAGTTGGAGATCCTTTGAGAGGACACCAGAAAGCCTTTCATCCTGTCTATGTTGACCTGCGAAGGGGCTTAGTACACTCAGGTAAAATGCCAAGGCACGTCAGACGCCCAGGGCATGCAGCCGCCTCTCCTCATTGGTCTTGTGAGGCTTAGGACAGAACACCAGGAGGAGGATGTCCTGGTTGATATGGAAAGAAGACACCACCTTCTTCAGGAAGGCTGGGTGGGGTCACAACTGTACTTTGTCTCTGTAGAAGACCATGTAAGGTGGTTCCAAGGTCAGGGCTTTAATCTCTGACACTCGTCTAGCCAATGTCACTGCCACAAGGAAGGCAACTTTCCACAATAGGTGGGAAAGGGAACAAGAACCTAAGGGTTCAAAGGGCAGACTTGTGAGTTTAGAGAGAACCAGACTGAGGTCCCACTGGGGGACAGGATCCCTAATGGGACGGAAGAGCCTTTCGAGGCCTTTCAGGAACCTGACAGACATCCTGTGTGAGAACACTGATCTACCCTGGATCAGCAGATGAAACACCAAGATGGCAGCTGGATTAACCTTGATAGAAGAGAGAACCAGGCCCTGATTCTTCAGGAGGAGCAGATATTCCAAGATTGACTGCAGAGACGAGTGCATCGGGGAGACGCTATGCTCCAGAGCCAGTTCCAGGCACCAGCTTAGCAAGCAGGTGCTTGGGGCGGCCACTCTGGAGAGGGGCGGCACATCCAGGTATTTGGCATTATGTTGGGGTCAAGTCTTATTGGTGGGGTTAAACTGCAGGTTTTACTTTGATTATATTATTAATATAGAGTAACAACACTTAGAGAGTGGACTCCATAGGCCTCTGCACAGATTGGATTTCTAGCCAATAAATGAAGTAGAATAGAGGGCTATTGTTTGAATGCTACTTAAAATTAAAACAGTTTTTGGAATCTTAACATTTCACAGCACACACACTCGCTCTCTCTTTGGTAGTTTAACTCCCCTCTTAAGATTTTCTTATTGATCTCATCACTGGTACGTGTTAATGAATCAGATTTTGTTGCAGTTTTTCCAGGTTCAAGCCACTGAAGGAAAATTCCAGTTAGCATGTTTTAGGGATAGTTCATTAAAGTTAGCTTAAGTTTGGTTAAGAACAAAATGTCTGCTTTATGTTTGTGACTAGTATGGAAAAGACGCCAATCAGCAAGTAAAAGAAGATCATAAGAATACATAGTGACCAGTTTATGCACTTTGCCTGGGCATCCCAGGTACATATCTGCCCTGACCTACTAAGGCTTGCTTGCATCACTGTTAAGTAGTATGTAGTCCTTCTAAATATACTCCCAGACTGGTTTAAGTGTCTGGCACAATAGAGGAAGGTGGCCTATGCCACTGCCATACACACTATATTGCTATTCAAACCATCACCATTGTATCTGCTACGGACTTCCCACCCCCAAACCAGAGCACAACTGATCATTAACTATGCAGGGTCAGAAGCTTCCACATTCTCATCCATGATGAGTCGTGCACTCGGCCTCATTGTCTAGTGTTGCAATGGCAGGGCTTGCTCACCACAGAGGTATAAAAAAGTCTCCTATTTGGAAATTCTGCAGCCACTGCGGCATGTCCACAGTAGTGAACAACCTAGTCCCACCAGTCTGTGGTCCTGGTCCAGATCCAAGCGAGATGTGCCACCTGGAGAACATTATCTTCAAGTATTGCACTCACTAGCTACTCCAGAGATAGTGAGTGGGCATAATCATTGCAGCAGACATGGCTGGTCTCCATTTCTGACTCTCTGCAGTACTACCAGAATAGCCTCTGCTGCCTCACAACTGCTTTTCAAACATTCCAGCCAAAAGTTTCTTCCTAAACAAGGAATAAGAGCTGAGCATTCATCTTGGCTTCCATTTTGAGAAAATTACCAAGAAATGGCATAGAAACCCAAGGATTTTAGAGTGTTTCCTTGGGGAATTATGAGAACTTCTCAAAATTGCCCACTAGTCACTGTGTCAGGGAGCTGATCCAGAATCTGTGGGACATTTACCCGACGGACAGTAACTGCAATGGAGTAGAACAGCATAAGCATGGACATGTGACAAAACTGCCCAAGTCAACTTGGCTAGTGTAGACATACTGTAAAATTGGTATATATATATATCATTGATTTAATTATCCAGTGTTGACACAGTCTTTATGACTAAGTCCCCTCGTGGAACTGAGGATCTGGAAATCCCAACCACAGCTAATAAAAAAAATTTCTTGGAACTACATAGAATGACAGTATTTTTTGTTTTTATTTTTTTTTTTACTAACTTTGGCTCAGAGCTTCAAGCACTTTTAACTGATCAGGCTTAAACTGCGTTTTTACAGGGAGGCTGAAATCTTGAAGCATAAATCATAGGCGTAAAGAAAAACAACTGCGTAACAATGTGAAACCAACTGTATAACTGTATTACAAGATATACAGAACAGGATGCACTTGGACACTACTTTTCTGCTCATTGGCTCACCAGTAATGAGGAATCATAAATCAGAGATAGAGCATGAAAATCCAAGAAAAGTAAGAGGAAGTGTTAAAATGAAAACCTGGCAGGAATTACCAGTATGAGAGAAAGGAAAAAACTCCAGATGTTTAAAAAAAAAACAATAGGGGAAATTCAGTGAACCTAAGATCCACTAGCAGAAAGACAAAGATGAAAAGACCCCTACAGAAAAGATCTATCCAGACAGGAAAACATACACAGAAGAAAGAGAAAGGAAGAAATATTCAGCCCTCCAAAAAACAAAGGCCTGGAAACTCTTATACTAGAAATATTCCACTTGAGGTCTCTAAATTCACTAAAATCCAGTTCACTAAATCCAGCATCACCATGGGTGCACCTCATCACCTCAGCCACACAGACTGTAATATTTATGGGTTTCTTTTAGTTGTACATACTTACATGCTGTAGTAGTGTTCAAAATGACATGGTGAGCACAAGACCTAAGATTGAAGAATAAATTTTTTTCCTATGGGGCCATCTAGTGCACAGTTTCTATATAACAGTAAATCTTCAAAATGTCCTGCATGAAACTGTAGTTTTTCAATTTATTCTCATTATGAAGATTGCTTAATCAGATGTCTATAATGCACATGATCTAGAAACAGCTGTAAACAATTTATGATGGAATTCTATGTCACCCTGTTGTTCCTCTGTAACCCAATATATACCACAGATGCAGCATTCTTTAATGAATTACACAAGTGGGGCATACAACACTCAGGTGAACCATGTAAAAAAAAACAAAAAACATTTACCTAACGGGATACTCAATGCAGTTGGCTGCATGATTCTTGTCAGTACCAAAAGGAAAATTCTAACCAGTCCAAATCTAACCAGTACTAGAAATGAACTGGTTGGATCTCTGATTAGTCTTATGGAAAATAAACTCCCTTTCTACCATTTGAGACTTCCAATAAAATACAACACATTACTGTGTTTAAGTTTAATCCCGTAATGGCTAAATAATTAATGCAATGCAATGCAATGTTCAGCAGGAATCCTTTAATGTTTGTGAACTTAAAATATTTTAAGGCTTCAGAAATTTGTTTTCAATTCCTGCATTTCCATTTTTTATTTAAAACGTAAATGTATGAATACATTTCCAAATATAGTCTGTAAAGAGAGGAGGGCAGTCACTAAAACATCTCTGTTTGGATTTTCAGTTTTAACCTAAAGAATCAACCTCAATAAATGTAATCCAGTATTAAGAGCTGGTACAATGTTATTTTATATATAAATTAGGGAAAACTCCCACTGGTTGGTAAGTGTGTATTGTTATGCTGTACATAGGCTGCAGTACATTGACTCATAGACTTTAAGGCCAGAAGGAACCGCCGTGATCATCTAATCTGGCCTTCTGCACATCCCAAGCCACAGAATCTTACTCACCCATGCCTATAACAGGCCCATAACTCTGGCTAAGTTACTGAAGTCCTCAAATCTTGATTTAAGGACTTCAAGTTACAGAGAATCCATCATTTACTCTAGTTCAAACCAGCAAATGACCCTGCCCCACATTGCAGAGAAAGGCAAAAAAACTTCAGCATCTCTGTCAATGTGACCTGGGGGGAAATTCCTTCCTGACCCCAAATATGGTAATCAGTTAAACCTGAGTATGTGGGGGAGACCTGCCAGCCAGATACCTGGGAAAGAATTCACTGTAGTAATTCAGAGCTATCCCACTTTAGTGTCCCATCTCTGGCCATTGGAATTATTTGCTACTAGCAGTCATGGATGGACCACATGCCATTGTAGGCAATCTCATCATACTAGCCCGTCCATAAAGAAATGGTTACTGTAACAGTGGCTCTTCAAGAAGTGATGCAGTGTGTATTCCACTGAGGTGTGTGCATGCCCAGTGCAACAGAGCCGGAGAGTTTGCATAAGAATATCTGTGGAACTTGCACCTTGTGGTCATGGCCCCTCCCATGGCTATAGGAGGCAGCTCCATCTTGACTCCCCCCTTAATTCCTTTGCACCAAATGTTCATAAGAGGAGACTCCAGCGCAGAGGGGATAGAGGGGGTCTACTTGACAAAAGAAAGAAAGAAAGAAAGAAAGAAAGAAAGAAGAAGAAATGGTTATGTACTATAACTGTGGTTCTTAGAGATGTGAAGCAGATATGTTCCATTTAGGTGATTCCCAAGCAAGATGGGGCTCGGAGTCTACCTAAATAAGGATCTCATGTCCACTTTTCCAAAGTTTGCTTCCACTCTGGAAGAAGTGGTAATAGAGATAATGGTCAAGAAGGTGAAGGCCAAAACTACAACAGGGGTCAAAAAAGAACTAGATAAGTTCATGGAGGATATGTCCATCAATGGCGATTAGCCAGGATGGACAGGGATGGTGTCTCTATCCTCTGTTTGCCAGAAGTTGGGAATGGGCGACAGGGGATGAATCACTTGATGATTACCTGTTGTGTTTATTCCCTCTGGGGCACCTGGCATTGGCCACTGTTGGAAGACAGGATACTGAGCTAGATGGTTCTTTGGTCTGACCCAGTATGGTTGTTCTTATGTTCATAATGATTCATAAATGTATGTATAGATGACCATGTGGCAGCCTTGCAAATATCCAGGGGTGGCTCCAGAAACCAGCGCACCAAGCGCATGCCTGGGGCAGCAAGCCATGGGGGTCAGCCCGCCTGTCACCGTGAGGGCAGCAGTCAGGCTGCCTTCAGCAGCATGTCTGCGGGAGGTGTCATAAACAGATGGTTAAGGGTTAATGTCTCTTTTACCTGTAAAGGGTTAACTAGCTCAGTAAACCTGGAACACCTGACCAGAGGACCAATCAGGAGATAAGATACTTTCAAATCTCGGTGGAGGGAAGCCTTTGTTTGTGCTTTTTGGGTTTCTCTTTGATCTCTCTGGGGTCTGGGAGGGACCAGACATGTATACAGACTCTCCAATCTTCTAAAAAAGTCTCTTCTATTCAAATAGTAAGTAATAGGTAAAAAGTGGATTAGATGTTTGTTTTCTTTATTTGCAAATGTGTATTTTGCTGGAAGGATTGTATCTCTGTTTGCTGCAACTTTGTATTTGTGCTGGGGGAAGGCTTCTCTCTAGTGTCTATAAGTTGAAAGACCCTATAACATTTTCCATCGTGATTTTACAGAGATAATTTTTACTTTTTTTTTTTCTTTAATTAAAAGATTTTCCTTTTTAAAAACCTGATTGTTTTTTTATTCTTGTGTAAGACCCCAGGGGACGGGATGTGGTCTCACCAGGGAATTGGTGGAAGAAAGGAGAGAAGGGGGAGAGGAAAAGCCTGATTTCTCTCTGTGTTAGGATCACTATCTCTCTCTCAGGGAGAGTCTGGGATGGGGAGAGAAGGGGTGCAAGGTGAATTTCCTCTCTGTTTTAAGATTCAAGGGGTTTGAATCACAGTGATCTCCCAGTGTAACCCAGGGAGGGGAGAATCTGGGAGGAAGAAAGGAGGGGAATGGTTTATTTCCCTTTGTTTTGAGAGCCAAGGGGTTTGGGTCTTGGGGAGGAAGGGTTTGGGGGCCAGAAAGTGTCACAAAACACTATATTTTTGGGTGGTGGCAGCTCTATCATTTCTAAGCTAGTAATTAAGCTTAGCGGGGTTCATGCAGGTACCCCATCTTTTGGATGCTAAGGTTCAGAGTGGGGGAATCATACCTTGACAGGAGGTCCACCGGTCCTACTGCTTTGGCAGCAATTTGGCAGAGGGTACGCCAAAGGCACGAGACCTCCTGCAGGCATATCACCAAATCCGCATTACCAGTGGACCTCCAGCAGGCATGCCGCCGAAAGCCGACTGACTGCTGGAGTGGCAAAATACATAGATCCGCCCCTGCAAATATCCAATATGGAAATAACATAGGAATGTTATTTGCATTGCTTACACTCTTGTTGAATGAGCTCATATCCACTGAGAAGGCATAGCCAAAGCTTCTCATATGCAGTCTTAATACAAGATGTTATCCATCTAGACATGATCTGTGAAGAGACCACTTGACCCATTGTGCAGTGTGCATATGACACAAACAGGCAAGGCGAAGTATGAAATGATTCAGTCCTATCCTGATAGAATTCTAGACATTGCTTGACATCCAAAGTATATAGATACTGCTCCTCGGGAGCTAAATGTGACTTAGGAAAAAATACAGGCAAATATACTGCCTGATTCAAATGAAACTGACAGACCACTTTAGACAAAAATTGTGGGTGTAGTTATAAAGTTACCTTGTTTTAGGAGAATTGTGTGTAAAAATGTCCTGCCTTCAGCATCTGCAATTCACGCACTCTCCTTGCAGATGTAATTGCTACCAAGAATGTGGTTTTCTGACACAAGAAGCAGTACTGGGTTTATAATGGCGTCAGCGGCATTTTGGCACAGGGCCCACACTCAAAACGAGTCCCAGTCCAGGCCACTCCATTTGTGCTGCACCCCAAACTGCCGGCTCCTCTCCACCCCCTTATCTCTCCCATCCCCTGCCTCCCCGCTCCCCTCAGCCGGCCTGGCTAGCTGAGGGCTCCTTTCCTCCCCCATCACCAGCAGACAGCTGCCAGCTGTCTGCCAGTGATGTGGGGCAGAGAGGACCCCTCAGCTTCTGCTGGCTGCTCCACTCCAGGCCACTGGTGACCATCAGTTTCAGGTTCCCTGGGGATGGGGAAAGTCTTTTTCTGTAAGTCTATAATATATAACTAAACTATTGTTGTATGTAAAGTAAATAAGATTTTAAAAATGTTTAAGAAGCTTAATTTAAATTTAAATTAAAATGCAGAGCCCCCCCGGACCGGTGGCCAGGACCCGGGCAGTGTGAGTGCCACTGAAAATCAGCTCGCGTGCTGCCTTCGGGACACGTGCCATAGGTTGCCTACCCCTGGTGTAGCAGGTACTCCAAGGTGTCCTGAATAGAAGTCTGTGTCAGCTGGATCCCACAGGCCAAGGACCACACTGACACCTCCTTTACTTTGCTAAGTAAGCCATCCTGGTAGAGGACAGCTGCTGAGCACCGCACTTCATCTTCATTCAACCATACAGCAGCCACACTGTGAGATGCAGGGAGCAGAACATGGGATGCAAAGTGCAGCTGTGATTCAAAGTGAGCAGTTTGGGATGAAGAGAAAGTGGTACAGGAGATCAAACTGATAGTGTGAGAAGGTCGGATAATCAGCACTGTGTTGGCCATATCAGGGCAAAGAGAATGAGCTTGGCCTGACATGCTTTAAGCTTGAGAGTGAACCGAGGAATGATTAGGATGGGGAAAAGGTGTATAGGAGAGTTGACTGCGAACTTCAGTGGAAGATGTCAGAGAGGGAGCCCAGACTGAGCCTCCCCTTGCACACACCCTAAGAGAGCAGAACTGACAACATTTCCAATTTTCTCTTCTAGCAAGCAGGTCAATGGTGAGAATGCCCCACACTGCAAAAGCAATCCAGAGGACACTCATCTTCAGGGACCACTTGTGATTCAGGGAAAAATAACCGGCTGAGATGGTCTGTGAAATGATTCTGTACCCATGGCAAGTGGACGGCTATTGGAGTAATGTTCTCTTTGATGCAGAAGTACCACAGATTGGTTGCCTCTAGTCAGAGCACTCTGGAGTGTGCAGCCCCCTTGTTTGTTCACATAGTACAAACATTGTGGTGGTATTGTCAGTAAGTATGTGAACCACTGAGTGTCTGATACTGTCTTGAAAAGTGCAACATGCTTTGTAGATGGCCCGAAGCTCCAGTACATGGATATAGAGTGAGGCCTCAGGTGTACTCCCACCCCCAACCCATCAGGGAGGCGTCAATAACAACTGACTTGGTTGGTAAGGGCCAAGCAAAGGGAACATACTGGCAAACATTCGGTGGACATCCACCACTACAAGGAGTCTAGGACCAGCAGAGGGAGCTGAACAAATCTGTCCAGGGGATGAAGGGGAAGACAGTACACCATCCTGAGTCACATTTGAAGGGAGTGAAGGCACAGTCTTGCAAACTGGACCACCTACATGCAAGTGGACATTTCTCCTGGGGGAGTTTTGCACCACTATGCTTTCACAGAATTCATGTCCCCCTCATATTTCTTTGCTTCTCTGCAGAAAAATAACTTTCTGATGGGGAGACAAAGGAACGCAGCAAGAATGGTCATGCGCCCTACCCCAGCAGCATGGGCACATCATTTGGGGCACCCAGAGCAGCTGGTGGAGAGGTAAATCACCCCGGGGCTGGGGACAGCCCCCGCCAGTGGCTCCTACCCTGCGCCGGCTCAGCTGTTAGTCCTGGCTGGGCTGGGGATGATGGGACTTCCTTTTCCCCTTCAAGGAGCAGCTGGGGCTGGGTCAGACCCACTCCCAGAAACTTCCTCTGGCTGCAGGACGCACTGCACCTGCCTTCCGCTTTTCCTGCCTAAATTGCTCCTCAGTCACAGAGGAGGGAGGGTATTTCTCTATGGTTCTCCAGGCGCTTGTGGATCACCGTGGCATGTCATTGACATTAACACAGGGTGGCCTGGAAAGGTGCATGATGCACGCATCTTTCGGAACACTGGCCTGTTCAGGAAGCTGCAGGCCAGGACTTTTTTCCCAGACCGGAAGATCACAGTAGGGGACGTTGAAATGCCCATTGTGATCCTTGGAGACCCCGCTTACCTGTTAATGCCTTGTCATGAACCTTTACAGGGAAGCTTTGACAGAGCAAAGGACTTGTGTCAAAACAGATAGCCGTGCCGAATGACTGTGGAGTGTTCTTTGGCTGCTTTTACCGGGGGTTGGTGATTCTGTAATGGGAGCTAGACTGAGGGAAAGCAGATCCCAGTGGTTTATCCGCATGCTGTACCCTCCATAACTATTGTGAGGAAAGGGTAAGATTACAGTCAGGCGGATGGCACCTCGAGGTTCAACGCTGAAGCTGAATTTGACACAGCCAGAGAGCAGGGCTACTAGAGAGGCCCGCACGGGCTTCAGGCATTAGGGATGCTTGAGGGCGGAATGAGCTGAAAACCAACTAAGTTAATTTTGGTGCTTGCACGGGAGTGAACTGCAGTGGTTACAATTTTGTAGGGAATCTGTTTTCTTCCTAAGCTTGATTTGCAGTGCCTGTTTTCTTTTCTGGGCTAGGTATCTTTGGACTTTCTGCAATATAAAGACTGTTTTCACAGCAAGAATTCATCTACTGAAAAGAAAATAACTTTCTTGACAGACACACAACATTTTGGGAACCTAAAAGGGCAGGGGGGTGCGGTGGGGAACTGTACAGTCACAGGTTTGAATATGTCCTGTCTAGAGTGCTGTACAATGACTGCTGCACTTCAGGATGCCTATACTGCATGGTGATGGGGGTTGAGTGCAGAGGGTAAGGGTCATAGTTCTCAGTGTGGCACTCAAGCATGGACAGTGAGTGAGTTGCAGTGCTGTAAAGCCACCACCAGCACTCCAACTCTCCAGTGTAGACAAGCCCTGACTGTACCAAAGTCAAGGGAAGTGAAAGCCTCAAAGGAAGCACTGCTATGCCAAACTTTATTCCTCTGATGGTTAGAAACTCATCTGATTTCAAGCCTCAACTTATTGATGACAGTTTATATTCACTTGTTCTCGTGCCAACAACAGACCCATATCTCTTCTCCCTCCCTAGTGTCCATCCCTCCGTTAAACTTAGAGAGATCAATCATCTCTCTCCTCAGCCTTATTTTTATTAGGATAAACAAGCCATGCTCAAGTCTCCTCTTGTAAGGTAGGTTTTCCATTCCTCTGATCATCCTACTAGCCCTTATCTGCACCTGTTCCATTTTGAATTAATCCTTCTGAAACATGGGAGACCAGAATTGCACAATATTCCAGATGAGGTCTCACCAGGGCTTTGTATAATGGTAATAACTTTCCTAACTCTACTGGAAACACCTCTCTTGATGCATTCTAGGATTCCCTTAGCCTTTTTCACAGCTGTGTCACACTGACAGCTCATAGTTATACTGTGATCAACCAATACATTCAGGTCTCTATTCTGTTATTCCCAAGTGATATATGTATATACCCAGCTTATAGCAAAAATTCTTGTTAGCCCCTAAGTGCATGACCTTGCACTTTGCACTATTCTGCCCCGGACCCACAACCCCCTAGGGATGGTCCTACATATTGGCAATACCTCTCATCTTTGTGTCATCTACAAATTGTATTAGCACACTCCTACATGATTGTCCATTTTACAATTGTCAGAGCTCCTTAACTCAAGAATGGCTGGAAGTTTAAGGCTGTCATTTTCAAGGGTGAACTGTAACATCTTAAAACATTTTCTGTGTGTGTACGTATACATATAAATGCTGAAGAGTGTAGTGATGCACAATTGCAGGTTATAGCACATTTCACAAAGACTAAATTCACATTAAAAAGAACCATTAGAAATCCCAAACTAGCAAAAGAAAACAAGTATAAGATACAATTATTTGTTATTGGGGTTAAAGATGAACTGAAGACTTTTTAACTTCCAAGAGTTGAGTTCAGGGTTTTATTTCTCCCCTGCAACAGCTGATACCCCCCACACTTAAAGAAGCTCTTCAACTATTTAAGGTGTTAAATAAGTTAGATGAAATAACTCTTTTCTAGGCAGGCGAGTAAAAAACTGATTTTCAGCTCATGTTTCAAAGTATATTTATTTATTAAGTGTAACCCATGTTTTCTCTTTATAGTGGGCATACTAGATCAGACCACTCGTCTATCTAGCCTAAGGTCCTGTCTTCCAAGAGTGGCCAGATGCTTCAGGGTGAGTTATCCATCCCATCATCCAGTCCCAGCTTCTCACAGTCAGAGAATTAGACACACCCCAGAGCATAAGGTTGTGGCCCTGAGCATCTTGGCTACAAGTCACAGATGGATCTATCCTCAATGAGCTTCTCTTTTTTTAACTCAGTTAATGTTTTTGGCCTCCACAGTATCTCCTGGCATAGAGTGCCACATGTTGACTGGGTGTTGTGTGAAGAAACACTTCCTTAGGTTTCTTTTAAACCTACTGCCTATTAATATCGTTGGGTGACTCCTAGGTCCTGTGTTATATGCAAGGGTAACTAACATTTCGTTAATTCACTTTCCCCACACCATTCATGATTTTATAGACTTCTTTCATACCCTTGTCATCTCTTTTCTAAGATGAACAGCCCAGTCTTTTTAATCTCTCCTCATATGAAAGCTGTTCCATATCCCTAATCATTTTTGTGGCCCATCTCTGTATTTTTTCCAATTCTAATATAACTTTTTTTTAGATGGGGTGACCAGAACTGCATGCAGTATTCAAGGTGTGGGCATACCATGGATTTATATAGTGGCATTATATTTTCTGTCTGATTATCTATTCCTGTCCTAATGGTTCCTAACATTGTTAGCTGTTTTGACTGACATTGAAAACAAACATCTGTCCAATATGCAAACAACTATCCACAATGTTAACATCTCTTTGTTGAGTGGTAACCACTAATTTGCATTACTTCACACGAAGTGCAGGATCTTAAGCGTCTCATTTAAAGCATTTCAGTGCACCTTTAAATGACATAGTTCAGATTCCAATTTTCAAAGAGTTCTCTTCACACAGTAGGCCAAACCCACTTTTCTTGATAATGAAAAAATGTTTATTCTCAAAAGAAAATGCCTTTTTAATAAGTTCACACTGACCCAGAAAGAAAAAAGTTTGCATTTTGGATGATACAGGTTCCAGCACATGTTGCAGTCAGTGTTTCACAGCCTTTAAATGTGGAAAGTTATTATTTATGTTCCATTTAAGCATTGAATTGTTTCAATAAAAATAAGTCATCTGCACTGTCTATGCTAGAGGTGGTTACAGAACTTGACTCTGTAGGAGCCAGACCTGTTCAGCTGCAAGACTGAATGGGCCCTGAAAAGCTGATTGCTACATACACAGGACCCAGATGGCATGCATTTACCAGAAGCATGAACTGTAATCGGAGTCCAGCAGCCATATGACCAGAAGTCTTTTGAAGTGAAACACTGTAAAAGTGAAAAAGATCTTTGATATCGTTGGCTTCAACTGCATTGGAACAACAACAAAAAAATAGTATGGCCATTAGAAAAACAATATCAGCATAAAGAAAGTGTTTCTGGATGCAAAAGTCAACGTATGTCTTAAAACAGAAACTGATATAGACAGACATTCAGAAGAAAAGAAAACATTTGAGCTATACAAACATTATAAATGATCAACAGCTTAGTTCATTAACAGATTAGTTTGATGGAAAATAAACTACCCATTGCAAACATGGGGTACACAAGCATTTCTTGAGATTCAAAGGAATAACTTTTGGTAATATTTGTACATTATTTCATTACAAATATGATGCTTATACCTCAATACTAAGTCTAGCAAATCTGTACTGCAGAGATGCTGGAGTTCTTAACAAAACAAGCCCTTTTTTATCGGCTGGTTGACTGGATAACATATGTAGTAATCCTGTCAAATTAACAAATCCCAGGGCTTCTCCACAGCCAGCAGCTAATGAAAAATCCCCTTGAGTGACAAACCCTAAAAGAATTCTAGAGCAATGTGAAGTAAGATCTGGTAGAGAGTCAGGCCACAAGCCAAGTATTAGTTCTTTAGGCTCCTCAACTGTCTTTGCCTCCAGCGCATCAGAAGCACCACTTTCTAGAGCCTTCCCATTGTTCCCTCTCTTTTTTCTCTCTTTTAGTTTCAGTATCTTGTGTTTGAATATGTCACTGTGTTTGGGTTCTTGAGGACCACAGAAGAGCTGGTCTTTGCTAAGCTGTAGAAGATCCTCCTGTGTTGGAATGCATATCATGGCATGTAATTCAGGGCTGCCCTTTCTTAGCAGGGACAAGCTGACCCACACCAGCACCCTGGGGTGGCACTTCAAGATCGGTAAGAGGGCATCTTCAGTCATTTCCTTCTGTCCAAGTTTTGAAGCAGAGCATACCCTCTGACCTTTCCCACAGCTAGGCCGGCACCTGGCTGATAACTGCTTTAATAGTTTTCTGTTCCTGTTTGAAGTTTAAAAGATGCATTAGGGATGCTCAACAAAGTACAATAAAAACTCAGAAGTGTCATCGTAAATTAATGATTAAAAAAAGTATTCCTTAGGACAGCCTTTGTAAAGCTCTTAAAATTAAAAAAAAGAACACAAACATAAGTATAGAACTGTTCACTGAAAAGGGCACAATCCACTTAAAAATCAGTTACATTATCAGCGCTTTTGGCTTCAAATTTGCTTGAAGCCAGATTTGCTTTTCTTCAGTTTTATTATTTTCATATGATGCTATGCAAAATGAGCCACCCACACCCAGGCATTTCTCTTCAAGTGCTCTAGCATGGCTTTATCTTGCTTAATCAGTGTTCTACAAGTCACGTGAGATCTCCATTCACTCTATAGAAACAAGAGCAGTGAGAGCAACTGTCTGTATCTATGCATTAGAGATGGGAATACAAGTAAATGTATCAAGAGTTTTTAAACTGGAGCTTTTAAAATTAATTAAATTAAAATTTAAATTAATTAAATTTAATTAAAATCCTTTTTAAATAGATGTTTAGGTGCACGTTTCCTTCTCCTTTTAATCATTTATACATTTCTTTATTAAAATATGCCACTTTCTCCCTACCAATGGCTCTCTGAGCCCTCCAAATATCCTTCCCACTGGAGGCAGGCAATATAGGGCCACTCCAAAGCAAGTACCAACTCAAACTGCTTATTAAAAGAGGCTCCCCACTGCAGTCAGTCACTCCCCATTGAGGAAGGGTAGGAGAATGGCTTACTTCCAATCACAGCAGGTTCTACCCATCTGGGTAGAGATCCACCAGGTCAGAATACACTTCCCATTCCCCTCCGGAAGCCAGAGGACTCAATTAGATGGTGGGTCCTCATGACTTGCCAGTAAGTCATTCCCTCTTAACTTACTGGTAAGTCACTCCCACATACCTGAGAACAAAGAAGTCACTACTTGTTGCAGCTCCATCTTCTTTGCATAAATTTTGAATTTGTGTCATTTCTTCCACCATGTCACCCTGAGAATCTTCTATAATCTGTCCAGGTTTGGGCTCACAAGGAACCTGCCTTTCAGTTGCACAGCTCTTACTGTCTGCGGATGAAGTAATCACAGATTCTTCCTGAGCTTTGTTTCTTACTTCCCAGTCCCTGGTTAGTTGCCCCCACGGACAGAGGAAAGGTGCCAGGGTGCCAAGTTTGACATAGTTTGGCCTTTTTGCAGGTGGGCGTCTAAAAGAAAGGAGGAAACATAAAAAAGGTCCCATAACTTGGAAGCAATGAAACAAATGTTAATTACAGTTCACCTCAAGAATAAAACAAAATTACGATGCTGAAATGCCGGATAAAGGAGAATAATCTATTCAGCAACTTGCAAATCATTAGAAAAAATTAAAGTGACAGGGCCCAGTTTACCAAATAACTAATAACCGAGCATCTTTTTAACTTTTATTTTAATAAGCTTTTAAAAAAATAAAAATAAAAAAAGATGGGCAGTTAACTCTTTAATCTTGTTAAGCAGGAATTCTGAATCTCTGGATATTTGAGTTCCATACAAAACTGCCACGTATCTGTACTTCTGGAGTGTAAGGGTACTGCACTGCAAGAGGTCTACTTCTTCGCTGGCACCAGGGCGGATAAAAATCAATGATTTAAAAAATATATTTTTTTTTGATAAAATGCTTTGAGGGAAAATGTATCTAAAGATGTTTTAATTAAAACATCTTTGAGCTACCATGTATCTCATCATGGAATAGGGATTATAAATTCTAATTCTATAGCATGAGACAATATAGTCATATAATGTTTAAGAAAAGTTTGGTAAATAAGTTCCAATAGTTCATGGATTAGGGATCCAATCTTACAGGGTTCCAGGGGCTTCTGTATAGATTTAGGTTAATCTTTCTATCTACCCAATGGGACTCAGTGCTCAGTCTAGAAGATACCATCAGAGATGCTTAGTTTTGCAGTTCTCAAACTGTGGATTTGTCTCTTCAGAGATAATACGCTTGTTAAACAGCAAAAATGTTTTAAATAAATAAATATATAGAGGTGAGAAACAACAGACCTCAACCCTACTGTCCCTCTGCAATTTTGTGTACACAAAGTCAATCCCTTATCTCTGTCTAAAAGTACAAAGTTTCAAAAAGTTTAATGAATAGAAGATTGTTGGGGGTGAAACAGGCCTGGACAAGGAGAAGAAGTCTGGAGATGAATGTGAGAAGGGAGGGACAGGCAGTAGAAACAAAAGTGAAACTGTTTGAGCGGCATATTCCAGAAGTCTTGAGGTCTGAGTGTAGCCTTCATTGATTTGCAATCTACAATATCATGCTCTCACTAGAAGGGAAAACCTATAGTGGCAGCAGGCCGTAAAAGAGACCCAATCTGGGAATATTTTAATAAAGTTCCTCTACCTGTGGATAAGACAGATGTCTGCAAAATGCAAACAGTGCAACAAAGATATACAAAGCCTGATTGCCTGAATGAAACATCATGAGAAGTGTTCCTTCTCAGGAGGAAGCTGTGTTGAAGATGATGAAAGGAACATGTCTGAACATGCAGGATCTTCAGGTTGGTAAACTTTTTATTTCATACTTCTTAAGGACTGCCGGTCAGCCTTCTGGACTACTCCTGAATTCTCACGTTTGAGCAAAAAAAAAAAATAGAGTTGTTACTCTATGGTACTATTATTTTAGATGCAGTTGTGATAAAAAATAAATAGCTGAAATAGGCAGATCTTCCTTTTACAATTTCACCTTTAAAGTAGTATTGAGTGTCAGTGAATGCAATGAGCAATATTAAATGAGTACTATGGTAATAATAAGTCAATGCAGTTATTTATTTTGTTTAGGAGACTCCATCCTCAACATACAGGATTCTGAAGACTATCCACCTTCAAGATCACCATCATTTTCTATAGTTTCAGGAGTTATCTGCCAATGATAGTGTTTCATTTCAGTGATAAATCATGTATGTCACATAGCCACAGTATATCACCAGTAGCAAAAAGAAAAACAAACTCACTCCATTATCCAGAAACAACCACAGGTAAGTTTGTGATAAGAACCAGTGAATTACAAAAAGAGGTAATTGATCAAAAAATGCCCAGTTTGTTTATGCAACAAACTCTCATTTCCGTACGACTGAAAATCAACACTTCATTAACATGGTTCAGCCATTAAGACCAAGATACAGTCCACCCAGCAGGGCTGATGTTGCAGGCAAATTGCTGGATAAAGTGTATGAAAGAAAATGAGCAGTGTGCAAAAGAACTAGAGGGTGAAATTGTTAACCTGAGTCTTGATGGCTGGAGCAATGTCCACAATGATCCTGTTGTCTGTGCTTGTGTGACAACAGAAGGGAATGTGTCTCTCATAGAAACAATTGATACATCAGAAAATGCACACACAGCAGAATACTTACAAGTAGCAGCAGTAAAAACTATAACAAACGGTGAAAAAAAAATTCAAATGTCTAGCATGCAGCTTGGTCATGGACAATACTGCAAATGTATCCAAGGTGAGAAGAAATTTAGAAGAGAGTCCCAAGCTAACACCATACAGTTGCAGTTCTCATTTGATGCACTTCCTAGCCAAAGACTTCAGTGTTCCAGAAATAAAGGCTAATGTTGTTGAAATTGCAATACTTCCATAAAAACTACTTTGCAGCAGCTGCTCGGAAAAAAGTGGGAGGAACCAAGCTAACTCTCCTACAAGATGTGCAATGGAACTCAGTAGTGGGCTGTTTTGAGCCTATATCAAGAACTGGCCTAATCTGATGACAGTTTGAACAAAATCGTGAAAAAATAGATGGCACTGTCAAAGCCAAAGTTCTCAACATTGGGCTTAAGAGAAATGCTGAACACATGCTGAGTACCCGGAAGCCTATTTCTGTAGCCTTGAACAAAGTGCAGGGAAATAGCTGTTTTATTGCTGACGCTGTTGACTTTGGAAGGAACTGAGCGAGATCTTAAAAAGAGAAATATGCAATGGCAGAGTTAAATTACAAGCATTAAAAAAAATGAATGGGACAAGCACTATCTCCAGTTCATTTTCTTGCAAATATTCTCATAACTTAGTACCAGGGTCAAACCTTAACTGCTGAAGAAGAATTAGTTATGACATGACATGGCCTATGACATGGACATTCAGCAATCATCCTTCCATAATGCCAACCATAATAAACTTCAGAGCTAAAGGTGAAACATTCAAGAAATAGGTTTGCTGATGTTTTAAAGAAAGACACACCAGTGAACTGGTGGAAGTCACTTAAGCACTTGGATTCAGACTGTTGAAGTGATAATATCACTTCTAACAGCAATAGCTTCTTCTACCAGTGTAGAAAGAATATTTTCTTCCTTTAGACTAATTCATTCCAAATTGAGAAATCATTTGGGACCTGAAAAAGCAGGAAAGCTTGTTTCTCTTTTCCAGATTATGAACGAACAGGAAAATGAAAGTGAAGACAACTGAGTTAGCTGCAGAAGCCAATATTTTAAGTTTTTCATGTTGACCTGGCTGACATTTTAAAAAACAAAAAACAAAAACACACACAACACACACACAAATTAAACAGACTATTTCATTTAACTATTTCAGTTAAAAACAAGTTTAACAAAAACAAACTTAATTTTAAAAAAAATGTTTAGTTAAAAGTGTTTAAATTCAAAAATTCATATGCTTGTTTTGTTAAAATATTACAGGTTTGCTGTTAAAGAAAAAAATCCAGAACACAGTTGTTTTAGTTAAATAGAACAATTTAAATGTCTATCTGGTGATGTTCTCCTCTCAATACAGAATGGCAAGAAAATCCTCCAAATATTAACGATTAACCTGTTGAATTAAAGATATTTATGAAGTCATTGGGAGGTGAACTATCTGCTTCAATTACCTTTGGTAAATGAAATAACCAAACAATCATTCATTTTCTGATATAGCTGTAAACCTAGTCTGAAAAGTTTTCAAAATAAATCACTGTTTAAAAATGTATAGCTATACCTTCTAAAAATGAAACCTACATCCATCTCTGAGTTGTGAAGATTATGTATTAAGGTTATAACAACCAACAAAAATGCACTTTTATGTAGAAATCCATGATTAAAATCGAGTCTTCCTGACCAGTGGTTTAAATCACTTTGATTTAAATCAAATCCACCCTGGTTGGCGCTGTTGTGCCTGATATTACTCAGTCTTCTCCCTAGCCTCTCATCCCCGGCAGCAGGCAAAACTTCTGACAATTATCTCCCCAGAAAGTACTTCTGCTTGTTCCAAATTCCAAGGCAAAGAATTAGAATATAATCATTTGTTTACTTGGGAAAATAAATATACCCAAGTGCTTTAATGAGCTTAATTGCTGTGCTCTCTATAGTTTCTTGCACCCTATCTAATAGATGACACCAAAGTGTCTTGTTACCAATTTTATCCTTCTCCATTTGGTGGATGCTGGTTTTCCCCTAGAAGTTGCTAATGGAACTTGAAATGTATGCTTTTATTTACTTTGCACAATTATATTACAGCTTTTTTCTGAACAGAACTCTGGGAATAAGGTTTTAGTTAATTTGTGCACCCTATTCAGGGGACAGCACTTAGTCTACATAACCTGGATTTTTGTTTCATATTATAGTGGGATTTAAAACACTAACAAAGCTTCATCACAAATCACAAGTCTAGAAACTGAACTGAGCAACAGATAATTTTAAGGCATATCAAGTTTCCATTAAAGTGGCAAATCAATCAATCAATCTTGGAAAAATTAACTTCACCTCTTGAATTTTTCAAGAAGAATGTTTTCTAGTTCTTTGGCAAACTGGATTCCAGCAGGACAGTCTGGGAAGTCATTTGGAACGTGAGGTGTTCTTTTATATTCAGAATGTTTCAAACCCTCTTGCAAGCCGCCTACTCGTGCGCCTCGATATACCTATAAGGTAATAACATTAGTATTTTTCTAATGCACCTAACTGAAGTATCTTGGAGAACTCCTTAGGTGATACTCTGACAGTACTGAGCTTCTATCACCTTAGTTTTGAAGATGTAGTTAAAGTATGGCTGTCACATCCTAAAGACTCATTTGAACGAAATGCTAGTTAATGCTCAAAAACCATCAACAAACCTAGAGAAAGATTTCAAAAATTCTTACTACAAGTATTGGCACAAGTGTTATAATATCTCTGCAAAGCTGTTGTTCAGTTACCTTTTATTATACAACAGATCACCACAATTGTTCCATCCATATGCACAGAACTATATAGCGAACTGCAGACAAGCACAATAAACCATCCTCTTTAAATTATAAGAGCGGAATGTTCCAAACAGCAAGGTAAGAGCATTCAGCATAATTTAAAAAATTTGCTCTCCTGTTTCAGGTCTCGTGAAATCAGAGATCTCCAACCTGTGTTCAGCAAGACCCCTCGGTAGGCAGCATGATGGTGAGGTTGACATAAGGCTAGGTAGGCTATGCAGATGGCAGTAAGTACCAAATAAGAACCTTTGCAAACTCTCAGAATATACCTCTTTCCTTAAACTTTTGCATTTATTTTATCTTTTAAAGAAATATAACCTTACAAACATGAAAGCTGAAAAACTATAAAGCAGTACTGGCCTGCTCACTCTGCCCCCTTATAAAGCCTCATTTCATGCTCTGTCAAACGCCCATTATAGGTGCAATAACTGAAGTGGACACAATAGTAGACTGTTTTAAATATTTTTAAACACACACCAAGTCACTTTCATGACAATATTCATCTGCTCTCTTTAAACTGAATTTTTGACCCAGGAGTTGTAACTGGGTTGCACAAGGACAAGTCTTCCCCAATATGTACGTATCAGAGTAAATGAACTTATAACCTGTCATATTTGCCTACAATTTGTAATGAAAGCCACTTACAAAAGGAATCCAGAAAGCCATGCCCCAGCCCTTTGGGACATAGATATCCCAGCCACTTCCCCATCCTGGTCGATCTTCACCAGCCACTTTCCCTGGCTGCTGAACCAAGAGTATAGGAATCTTGGATTCACAAGGCCCCAAGTCAAGCTGTGAGCCAGGTACCAATAGTTCACCTCTCATATGGTTTAGATCCTGAAAGGGGATAAAAGCAGTTGGAAAAATGCTCAATAATTTAATAGTCATTTTTCTTTTTTCAATAAGTTATTACAGTTATACACACGCACACACAGTGATTTCCTTATTATAGACAGTGAAAGTTGGTAATCTGAATTCTGCACAGGTTATTCATGCTATTGTATTGCGGAGCAGGTACTGAAGTCGAAGGTAACAAAGTAGAAATGCCAACTTCTGAAGAAACCCCATTAGTAAACAAGTTGTGAAAATCTGACTACCAGACAGCTTGTATGAGAGAGAGAAATACTGTACTATAATTTAATATTTAAGGGCTTTTCCCATAAGTGTTTAAATGTTTGCTGTGCAACAGACTAGCTGCTTTCAGACAATTTCTCACTCACCACGCCGAGCAACAGCTGAGTTGTATCATTTTTAGGATTCAGTAGCTACAAGAAAAAGGAATCTTTGGTTCCGAGCATTGCTTTATAACCAACTTCATAACCAGTGGCATAAACGTAAACCAAAATGGCACCCAAGAATTCTCAATCATCTCTTGCTATAACCCCTGATTTCCAAAGGTCAAGGAACTAAAGGTATACTTAAGCCATTTTCAAAAATACGTAACGTCTGTTGACATTTCCTTTCTGCTTTAATAGCTCTACAGAGTAGTTAGCACTCGAGTTCATGGCAGCATGCAGAACGTCACCAGGTTCAAAATGGTTAACATTCTGTTTTGCCTATATGCAGTTATTTCGATTTGGCTACACAGGTCATGCCTTAGAAGAGCTTTGATTATTTACACAAAGCTAGTCATCTGAAGGAATATGATGCCAATTCATACAGAAATTAGTCACAAATATTTTTACATTTCCAAAAGTCCAGAAGTTGCAGCCCAGAGAGAGTGGGAACTAATGACTTTAAGCCACCTTTTAGCCCTCCCAATCCTGGACTGTTCTACAGCCCCTGGAGCGAGAGCTTAAGTTATGGCAACCTATCCTCAGCTGCCTGCAGATTACAGCACTGGCCCTATCAATATCACCGAAGCTTGTTCCCTCTGTATTTTGAGGAGTACCTTGTGAACGAGCAGAATGGGCAGAAATGTGTAAAGGAGACAGCCAACCCTGCTTCAGGCATGGCCTTCCAGTCTCCAGAATGCCCCTACACCAGGGTTTGAGAGGCAAAGCCTTGGAAGGCAGCCTTAGAGCTATCTTGCTTAGTTCCTGCACCCTGGGAATCCTCGCCCAACCAGATCTGAAGCTCTTAGAGCCTCTGACCCTTTTACCTAGTGTAAAGGCACAAGAGAAAGAGCAAGATATTGAATTATTTTATCCTAAACACAAGCCAGCAAAACAATATTTCAAAGCATAAATTAAGGAATGAAAATGCATTACTGTAATGGTTGTGCAAGAATATTGCATACGATGACTCCAGTGAACTGGAGACTCTTCATCTCAGTAACATAACACTATTAAATTAGGAAGTTGTTGCTTTGTGAATTGCAGGAGGGTTGATTTTTAAACATCACTGTACAGATTATAGGGAAGGGCAGTAAGATGTTAACCCACAGTTTCTTTAGAGTAATCCATGCTGTTAGTTACCTGCTCTGGGATTTTATTTTCAGTAACGTTCTTACAGATAGTCTGGTCCCAGATAAAGCTGTGAGCACATTCCACAGGCACGCCTTCCAGAAGCAGCTGCCTAACTTTCTCATTATCTGTAAGAGAGAGAACCTTCATACAAAACCTACATTTCTCAACTTAAGCTACTTAAAGGGCATAGACAATTAATATGAGCAAAACAAGTGGACAGAATATAGCTATGGAAATGGACATATTAAAGCTCTTAATATGAAAAATCAAAGCTTCCAGAAGGACTCAGGTACCTTTTACTTTGTGCCAACAGCATTCATATTGGGCAGTTACAATGCAGCACTTTGGTGTGGGCATTTAACAGTCCCGCAGTCTGAACTGTAGGGCCACGTAGACAAGTCCTAAGGCTCCTTTAATTCTGAATGCATCCACACAGAGGTTTAATGCAGTTTAACTAATCTGCTTTACATTCACACCTTTAGTTAATTCAAATGAACTTTCATCCCTTTTTAAACAAACCCTTATGTATTTTAGCTATATTATCGATTTAAAAAATCTGTTATAGTTTGTCTGAAAAATCATTTTAGAGGACTGAACAAGCAGACTCATCAAAAGCAGTTTCATAGCAAGAATTAGTAAATATATGTTGCTAAATTTGGCAAAATGAATCCTACAGATCTGTAGTATATAACCTGTAGCTCTTTATAGCTGATTTGTGGAATCATCCATTAAGTGAAAAAGGCTGAAATTTACTGGGTTTGGGAAGTCGGCAGAAGCCATGTTATCATGAAGCCTACAAGCTGCTACACATCCCATGTCAAACTTGTATGATAACTGGGGATGATCTTGATAATATTTTAATAATGCATTTTAAAGTTATCAGTACCAAATCTACCACCACCTGGACACTTACTTTGGTGTTCCCATGTGCCCCTCAGTCTATCTTTTTAGAGCTCGTAGGGGCAGGGACTGTGCCCTTTCCAGGTTTGTAGTGTCTAGATAGTTGTGGGTGCCACCAGAAACAAACATGATATTTTTAGTTCTGCCATAGACTTACTGTGACACCTTGGGCAACTCACTCAATTTTTTTTAATGTTTCAGTTACTCCCATCTGCAAAATGGGAATAGCTATGTTTATGCACCTTTCTAAAGCACCAGAGGAAAAGCAATGTACAAGTGCCATCATTAAATACATAATACATTGCAACCTGTGCACCAGTATTATCCTACCAAAACAAGATGGTCTCAATACAGTGAGGCTAGCAATTGTTCTATGACAAACAAAGCAGACCACTGCTCTAGGTTTTCTATCTACGGCACCACATCTTAAGATAAAGATTAGTTTAAGCAGCATTCAACATGAACCTTTTTAAATTGCTTAATTTAAAAAATTCTCATACACTTAATTTTTGAAGAAATCCTTCAAATGTTAATAATTTCCTGCTATTCATATTTATAAACGTCTTTTCAGTAAAAGAGAAACTGACTATTTAGAGGAAAACTGCAGCACTGCCTATATACAAAATGCTGTCAAATAAAGGTTTTTTTAATTGCGTGCGTTTTTCAGCTATAGTCATTTTAAGATTCTGCTTGTAACCACAAGAGTTAAAAAATTCTCAGACAAACGTGATTTTTCCCCCCCCAAGTTGACAGCATCCCTTGAATACCTATAGAGCTATCAAGAGAATACCTCCAAAGCACTCCTGAGGTTAGGTTTTCATATAATCACAGAAGGCAGACACAAAAAATAATGATTAGATCTTCTAGAAGTTAGGATTCCTTAAAACTTGAGAGCATAAATCTAGAGGATTCTGTTCTAGGTGTAAAAAGCTAATATCCACATGGATTTGAGAAAATAATTTTAGTAACAGATTCATTTATTTCTTCCTTCTGGTGATGATGCTGAAATAGGAACAGTATTCAACTATGATCACAAGAATGACAGAAAGATAAGCAGCTAAATACAAGATTGAATAGATAGTTTAGCACAGTGGTTCTCAACCAGGGGTCCAGGGCTCCCTGGGGAGCCACAAGCAGGTTGCAGGGGATCTGCCAAGCAGGACCAGTAACAGACTCACTGGGGCCCAGGACAGAAAGCCTAAGCCCTGCCATACAGGGCTGAATTCCAGGCCCTGAGCCCCACTGCCCGGAGCTGATGCAGAAGCCTGAGCAACTTAGCTTTGTGTGGGCTCCTGTGGCATGGAGCCCCAGGCAACTGCCCTGCTTGCTACCCCTTAACACCAACCCTGGCTTTTATATGCAGAAAACAGTTTTTATGGCACAGGTGGGCCATGGAGTTTTTATAGCATGTTGGGGGGCTTCAGAAAAAAAAAAAAAGGTTGAGAACCCCTGGTTTACCAAAGTAATTAGTGCACATTCTAAGGAACCATTCCAGTGAAGTGGCCCATTTACACCCCCGTAGTCAGAGGACAAAAAGGGGGTTTAGTGAGTTACACTGTTGTAATAAGCCATAAATCTGGTCTCTCTCAACAACAGAAGTTGGTCCAATAAAAGATATTACCTCACCCATCTTATGTCTCCAATATCGGGAACTGACAAGGCTATAACACTGCATACAAGAATAAGCAGACTGTCTCCCTCCATATCCAATCTCTCTATAATCTGCTTCTTTCTATATTATCCAAATGTGTCCTAGTTAATCCCTTTGCTCCATTATTGTAACTCTCTCTTCTTTGGCCTCTCCTCTTTAATTGCTCAGTTAAAGGCATGAGAGCTCAAGCAGTTACATCCATGCTCCATTCTTGAAACTCTTCATAACTTTCTATACTCTAAGAACATAAGAATACAAGAACTAGGGGTTTAATACAAGAACTAGGGGTCACCAAATGAAATTAACAGGCAGCAGGTTTAAAACAAATAAAAGGAAGTTCTTCTTCACGCAGTGCACAGTCAACTTGTGGAACTCCTTACCTGAAGAGGTTGTGAAGGCTAGGACTATAACAGTGTTTAAGGACAAATCATGGTGGTTAAGGTACGATAAAGGCTATTTTGCATAGGATGTAAAGAGTGTCCTAGCCTCTGTTCGTCAGAGAGTGGATGGAGCGAGAGCGGATCACTTGGATCATTGCTGTTGGTTCATCCCCCTGGGGACTGGCTTGGCCACTGGTTGGTGGACAGATACTGGGCTAGACAGACCTTTGGTCTGACCTAGTACGGCCGTTCTTATATGTTCTTACATTCAATTCAATGGCACCTGGGCCCTTAATTTCCATTTGGCTCTTTGGAAAAATCCCATCTTAAGTCCTCAGCAGTGTGCACAACACTATATAAGAGCAGAAGACATTGTCCCTGTCCCAAGAAAGTCAGTAGACAAATCCTAAATGTACAGGGAGACATAGGAAAAAATGATTTCCTTCAATATAAATTAGCATTTTTACAGGTGTTTGAGTGTATTCAATTTAGTTTTATAACAAAGAGTTGTGGCGCTAGCCAAAGTCAGTCAAGCAAAGGAAACAAGTGAAGGGGAAAAAAGACTGGACATTTTACTAGGGGCAATGGTTCAAAAGCTAGGTCCTTTTGATAACATTTATGTGCAGAATACAACACATTTCAGTCAAATCAAAACCTTTAGAATGGGTTCAAGTTACTGTACTTCACAGGAAGCGTAGTTTCAAGAACAATCTGGTTAGCCGTTGTGTTTCTTGGGCAAGCACAGATGGTAAGCCAGGATACTTGGGGTTGGCCAGGGGAAAGGTACTACATTCTGTGGCTCTCTTCAATATCTACTACAGGGCAACAACTGCTGCAGGAAGAACACAGAATTTTAAAAGGAAGCATGGAATCCACTTAATAAGGTAGAGGACAGCATTCACTCAGCAAGCCTAGACTTCCCTGGAGTCCATCCCTTTAGGGATCACCCCTGGGTCCTCTCCTTTTATTGGAATGGTGGCAGAAGTCACCTCTACAGGAAGGAAAGTATCTAAACACAGGTAGTTTTGAAAGGATCAAGTTATTCTCAATGTGTTCACACATATGACCTATAGGGAAGAACTAATCAAGAGCTATTCAAAAAACACACTTTGTTGACAAATAAATGGACAGACATGCACCATACCCACTTCAGAACACAACACATTAATCCACAAATAAAGACTAAGACAAGAAACGCTACTTATTTACACTATTTACCTTGGAGAGACTGCAGAGTCTTTATGAATTCAAAAAACTTGCTAAAAATGTGAATAAGACCTTCATACAAAGTTAGAGGATGAAAGACTAAAACAAACATGACTTCTGTTAGGAAATCATTTCAAACACTTACAAATATTTCCTTCACTGGGGCTGGAGTTTCCAAGAGAAGACAAAATGCATGTGACAAGTTATGCAAGTGTTTCCTTACTGTTAACGTGAGACCAGGTGCCATTAATCAGCACAAATCAATGTGACCATAATAGTCCGTAAACAAGGAAGGGTTTGTCAAATCCAAAAAGTTAAAGTATCTGGCTACTAATATAAAGATCAGGACTTACACACAGATTTGCTCTTATCTAGGTGGTTCTAGGACTTGTATTAGACAATTATAGTTTATTTAGGATGCTATCTTATAGAAGGAGAAAATGCATATGATCATGGGGCATTCATAACATTGACCTAGATTAAAAGATCACAGCTTTATACTCAGCACTGCGAAGTCCTGAAAGGAAAAAAGTGTTAAAAAGTACTACATGATCCAAATTGTGAATGTTGCTTTGGAAACATTCAAAGCACGTTTAGCGCTGGATGTTCCTCAGTGGGGTTGGCTGAAAAGGGCTCACTGCTTCACCAGTAATAAAATTATAATAGAATTGGGGCTTATTTCATAGGTTGGTCCTGTTGAGATGGGCAGAAGCATATTTCTGTTCCCCACTGGTGTGAGGTATGTATGAGCATTCAGCACTTTGCTTTTGGAATTTAATGTACTCACTCTGCACCTGCCTACATCATATATCATTTGAAAGCTTATTTTATGTACATTTAGGTGAGTTCTGATGTGGTACTGTCCAGTGATGCCGTAAGCCTGTAGGCAAGGTGAAACAATGGTACCCAAAATAAGAAAGTTTCATTTTTTGCAGTTTTAGAAACATTGCAGACATGACTGTACCTATAGTTTTTATTGTTTAAGTTAATTTCAACACCTTAATGTAGTGTTTATTGGTCAAAGTTATAAAACAACCATATACTAAAAGTTTTGGGGGTTTTTTTTTAATCTTTCATGGTCCTCCCCCCCCCGCCCCCCACCGCCAGAAATGAAGCTATTTCGCATGTGGCAAAAATGGAAATATCAACATTTTTCAGTATACTAACATGAAATGTTTAACAAGTCGGAATATGCAAAGTGAAAAAGTACCTCATAAGTTTTAGTTATAATAGTCTTCAACTGAAATTTGCTTACCAGATCAGTCTCTCACTGAAGGTTTGTACCAGTAATAGTAGATTGGATGGGCAGTTTTTACTGTATAGTGATGAGAATGTACATAAATTCCTAAGGTAGAGTTTCTCCAGATGTAAGCTTTTGTACATACAATGTAGCATCTAGTCTGCTTAGAAAAAGGTTTTAATTTGTAATTGCTATAAATGCAGTACGGGTCTTTGAAATATTCTAGAAATTGGCTTTTTAATTCAGTGACACGTATGCACAGGTCAGTATTGTGTTAGAAATGACAATACACAGCTTCACATTATGAATATGCAAAAGCCATGAGAAGAAATGTGCCCTAACAAGAAGTAGTGAAGACAGAGTCATCAACAACAGGACAAACACATGACCGTGAATCACAGCCAGAGGTCCTGTAGGTATGGTCCTGCTGAGCACTATGTACAAGAGTCTCTGCTGAAAATAGCAGATGTTGAAGGACAAATCGAGAGATTTGAGAGAGGTGGTCTTGATTCAGACGACATAGTTCTTCATCCCAGTCAAGAAATCTAGCATCAAAACATTTGCTGACATGGCCAAGACCATCAAATTTAAATCTGGCAAGGAAGGGACAATCAGAGCAGCTATCAGTCCAGAAACTGTTCTCTGCAGAGCCCTATTCTTAGGGAGAGGCAGACATTATGTCTCAATGGTAACTGTTCTTAGCCACCCAATAGGATCTGTTCCTATGTCCCTTTTCCATGATGATGGAACAATTAGAAGACCAGAGAAAGGTGAATTAAGGTATCAGCTGGAGGCTCAAGCTAAAAGAATTCATGACCTAAAAGCATGCAACAAAGACATGACAGCATACATCTGAAATGCCAGGGCTATCATACAAATGATGGCTGGAGACAAATTCCATACATTTGATGAACTGGCTGCTGAATAGTCGAGACAGGTCCTAAAAAGATCTGACAAAGCTAATTCTGTAATCCAAGTGATTAATAGTAACTCAGTGAAAACCACTGAAAGACAGCACTGAACAGGATCGAATGTTGGACGAAAGAAATACCAGACGATTAGTGCACGCACTGTGCATCCATAGGAAATGTTTCTAAACATGACTGCCTGTTGGATGCCACTTATAAACACGTGGTTCAAAATGCACCTGAGAGTGTAGGAGCACACCCAGCACAAACATTCCATCTTGCCTGAGATTTTTCCAAGGATGAAGGAATAAAGTCCATCCCCAGCAGTGTTGAAGAAGCCCAAGACTTTGACAGTACTCAAGAGAAGGTGGACACAAGGATGCTTTTACATGCTGTATGTGCCAATATGACTTTTGGGTAATTTGGGATACATCTACACAACAAAGAAAAACTCCACAGTTGCCAGCCGACTTGGGATCATGGGGCAACATGGCTGTTTCACTGCTGAATAGACTTCCAGGATCGGGCTGGAGCCCAACTCTGGGACCCTCCCACCCAGCAGGGTCCCACAGCTCTGAAATCCACACAGCAATGAAACAGACCTGCAGCCCAAGCCTGAGTCAGTTAGCATGGACCAGCAGTGGGTGTCTAGTTGCTGTGTAGACATACCCTAATAATTAGGTCACCTGACACAAATGTTTTAGTCCTTGCTGTTCACTACTTTCCAAAACTGGAACACAGAGATAACATGTGGATTGAAACAGGCACCATTATCAGCACAACTGACAAGCATTGCTTCAGTTCTGTGCATGCAATTTGTGATGCATATGCTCCTAACTTCTGCAACATACTTCCTGCCATACGCACTAACAGGAAGTGACTATCATCGCTATTTGGTATGGAGGGAAAAATGTGCGTGTTAAATGCTGTCAAAACAAGGTGAGTTTAGGGCTTCAGAGATCTTCCCAAACTGGGAGAGCACACCAGAAAAGCTGCAATTTCTGAAGTTGGTACCAATGCTGTATGATCAGAGAATGAAAAAAAAATAGACCCCCAGAGACCTGAATTGCTTGCCCTTAATTTGGCCATCGGAGGACAAATCACTGGGCAAACTCCCACCAGGTGAGGACAGTTTTGAAGAGCATGTCAAAAAAGCATTTTAGCAGACATTTGGATGTCTTTGCACACAGGTAAACCAGATATTCTATCACCATGGATAGGGGGAAAAAAAAAAAAAAAACGTGGATGCTGAACTACTTTCTCTGTGCCAGAGCTCAATGAGATGTGAGCTTCTACAAGATCTTATAAGTGCCTGTACTTGTATGGGTTGCTGCATAATCAATTGTGTTTGTAGTCAAAACAGTCTTCCCTGTACAGAACTGGGTGCATGGCAAGGCAATGAAGATTGTGGTAGCCCACACACCTGACAGATCATAATGATGAACAAGAGGATAATGATAAGAAATGTTCCTTGTGCTACTACATTTCAACAATAACCTGTACAAATGTATTAGATTTTATTTTACCCTTTAGATTGTTTTGAGGGTTTGAAGTCAAAGAAATCCAATTTTATGTCTTGAAATAGAGTAATTACATTAACAGAACCGACTGCAAATATTTCAAAGTGGTCATTTTAACATGGTGTAATTGTTTATCCCCGTTTCCGTGGTGATGGCACCTCCTAACAGCTACACATCATACTTTAGGTTAAAGAGGATGTAAGTTTCAAATGATGTATGACATGAATGTGTGGAGAGAGGGTACATTAAGTCAATCAAATTGGTGTCTGCTGCTCACCTAATAAGCCCACACAATGCTCCACTGAAGGGGACTTCAGATGCGGTCGCATCATAGGACCACTGTAGATTGCATTGGCATGCCCCTATCTGCAAAGCTTCTGTACAATTAATAGGGTGGGGAAGGAACAGTAATTCTTTTATATTTTTGTCACATGCTTCTGTTTTCAGTGGGCTAAAGGGAATCTAAATGTTTATATAAAAGGTGTTTTGTGACAAGTGAATTAGAGGTAGTCATGTTTTGCCTCCAATTCAAGTTGGTGGTAGAAAAGAGATTCAACATTCACACCTGAGGAGCTGGTAGAGAAAAAACCTGCTGCATTACAGATGCTGGCAGTCATCTTCTTTTGCCCTTGCTCCTCAGAAAGGTATTAACGACAGACAGTTAAACTTCAAAGTTGTTGGTTTGTCTCAGAACTATGATTGACATTGTTTCTTTAAGTGGATTTTTTGGAATTACATTTTACCTATACATAATCCTAAATTACCTGTGAAAAACGGTGGTAAACCCTTTGTTGGGGAACAAGTGTGGAGCCAGCTATTTAGGGTAATTTAAGTTTACAATCAGTCAGACCTGTTAGCAAATGCACTTTTTATTGTCTGTATTTATCCACACCAATATGCCCTACCAGGTTAATATATATTAAGAACTTTAAAAGAGATTTTTTTTGACCTAATGAACTATAAACTGAAATATTTAAAAAAGAAAAAGTGCCATTGAGTTATATTTCTTACACAGATGCATTCAGAAGTTATGTTCTTGTAGGGCTTCTATTAAAATTAAATTGGAGTTACATATGCAGTCACATTTATACAGCATTAAAGATGTGCATAGAGCTTAGAAGACAATACAATAACTGGCCATGTGAAACACAGCCTAACAACTTGATGGCATCTCTCTGCCTGTAGCATAGTAACTTTTTCAGAATCCACGCTATCAGTTCCAAAGTTTCAGGAAATCCTGTAGGTATCAACAGGACTGATTTTGGTGATAACTGGAAAACTCTGATTTACACTAAAACCAAGTGACTAGCCTCTGATATCACAATTCCACAGGGTGCTTCTGGAGGCTGAGGAGAGGAATCAGGGGACCACAGAGTCCCTAGCATAGGTGGGATGGGGGATTGAGGCCCTTAGCATGAGGGGGAAAGAAGAGAATGGATTCAGAGCCCCGGCCTGAGTGGAGGAGGGCATGGGGGTGTGATTTCATTTGAGGGTGAGTTTTCATCTGTAATCACTTTCCTATGATATTAGGCTTAAACGTACGTGTTTTGTTTTATTTTGCTTTGGTAATTTACTTTGTTCTGTCTGTTATTACTTGGAACCACTTAAATCCTACTTTTTGTATTTAATAAAATCACTTTTTACTTATTAACCCAGCATATGTATTAATACGGGGGGAGAGGGGGGGAGAAGAGAAGAGAAACAGCTCTATCAGTGTTATAGAGGATGAACAAGTTATGAGTTTACCCTGTATAAGCTTTATTTGGGTTTACTGGGAGCTGGGCATCTGAGTGCTGGAGACAGGAGCATTTCTTAAACTGTTTTCAGTTAAGCCTGAGGCTTTAGGGGGACATAGTTCAGACCTGGGCCTGTGTCTGGCTCGAACCAGGCAGGGCACTGAAGTCCCAAGCTGCCAGGGAAAGCAGGCTCAGAGGTAGTCTCAGCACATCAGCTGGCAGTTCCTCCCAAGGGATTTTCTGTGATTCAACCCATCACAGGGGCTCAGAAGGTTAGTTAGTGGAATGGAAGGGTGGGTGGGACACAAGGTTAGAGGTAGAGCTGATTGTAAGTTTGAGGGAATGTTTTTCTGCTGGAAAATGCTGATTTGTCAATGTGGAGAGATGTTCCAGGGGAAGGTGTCTCTTTTGACAAATTTAGGACACCAAACTGGCTGGCCTGGCTTCCTGCCTGCCTGCTAGCAAGCCAACCCGGAGCCCCTGGTGTGTTCTGCAATGATCTCAGCCTATAGAAGCAACTAAACATGTTTTTCCTAGTAGTAGTAGTAATAAATAGAAAGACAAGATCGAAGCCACAAGGAGAGCACAACCTAACTTAAGTAGAACACAATTTGACAACATATGTTGTGTGTGTGCAAACAGAACATACACGGTGCTGTATTTTGATGACTGGATTATGTTCTGTATACTTTTCCATCACACACACATGTAAAATTCTTATTTTGAAGAATTATCAATTAAAGACTTCCCTGAAAGAGGTGGTGAGTCCAGCAACTATCATTTCAAACATATATATTTTCTACAAAGAGTGAATGAGTTAGTGGGAGGATTTGGACTGTCCACAGCAGATACCTCTATTTTAATAAGAGGCCCAGTTCTTGATAAGGGAGGCCCACCGTAGCAGGAAAAAAATAGGTAGCAAGCTCTTCAGCATCTACAAGGTAGGGCTGGGATAGCAGTAATGGCCCCTACAGCTATCTTAGGGGTAAGGATCAACAGCTCCCTCCCTAACCCAATGTCTAGCCAAAACTGGTGGAGGGGGCAGGAGGGATACCAGTGACTATTACTCCAGTCTTGAGTAACCCAGACAAGGGAGGAACAGGAATCTCCGGGGTTTCCCTTTCACAGACACAGACAAGCCAAGAGAGGTTGCAAACAGCCCCTCAGATCTGCCTGTCTGTGGAGTATGCCGGTCCCAGTCATTCAGGATGAGGAGCAGGAAAGCAACCACCATTTTCACTGCCTAGCATTGAATATTCTCCATTCCCTCCTTACTGCTACTGGCGGGATTGCCACTGGCCTCTCTTCCCCTTGCTGGGATGATCTTTTTGTCTTCTCCAAGAGAAGAGGGCTGTATCTGGCTACCTCCTCTGTTCCCGAGTCTAACCCCCTTTATTGGCATGGAATTGTTCGTGTGACCATAGGGTGGGTAGTAAAATCCTTTGAGCGTGGTCTGGGGGGGGGCGGGGGGCGGCAGGATCAAAAGGGCTTACCAGATACAGCCAACCTTCTCCTCACCAGATAAAGGACAACTGCATTAAGAAGTGGGTGGGAAGAATAAAGCTCAGGAGCAAGGAAAGCAGCATCTGTTTTCCTGATTTCCTATGTGACAGTGGTTTTTTTGGGGAGAAACTGGCTCACCTACTAGGGAGGTGAAGAGGGCTAGGGACCTTTCTTCTGTCTCCTTGCCAATTTGTGGGGGCAGGAGCTGCTCCTTAACCCTTCACAATACTGCCGGTCACTGACTCTCCTTCCTGGGCAAGGGAGGGCTCTAGTTCTAGTCTCCCTTACCTTGTAACTAATGAACTGCTCTTCAGCAGTGGGACTGTCCCCCACTGCTCCTGCCATCTGGAGAGCACCCTCTCAGACATTGTAAGCAAGATGCAAGACTTATTCCTGGTGACAGGCATGGTGGTGGGTGTGGCCACTCAGAACAACTAAATCTCTTGCCCTTCCAAACCAAATGTTTTGTTAATTGATCCATATTGGGTTATAGCTGACCTGGTTTCACTATTTTAAATATAGTAAGGGTCAGAGATACAGCAACATATTAAAAAGGGATGTGAATGAAAAAAAGGTGGACAAAATGGTAAATGAGGTAGACTGTTCCAGGCACACGAGGTAGAAACGAAGACAGATACAAAGGGGAAGTTTGTAGAACGAAGACAGCAGACAGAGGTAGGAAAGGAGTTTTGTACAGCCCTGACAGGAACCAGATGAAGACTGAGTTTTCCATGGAAGGTTTGTGGATGGAACAGGTAACAGTCTAAGTCAGGGGTCGGCAACCTTTCAGAAGTGGTATGCCGAGTCTTCATTTATTCACTCTAATTTAAGGTTTCGCGTGCCGGTCATATATTTTACTGTTTTTTAGAAGGTCTCTCTCTACAAGTCTATATATTATATACTAGAACTAGTGTTGTATTGTAAATAAACAAGGTTTTTCAAATGTTTAAGAAGCTTCATTTAAAATTAATTAAAAATGTTGATGCTTAATCACCAACCACCTCAGCCCGCAGCTGTCTGGGGTTCTTCACGCTAGGCAGCAGAGGGCCGAGTGGGGCCTGCGGCCGGGACCCCAGCTGGGAAGGGTCATGCAGCCAGAACCCCAGACCAGCACGGGCTGTGTGGTGCGGTGGCAGGAACCAGACTGGTCAGCTGGGCTTGAGCGGCCTTCAGCCTTTCTGCCGCTCAGGGGTTCCATCCGCCGGCTCCTTGCCAGCCAGGGATTCGGCTGCCGGACCCTGCTCATTCCAGTGCCGGACTGGAAGTCCCGGCCCTGCCACATACAGGTGTACCTACCTTGCCTTCCGTGGTTCTGGCCATGTCTCTCCCTCTCTGCACTGCAGCTGAGAGTTGGAAGTGGACCAAGCACAGGGCTGGGGTGAAGGGTCTGGGCCAGGAGCAATAATGAAGAGGGGGCTCGAGAGGCTTGGGCAGGTAGGTTTGGATTGGGGGCACTTACGTGGGCAGCTTACCCATGTGGTGTGAGGGGGTGCATGGTGGGATGTGAGGTGAGGGTGCAGGGGCTCCTCGTTTGGTGCTCAGGGTGGGCGTGGGGATGTCCATGTGCCAGTGGGATGTGGGGGGGTGCCAGTCCAGGGCTGTGGTCATGGGGGGGGGGGGCAAAGGAGTCAGAGGGCTGGGTGGTACAGGGCTCAGGGCAGATGCCTGGTTGCATGGGGAGATCAGGGTCAGGGCAGAGGGCTAGGTGACTGCACCCCCCAGAACCCCGAACCCCCCTGCTCTTGTCCCCAACTACCCGCCTTCCTGGGACTCCACCCCCTATCTAAGCCCCCTGCCCCTTATCTCCTGCCTGCCCCCCAGGATCCTACCAACCCTATAACGTACTGTCGCCAACTTTATCCACACCCCACATAACCCCAGACAGCCCCTGGACCCCATGCCTATCTAAATCGCTCCGCCCCTCCGACAGGACCCAGAACTCTGCCATACAACCCCCCACCTGCTCCCTGCCTGCCCCACTCTCTCCACTCCCTATACCTCCTAGACTCATCCAACCCCATGCTCCTTGTCCCCTGACAGCGCCCCTCCAAAGAGACCCCCCCCTACCGCTAATGCTCCCCACCACTCCTCTTTGCTCCCTGTCCGCCTGATGCCCTGCCACCTATCCACTCCCCAAACAAACTCGGGACTCTCATGACCCATCCAACCCCGCCCTGCTCCCTGACTGCCCCTATCCAGAGACCCCACCCTAACCACGGCCCAGTATTACCACCTCCCCATCTGGCTCGCCTGTCCTTGACTGCCCCCCCAACAGGCCCGAGCCACCCGCCCTTACCACAGAGGCTCCTCGCTCATCGGAGCCTGGCCGCCGTGCGCGCACCTCTGCTCCGCCCCCCCCTCCAGAAGCGCTGTGCGCGGCAGCAGGGCTCCAGGTGAGCGGGGACGTCTTTCCTCCCCAACGGAGGGACACACCTGCCCGATCGGGAGCCGCGCAGCTCAGCACCCAGAAATGCTGAGCGGTGGCGGCAGGGTCCTGGGGAACGGTAGGGCAGGGCCCAGTGGCTTGCTGCGCTATGGGCCAGCGCTCAGGCGTGGGCCAGCGGATCCCGGGCTTGCCGCGGTGTCGGCAGGATTTTAATGACACTCGGAGTCCCTCCAGGCGCAGGCAGGCCACGTGCCATCAAAAGTTGGCTCGCGTGCCAATTTGGCACATGTGCCAAGGTTGTCCGACCCCTAGTCTAAGTGACAGGAAGGAAATGATTGTTTTAAGCAATTATTCGTAGGAATCCATTAGAAGAAAGTTTTCCAAGTCTCTTGGGGCCCTTATAGTTCTCCTTTCTCTGCTATTAGCTAGCATTACCTGCCTATGTTTCCTAAGTGGGCAAGAAACAAACCATGGCAATGATTTTATTATTCTTACTCAGACATGCTACATATTACTAAACTTATATAGCTTCCCATTGTATGTAACTGCTTCACTTTGAGATACTCAATTAGCCTAACTAAAACTAGCTGTGCATCATTTTAAATAAACTGAGAGACAGATACATTAGATTATAAAGTGTGCCTTTTGTGTTTTTCCTTCTGCTTCAGAAGTTCCCTTTCTCAAGTAATAAGCTTTTGCCCAAGTTAGTTTCAACCTCCAGCAAGACGGGAGTTTAAAATGGAAACACTAGATTTTTCTTGTACAGATACAAGCAGTGCCACTATGACCAAAAGCAGAAAAGAAACTGGCAGTGTTACATCGTAACTTTAAGCACCTGGTTGGCCTTGCAGGATTCGAACCGGATCATCTTGTAGCGGTAGACAGAGGCTTCCATTGAGCACAAGACCAGCTTCGTGGCAATCCTTCCTTACAACTGTATCCCTTAAAGTAAATAGTTTTCAAGCAGTTCCCCTGTTCTCACATGCATGCAAAAAAGGGGGTTGGAATGGAGTGCATCAGAAAAGAATGACAACATCAATACCACAGAAGTGTAACTAAGTGGAATAAAGCGCAGGGCAGTAAATTGGATCTCGTACCCTATCCTGTTTTTATTTACAGTCACAATATGATTAAGCTTTACCTATATTTTTCCTGGATTTGGCATGGCTTTTTGACCTCTTTTTGGCAATTCACTCTAGATCCAAAGTAGGCCATATGTGTTACCTGCGCAATTTCTGATGAGAGCCTTATGCCTTTTAAAATACACATGACTGTGAAACGAACGAAAAAACAAACAAACAGTTGAACTGAAACAGTTCTTGCTTGTATTCTTTATTTGAATATATTTTTGCTTGGGATTGGATACCGTTGCAAGCCCTGAGAGGCAACATACATGTTTAAATGTATTTTTTGAAGATCACCTAATTAGTTTAATAGACCACACCAGTATTGGAGACAACGGTAGCAATGTTAGTTTAAGGTTACAATCACGATTCTGCCTTAGTTGCAGTAATGAAGTAACTGTTTCATACTTTAATGATGGGATTTGATTCTCCAATTTTAGCATCAGTAAACTCTAGAAAGGACACTGAATTTTCCATGTGCTTTTTTTTTAAACTATATCAAAAGTGTCAATACACTTTCAGAGGAAATAAAAGGCATGAGAGACTTTCTACAGCATTAAATAGCGCTAGCTGTGTAACATGTGAGTTCTAAATGATCATAGTTTGAGATTTCTCGTTTCCTTCCTCAAATCCCTATAAAACTTGCAACAACTCAAAGATGGCTCCTTGACATTGATGAGAGACACGCCTGTAGAATTCTTTGCAGTTTCTACCCACGTCAGTTGTTAAGTTCTGTTTTTCTGCATTGCCATCTCCTGGAATCAATGATTTCCTGTGAGGGAAAGCAAGTGGCCCTGAAAGGGTTTGCAGATCCAAATGCAGACTTAATTTTTATAGTCTTTGCATGTATCTTGTACACATCAGATAATTGTCACACACATGCTTTTCCTCCTCCTCAATTTTGAATGTAAACTTCATTTTTACTGACATCTAAACTGGGAAACTGGAATTTAATCTATAATACTAGCTTTTTCAGTCTTCTTCAGCAAAAAATCAGCCAGTTTAATTCTTATGACCCAAAACTGAAGAATCAGTAACAGTGCTATCAGGTGTTTCTCACCTTTTTTTAGGTTGGTGACCCCTTATTCATGGTCAGGAGATTTATGATACCCTCCCACCACCTTATGTTTCTATAAAACAAGTTTATGTTAAAAAGTAAAAGAAAACGTAAGCCTATTTGCGTATTTCAAGAAAATACTGGACCTTAAAAGGGTAAGGTGTGCACAGAAACAGAATTTTTGCTTTAGAGACTGTAAAAAAATTTTCAATGGCTCGCACTCCGCTTATGATTGCTTTCATGAATCCTCTAGGGAGGGTTAACCTGTGCTGAGAAACATAATCTAAGTTACAATAGACGTGAACCTCGAATCTGCCTGGCCATCTTATGAATGTTGTAAATAGACTATCTGAAAACTGAGTGTTGCTCCCACAGCAATGAGGTTTGTTGGCCTTTCATTTTTTACTCTTGATTTCTTCGGGAGCTCCCAAATCAGACAACCTGAACGGAAAGTATTCTTTAGTAAATACAAGTTATTGGGCTCATATAAGGAGTAGTAATGGATTGATGTAAGATAAACGCTGTGATAGAAAGGAGGAGGTCGACCAGATAAATTAATGGTCTTCTTGGTCTTAAAAAGTCTAAAGTATGAATACTAGTATTACTATTCCAGTGGCATAGCTGTATCATCACAAGAACGTCTATATTCCTGGATTTCCTTACAGTTTGGAATAGAAGCAGTTTTTCAGTGCTTCTTAAGGAAAGTGTGAGAGTTGGGCCAATCAAACCGATAATCGAAGAATCTCCATGGTCAAATCAACTGAAAAAGATAAAATTACAGTGTGAAACTAAGTGTTCATGGTATTGCAGTTTTGTAATGAATAGCAGGCAATCAGTCAACAGGATTTTAAAATCAGAGATTCTAGCTAATTTCAATTCTAGGTTGAAAATTTCTGGCACTGACAATGTAGCCTGATCAGCAACGCCAGTAGTCTGTGATGTCCATCAGTATGCACTGAAGTGGAATCTCTGGTTCCATCAGCATGATTTTTTTCACTGTCCAGCTTTTTCTCCTTCATCTGTCGTCCTCTTCGCTTCGTTGCCAACAGAATCATATGCTACATCTGTTGGTGTTTCTTCTTGAAAATGTGACAATTGGTTCAGGGGAACAGGTTTTACAGGCTCTGACCACTGAAAAAACGTTTTTAGCTTCAGTCAGTAGTCTTAAGGGAAAAAAATTAATAATTGAGTTTGCATTAGCAAAAATATTGTAAGAATACAACATCTAAGATACAGTTTTTAGGAATTCTGTTGTGCTGCTTTTCCTCTATAAGGTTATAATTCAACCTCACTCGCATTCTACCATGTCCAAATCCAGAAAGGCCCACTTGTAATTCATAAAGCCCCCTGCTCAGCTGCGACCTCAGAACCTGTAGGCACTTAAACTCACTTGACACTGCTACATTTTTGCAGGAAAGTTCCCTGGGTACTTATGTTTCTGCCTCCGCCATGCACTCACAGCCATACAGGTGTCCAATACCTAAGCCTCAGAGCAAATGCCACATAACTGAGAGAAACAGTGTTTCAATCTACCACCCAGCTTTGCCTGCGGGGCCTGATCTGAATGCTTCCATAGATGTAGCTACTGGTATCAGGCTGATGTAGAAAGAAGCATATTATAAATGCTTGGGTTGGGACGGAAAGACCGACAACCTCCATCATATGTTTTAAGCCCAGTGATTAGGGTACCAATGTGGGAGACCTTGGTTTAAGTCTCCTTCTCCTCCAGCGAAGTGGAGAAAAGGGATCTGAACTGGGATGGCCACCATTAAGGTAAAGCGCTTTAACTACTGAGGTGTGTGCAGTCCGAAGTGGGATTCCTGTCCTCTCTTGTTGAAGCGTGCTGTTCCAGTCTGATAAATAAACGAATCAATCATCCTCCTTCACCCCCCGCCAGTAAGCAAGAGAACAACTCTGTATGTCTGGTGGCTAGAACATCTCCTGTTGAGAGGTGAAAGATCCAGGATCCAGTCTTCTCTGCTCCAATGTTTTTGGGTACAGAATGTGTGCTAATATCAGAATTTTAAGTTATTGTAGTTAAATGCCAGACCACAAAAAATAAATAATAAAGATGTTCCTAGCTCAGCTTGTTACGGGTGGGGTCGGGAAAACAGTCTCCTTACTTCAAGCATACAATTACCATATTGCAATAGGAAAGATAACGCTGCAACAAGCAGAAGGAATAGAGAAAATCTAGTAAGAATTAATTTCTGTGCAGATCAGCAACCTCTATAATTGTGTAATCGGGTATATTATACGGGTTTTCAGGACCCAGTCAATGCTTAATTTATAATTTAACAGTCAATCTAATTAAGTTGTTTTTAAGCCTCACTGCCATTAAAAAACACACACACCCACAATACAGACGTTGGTTTTATGGCTTTTGTTCAACAGCAAGACACATCTACAAGATTAATGTATTATACTTCCCTAAAGTACTAAACAATATGAAAATTGAGATTACACTGTAATTAAGTTATTTTTAACTCCTTGTTTTGACTTAATACAAATTACGACTGATTAACTAAAAGAGAACAAAACTGTAAAATATTGCATGAACACAGTCAGCAACCAAATCACAAGTTAACATAACACCAATGATATAAATATGCTTATTTACATGTCTCTACTGTAGTTTACTTAGTTTATATTTCTTTATGGAAAAATGGGTTAAGTTTAGAATATTTTTTTATGTACCAAGATTAACCACAGATCACTTAGAGTTAGATTTGCATTTACCTGTACTAGGGGCTTTATGGCACACCATGGCTATTATAGCCTCACCACCTTACCACAATCACACAATATACAAGGACCTCCCCAGCAATCTTCCTGATTTGAATCAGAAGGACACAAGTTTCACACCACAACCACATTGTCACCCTGGTCAAGTGAGGTCAGTCTGGACCTTTGTCCATGTCTTGCAGCCGTCCTTCCTTGGGTACTTGTTCTTTGTCACAGCCACAAGTTTCAGATGCTTTTCCAGCAGAAATGGACGTATCAACCACCAAACAATCCTGATTTCTTTATTAAGTCAACCAGCTAGGGCTCCAAATGGCTTCTTGCCAATTGGGGCTGGCCACATTTCCTGCACATGACTTATGATCCATTGTTCCCTCCCATATACACATCTCATGCTTATACTTCTCAGGGCCTAGAATCTCACGACACGTAAGAAATTATAGAACTGTCCTCTGTCTGGAAACTCTGAAAAATTTATTTCCACTATCAAAAGCTCAAAAGTCCGCCCAAGCTGCTTCAAAGGCTACTTATTAAATTCCCATACTGTAAACTTACTAAAAACTAGCAATGAAAATTTATACTAATGTCTACATTCACTAAGGCCGTGTGTCTTACAGGATGCGAAGAAACTAGAAATTGTTTTATTTTTTTCTTTGTGTGCCATATACCACACTCAGCCTTCCCAAATCCATCAGACAAGTTACTGCATTTCAGATTTCCCAAAGAGAACGATTTACCAAGAGATAAAAAAGCCTGAAGTTCAACTATGAACGAAGAAAAAATAAAATATCAGATATACCTGCTTAAGGAATGGATGTGTCCAATCCACAGCTGTCTAGTTCAGCAAGTAATACAGACACATGCTTAGGTTTCCAAATGAAAGTATAGGACCAAGCACAATCTCAGGGTAGCGATCTGCACGGTAAAGGACAGAGAGCCCTGGGCTTCCAGATAGAACAAGCCATACAGCACGCAAAAGTTGGTCCTGGAGAAAACATATGCACTAAAAGATAACAAAAAGTAATCAATCATCTATTTTCAAAACTTTCACAAATGTCAGAGGGGCCGTGTAGTCCTGGCTTGTTAAAAGCAGGAGAGAATCCTGTGGCACCTTATACGACTAACAGACGTTTTGGACAATGAGCTTTCATGGGTGAATACCCACTTCGTCAGATGCATGCATTTCTACAAATGGCCACGCACAGAAGCTGCAACCATGCCGGCCTGATCCTGGTGTAAAAAAAACATTAAATTCTCTCTCAATGACAGCTGAAGATTCTAACAAGACTCTTATAAGCTATCCCCAATCTAGTACCCCACGTTTCCTCAATCATCTCCAAGAAAAAAAAATGGAATTTTTTTTTCATCAACGACTTAATATAACAGGAGTGAGTGGCTTTATTACCAGAATTCAGTTTACACTTATTTTTATTGTACTGCATTTTTCTGCACCAATGAGTCAATTTTAGGTCTCTATAAGCTTAGTTTCATTTTAAATATTATGAGTTTTACCTGTTGCTATACTACCTCCGAGCAAGCACCTTCCAGAAGCTCTTGCCCTTTCCATTCAGCTCCAGCAACAGTAAAATACGGAATAAAATCCTGAACAGAAGATCTTTTTGAAGTTAGAATAGGTTTTAAAAACAAAACGCTCATAAGATAGCTAAACAGATAAGCTCTTCTGTCTGATCAAAGTCTTGAAAGTTAATAACTTAAATTAAAGTCATAAGACACATAGTAATATTGAATTTGCTTACTCAGACTCATAAGACTTTAAGGTCACAAGGGACCAATATGATCACTAGTCTGACCTCCTGCACAAAGCAGGCCATAGGAATCCTAACCCTCCACTTCTATAACAAACTCTTAACCTATATTCTGAGTTATTGAAGTCTTAAAATTCGTGGTTTGTTGAAGAACTCAAGCTTGCGGAGACCATCACAACAATGACCATAGCGCCTCAGGTTTGACTGCAATCCAGCTGATATTCAGATGCATGTGCGAAGAGAGATCGGGAGGGAATCGTGTGACTTCCATTATCTCTGCCCTGGAGGAAATTCCTTCCCGAGCCCAAATATGTGATCACAAACCCTGAAGCATGTGGGCAAGACTCACCAGCGAGCACTCAGGAAAGAATTCTCTGCAGTAACTCAGATCCATCCCATCTAACTCCATCACAGACACTGGCAATACTTACCTGCTTACCTGTATTGTTTTATTTAAAAAGAAAAGGTTTGACTTCCTTTGCTAATTGCCAGTTTTGATTCCAGCAAGCGTTTCTTATGTAAAGGCCCACTGTAGAAAAGAGGGGGCCTGAGTAAAAATCTTGGTATCAGAGGCTGAGGCTGAACTAAAAGTAATGGTCAAGACTTGCTACATACAAGCAAAGTTAACGTGAGCCAGAGCAGCCCTGCTCACAGAGGCTGGCAAAGAATCGGCTGAATGCTGCAAGAAGATAGTACTAAAAATACTGACCACTAGATATCAGAACATTCACATGCTTGAACATTCACCACAGATAACAAAGAACAGGCTGACTGATCCATGACAGGGCAAAGGGTACTATGATTGATCAGGGTTTTTGTTTGAACCAACATGTACAAGGTGAGAGGCAGCACTTACTACGTGAACGGTGCACCTTGCTACGTAGAAGGGTAGCAGCTTGCTAACGTCAGGAGTGATGTGTAACTTGTTTGTACCTGTGTATAAGAATGCATCCGTGGGCGGTGTCTTTGTCCAGCCGAGGGGGGCAGTGGAAAGTCCACCACTGACTGAGCCGAGTCATTGACCTGGCACAGACTTTGTAGTATGCCTGAATAGACTAGAAATCTACAGGGAAACTATCTACTGTGTCCAATACGGCAATAAACCGGCCAACGTGCCTGTACCTTACTAGAGTCTTTGGTCATTGGGGTTCTCTTTGGGTCTTGCTGTGTCAGCTATCTCGCGCAGAGCTGCATGCACAGAGGACACACGCACGCAGCCGATGAATATAACATTGAACAGAGCAGAGCACCACATTGGTAGCATTCTGACAGACACTCGGCCTCCTTTACTACAGCCCATATGGTCTGAGGTTAGACCAACAGAAAAGACAACTTCCATGATAATGTTTCCATAAGAACACCCTGTTGAGATCTGTCCTAGGATTAGTTTCCTAGCTTTTTATGGTGACAAAGGTCTGTTTGCCCTCGATTCTCTTCGCCAATCATTCTCCACCTCACACGGACATTTTGTAACATACATATTAACTAGCTAGTAAAGTCATTAACATGCTTCACTACAGATGGCTCTAAGTGGACAGCTATTATAATTAAAGGTAAACTGCATAGTCATCTTGGCAGTAAGCGAACTGTTGCAACATGATACCTGAAGAAGCAGTTGTTTGTCATGGCTCGGTCAGCAACCTATAGCTCTCGTTGTGGGTCTGTCTCCTAAGCAATATCCCTCTTCACCAATATAAATCTCTTTGCCATGCCAAATGTGTGTTCAACCAAATCATTCTTCTTTTGCCTGCGATTAACTCCACCACCAGGTTTATAGACGCCTTCGAGCTTTTGGCACTTGTTTTCTTGAATGCTCTTTTTCTGATGCACAGCTTTCTTTGCCTAATGTTATCTCAGGAGAATGGAAATAATTTCCAGTGACCAGATTGAAGACAAGTAGTTTCTATAGAAGAGAATGGTTTCTAGATTAGAGAATTTGAACATTGCTACACCTTTATAGCTAACATATGGTATATAATAATTTATTGGTTATCAGTAAGATTTTAATTTGGGGGAGAGAATCTCATTTTAACCACACCTTACAAAACCAGCCTGCTAGCCTTCA
>NC_133770.1:260878173-260940485 GCF_003597395.2 Chelonoidis abingdonii | reverse complement strand
CGAACATTGGTATTGTAATAATAAAGCAAGGTTTCAAATGTTTAAATTATCTTTTCATTTTAAAATTAATTTAAAATGTTTTATCTAATTCCATCCAACCACCCAGCGCCGCAGCTCGTTCTTCGTGGGGTTCTGAGTTCACCATAGTCGCAGCAGAGGCCGCAGTGGGGCCTTGCAGGGGTCAGGGACCCCAGCTCTGAGCGGATTGCAGCCGAACGCCATAGGCCGGATGCCACGCGCGGCCGTTGGGAAATTTTGTTATCTACGCTCGTGATGCGCTGGTTTGGTTGAATGGTTGGCCCAGGGTGACCCCTCGAGCACTGGGCAGTGGGCTAGATCTCTAAGCGTTCGAGCTGCCGGGTCAGCTTGCCGTGGCCGCTCAGTTCCGATCCGCCGGGGGTGCCTGCCATCCGGATTACGCTGCTGAGGCCGCCGGCGCCTCATTCCGGGTGCCGAGAACTGGAAGTCGGCCGGCCCTGGCCCGAGCATACCATGAGGCGTACCAAGCTTTCTCACTTAGTTGGTTTCTTGCCCTTCTCCTTTCCTCATGCTGTACTGCACTGCTACGCTAGAGAGGTAGCAGATCCTAAGCTCAAACCTAGTTAGGGGGTTGAAGGTTCCAGCAGCGAACTAAAGAAAGGAAGGCTCGACTGGACCATATTTTACTTGAGATCTCTCTCATTTCTGCCCCCCCCCAACAGCCCCGGAGCCGACCCCCTTACCACGAGGCTCCTCGCTCATCCGGAGCCCTGCCGCCGCTGCGCGCAACCCTGCTCCGCCCCGCCCCTCAGAGCGCTGTGCGCGTGGCAGCAGGGCTCCAGGTGAGCGGGGAGCGTCTTTCCCTCCCCACGGAGGGAAACACTGCCCCACGGGAGCGCGCAGCTCCAGCACCCAGAATGCTGCGCGGGTGGCGGCAGGGCTCTGGGGGAAGGTAGGGCAGGGGCCAGTGGCTTGCTGCGCTAGGCCAGCGCTCAGGCGTGGGACCGCGGACTCCGCGGCTTGCCGCGTCGGCAGGATTTTTAATGACACTCGGAGTCCCAGGCAGCAGGCAGCCACGTGCCATCAAAAGTTGGCTCGCGTGCCATTTTTGGCACATGTGCCATAGGTTGCCGACCCCTAGTCTAAGTGACAGGAAGGAAAGATTGTTTTAGCAATATTCTGTAGGAAGTCCATTAAAAGAAAAGTTTTCCAAGTCTCTGGGGCCTTATAGTTCTCCTATTCTCTGCTATTAGCTAGCTTACTGCTATGTTTCCCTAAGTGGGCAGAACAACCATGGCAATATTTTATTATTCCTTAACTCAACATGCCTACATATTACTAAACTTATATAGCTCCCATTGTATGTAACTGCTTTCACTTTGAGATACTCAGATTAGCCTATACTAGACTACTGTGACATCATTTTAATAAACTTGAGAAGACAGATACATTAGATTATAAAGTGTGCTTTGTGTTTTTCCTGTCTGCTTCAGAAGTTCCCCTTTCTCAAGTAATAAGCTTTTGCAGTTGAGTTTTAACCTCCAGCAGACAGGGAGTTTAAAATGGAAACACTAGATCTTTTCTTGTACAGATACAAGCAGTGCCACTATGACCAAAGCAGAAAAGAAACTGGCAGTGTTACATCGTAACTTTTAGCACCTGGTTGGCCTTGCCAGGATTCGAACCTGGATCATCTGTACGGTAGACAGAGGCTTCCATTGAGCACAAGACCAGCTTCGGTGCAAATCCCTTCCTTACAACTGCTATCCTTAAAGCTAAATAGTTTTCAAGCAGTTTCTGTTCTCACATGCAGCAAAAAGGGGGTTGGAATTGGAGTGTCATCAGAAAAGAATGACAACATGCAATACACAGAAGTGTAAACTAAGTGGAAATAAAGCGCAGGGCATAAATTGGATCTCGTACCCTATCCTGTTTTATTACAGTCACAATATGAATTAAGCACTTTACCTTGATATTTTTCTGGATTTGGCATGGCTTTTGACCTCTTTTTTGGCAAATTCACTCTAGGATCCCCAACAGTCAGGCCCAGTATTGTACCTGCCGCAATTTCTGATGGAGAGCTTATGCCTTTAAAATACACATCACCGTGAAACAAACAGAAAAAAAACAAACAAACAGTGAACTGAAACAGTCTTCTCTGTATTCTTTACTTGATATATTTTTGCCTTGGGATTGGATACCGTTGCAAGCCTGAGAGGCAACATACAGTTTAACATGTATTTTTGAAGAATCACTAATAGTTTAATAGACACCCAGTATTGGAGACAACGGTAGCAATGTTAGTTAAGGTTACATCACGATTTGCACTTAGTGCAGAAATGAAGTAACTGTTTCATACTTTAATGATGGGATTTATTCTCCAATTTTAGCACAGTAACTCTAGAGGACAACTGAATTTTCCATGTGCTTTTTTTTAAACTATACAAAATGTCAATCAACTTTTTCAGAGGAAATAAAAGGCATGAGAGACTTTTCTACAGCAGTTAAAAGCGCTAGCTGTGTACCATGTGAGTTACTAAACTGTATCATAGTTTGAAGATTTCTGTTTCCTTCCTCAAATCCCCTACTACATACCTTGCAACAACTCAAAGATGGCTCCTTGACATTGATGAAGAGACACCCTCTCAGAATTCTTGCAGTTTTCTACCCACCAGTTGTTAAGTTCTGTTTCTGCATCTGCCATCTCCTGGAATACAATGATTTCCTGTGAGGGAAGCTAAGTGGCCCCTGAAGGGTTTTGCAGATCCAAATGCAGACTTAATTTTTTATAGTATTTGCATGTATATGTACATCAGATAATTGTCACACAACATGCTTTTCCTCCTCCTCAAATTTTGAATGTAAACTTCATTTTTACTGACATCTAAACTGGAAACTGGAATTTAATTCCTATAATACTGCTTTTTCCAGTCTTCCTTCAGCAAAAAAATCAGCCAGTTTAATTCTTTGACCCAAAACTGAAGAATCAGTAACAGTCTACAGTGTTTCCTCAACCTTTTTTAGGTTGGTGACCCCTTATTCAGGTCAGAGATTTATGATACCCTCCCACCCACTTATGTTTACTATAAAACAAAGTATGTTAAAAATAAGAGAAAAACCGTAAGCCTATTTGCGTATTTCAAGAAAATACTGGACCTTAAAAGGGTAAGGGTGTGCACAGAAACAGATTTTTTGCTTTAGACTGTAACAAAAATTTTCAATGGCTCGCAACCCCTTTGATTGCCTTTCATGACATCCTCTAGGGGGTGGTAACCTGCTGGCTGAGAAACACTAATCTACAGTACAATAGAGTGAACCTCGAATCTGCCTGGCCATCTTATGAATGTTGTAATACACGACTATTCTGAAAACCTGAGTGCTTGCTCCACAGCAATGAGGTTTTGTTGGCTTTCATTTTTTACTCTTGATTTCTTCGGGAGCCCCCCAAATCAGACACCTGAACGGAAAGTATTCTTTAGTCAAATACAAGTTATTGGGCTCAATATAGGAGTAGTAACTGGATGAAATGTAATAACCTGTGATAGAAAGGAGGAGGTCAGACCAGATAATCTAATGGTCCCTTCTGGTCTTAAAAAGTCTAAGTATGAATTACTAGTATTACTATTCTAGTGGCATAGCCTGTACATCACAAGACGTATAAATTCCTGATTTCCTTACAGTTTGGATAGAAGCAGTTTTCAGTGCTTCTGTAAGGACACAGTGTGAGAGTGGGCCAATCAACCGATATCGAAGAATCTCCATGGTCAAATCACTGAAAAAGATAAAAATACAAGTGTGAAACTAAGTGTTCATTCATGCAGTTTGTATGAATAGCACATCAGTCAACAGGATTTTAAAATCAGAGATTCTAGCTAATTTCAAGTTCTAAGGTTAAAAATTTCTGGCACTACGAATGTACCTGATCACAACGCCAGTAGTCTGTGATGTCCAGCAGTATGACTGAAGTGGAACTCTGGTTCCATCACCAATGATTTTTTTCACTGTCACAGCTTTTTCTCCTTCATTGTCTTCCCTCTTCCTTTTCTTGCCAACAATCATAGCTACATCTGTTGGTTTTTCTTCTTGAAGCAATGTGACAATTGGTTCAGGGGAACAGGTTTCTACAGGCTCTGAACACTGAAAAACTGTTTTTAGCTCAGTCAGTATGTCCTAAGGGGAAAAAAAATTAATATTGAGTTTGCATTAGCAAAATATTTGTAAGATACAAATCTAAGATACAGTTTTAGAATTCTGTTGTGCTGCTTTTCCTTCCTATAAGGGTTATATTCACCTCACTGCCATTCTACATGTCCAAATCCCAGAATCAGGCCCCACTGTAATTCATAAAGCCCCTGCTCAGCTGCCCTCAAACCCTGTAGGCACTTAAACTCACTTGGCACTGCCTACATTTTTGCAGTGAAAGTTCCCTGGGTACTTATGTTTCTGCCTCCGAGCACATGCACTGCACAGCCATACCAGGTGTCCAGATACCTAAGCCTCAGAGCAATGCACAAACTGAGAGAAGACAGGTGTTCATCCACCCAGCTTGCCTGCGGGGCCTGATCTGAACATGCTTCCAGATGTCAGCTACTGGATCAGGCTGATGTAGAGAAGCATATATAAAATGCTGGGTTGGGACAGGAAAGACGACAACCTCCATCATGATGTTTAGCCCAGTGATTAGGGTACCAATGTGGGAGACCCCTGGTTTAAGTCCCTTCTCCTCCAGCGAGGGAAAAAGGGATCTGAACTGGGACTGGCCACCATTAAGGTAAGCGCTTTAACCACTAGGCTGTGTGACAGTCTGAAGTGGGACTTCCTGTCTCTCTTGTTGAAGCTGTTCCAGTCTGGATAAATAAACGAATCAATCACTCTCCTTCCACCCCCCGCCAGTAAGCACGAGAACAACTCTGTAGTCTGGTGGCTAGAACATTCCTTTGAGAGGTGAAAGATCCAGGATCCAGTCTCTCTGCTCCAATGAGTTTTTGGACAAAGAATGTGTGCTAATTACAGAATTTTAAGTTATGTAGTTAAATGCCAGACCACAAAAAATAAATAATAAAGATGTTCCTAGCTCAGCTTGTTACGGGTGGGGTCGGGAAAAACAGTCATCACTACTTCAAGCATACAATTAACTATTGCATTAGGAGACGCTGCAACAAGCCAGAAGGAATAGAGAAAATTCTAGTAAGAATTTATTTCTGTGCAAGATCAGCAACCTCTATAATTTGTAATCGGGTAGTAATTATAGGGTTTTCAGGACCCCAGTCAATTGCTTAATTTATATTTAAAGTCAATCTAATTAAGGTTGTTTTTAAGCCTCACTGCCACTTAAAAAAAAACACACACACCCCACAACAACGTTTGTTTTATGGCTTTTGTTCAACAGCAAACACATCTACAAGATTAATGTATTATACTTCCCTAAAGTACTAAACAATATGAAAATTGAGATTACAATGTAAATTAAGTTATTTTAACTCCTTGGTTTGACTAATACAAATTACGACTGATTAACTAAAAAGAGAACAACTGGTAAAATCATTGCATGAACACAGTCAGCAACCAAATCACAAGTTAACATAACACCAATGATTAAATAGCTTATTTACAGTCTCTATGTAGTTTACTTAGTTTATATTTTCCTTTATGGAAACAATGGGGTTAAGTTTAGAATATTTTTTATGTACCCAAGATTACCACAGATCATTAGAGATTAGATTTGCATTTAACCTGTACTAGGGGCTTATGCACACATGCTATTACTATGCCTCATCCACCTTCCACATACACATATACAGGACCTCCCCAGCAATCTTCTGATTTGAATCAGAGGAACACAAGTTTCACACCACAACCACATTGTCCAACCCTGGTCAAGTGAGGTCAGTCTGACCTTTGGTCCATTCTTGCAGCCCTCCTTCCTTGGGTACTTGTTCTTTGTCACAGCCACAAGTTCAGATGCTTTTCCAGCAGGAAATGGACTACACCACCAAAACAATCCTGACTTCCTTTATTTAAGTCAACAGCTAGGGCTCCCAAATGGCTTCTTGGCCATTAGGGCCTGGCCATTTTCCTGCACATGACTTATGATCCATTGTTCCCTACCCATATACACATCTCATGCTTATACTTTCTCAGGGCCTGAGATCTCACGACCACAGTAAGAAATTATAGAACTGTCATCTTGTCTGGGAAACTCTGAAAATTTATTTCACTATCAAAGCTCAAAGCCCAAGCTGCTTCAAAGGCTACTTATTAAATCCCATTAATGTAAACTTACTAAAAACATAGCAAATGAAAATTTATACATAATGTCTACATTACTAGAGGCCCGTGTGTCTTACAGGATGCAAGAAGAAACTAGAAATTGTTTTATTTTTTCTTTGTGTGCCCATATACCACACTCAGCTTCCCCAAATCCATCAGAAAGTTACTGCATTTCAGATTTCCCAAAGAGAAGATTTCAAAGAGATAAAAAGCCTGAAGTTCAACTATGAAGAGAGAAAAAAAAAAATATCAGATATACCTGCTTAAGGGATGGATGTGTCCAGATCCACAGCTGTCTAGTTTCAGAAGTAATACCAGACACATGCTTAGGTTTCCAAATGAAAGTAATAGGACCAAGCAAATCCTCAGGGTAGCGATCTGCACGGTAAAGGACCAGAGAGCCCTGGAGCCTTCCAGACAGACAAGCCACAGCAGCAAAAGTTGGTCCTGGAGAAAAACATATGCACATAAAAGATACAAAAAGTAAATCAATCATCTATTTCAAAACCTTTCTACAAATGTCAGAGGGGTAGCCGTGTTAGTCTGGATCTGTAAAAGCAGCAGAGAATCCTGTGGCACCTTATAGACTAACAGACGTTTTGGAGCATGAGCTTTTGTGGGTGAACACCCACTTCATCAGATGCATGCATTTCTACAAATGGCCACGCACAGAAGCTGCAACCATGCCGGCCTGATCCTGGTGTAAAAAAAACATTAAATTCTCTCTCAATGACAGCTGAAGATTCTAACAAGACTCTTATAAGCTATCCCCAATCTAGTACCCCACGTTTCCTCAATCATCTCCAAGAAAAAAAAATGGAATTTTTTTTTCATCAACGACTTAATATAACAGGAGTGAGTGGCTTTATTACCAGAATTCAGTTTACACTTATTTTTATTGTACTGCATTTTTCTGCACCAATGAGTCAATTTTAGGTCTCTATAAGCTTAGTTTCATTTTAAATATTATGAGTTTTACCTGTTGCTATACTACCTCCGAGCAAGCACCTTCCAGAAGCTCTTGCCCTTTCCATTCAGCTCCAGCAACAGTAAAATACGGAATAAAATCCTGAACAGAAGATCTTTTTGAAGTTAGAATAGGTTTTAAAAACAAAACGCTCATAAGATAGCTAAACAGATAAGCTCTTCTGTCTGATCAAAGTCTTGAAAGTTAATAACTTAAATTAAAGTCATAAGACACATAGTAATATTGAATTTGCTTACTCAGACTCATAAGACTTTAAGGTCACAAGGGACCAATATGATCACTAGTCTGACCTCCTGCACAAAGCAGGCCATAGGAATCCTAACCCTCCACTTCTATAACAAACTCTTAACCTATATTCTGAGTTATTGAAGTCTTAAAATTCGTGGTTTGTTGAAGAACTCAAGCTTGCGGAGACCATCACAACAATGACCATAGCGCCTCAGGTTTGACTGCAATCCAGCTGATATTCAGATGCATGTGCGAAGAGAGATCGGGAGGGAATCGTGTGACTTCCATTATCTCTGCCCTGGAGGAAATTCCTTCCCGAGCCCAAATATGTGATCACAAACCCTGAGCATGTGGGCAAGACTCACCAGCTAGCACTCAGGAAAGAATTCTCTGCAGTAACTCAGATCCCATCCCATCTAACATCCCATCACAGACCACTGGGCATACTTACCTGCTTACTCTGTATTGTTTATTTAAAAGAAAAGGTTTGACTTCCTTTGCTAATTGCCAGTTTTGATTCCACAAGCGTTTCTTATGTAAGGCCCATGTAGTAAGAGGGGGCCCTGAGATATAAATCTTGGTATCAGAGGCCTGAGGCCTGAACTAAAGTAATGGTCAAGACTTTGCTAACATAAAGCAAAGTTAAACTGTGAGCCAGAGGCAGCCCTGCTCACAGAGGCTGGCAAAGAACGGGCTGATGCTGCAAGAAGATACGTACCTAAAAGATACTGAACACTAGATATCAGAACATTCACATGCTTGAACATTCCACACAGATAACAAAGAACAGGCTGACCGATCCCAATGACAGGGCCAAAAGGGTACTATGATTGATAGGGTTCTTTTGTTTGAACCAACATGTACAAGGTGAGAGGCAGCACCTTACTACGTGAACGGTTGCACCTTGCTACGTAGAAGGGTTGCAGCTTGCTACGTCAGGAGTGATGTGTAACTTGTTTGTACCTGTGTATAAGAATGCATCCGTGGGGCGGTGTCTTTGTCCAGCCGAGGGGGCAGTGGAAAGTCCCACCACTGACTGAGCCGAGTCCATTGACCCTGGGCACAGATTTGTAGTATGCCCTGAATTAGACTAAGAAATCTACAGGGAACTACTACTGTGTCCAATACGGCAATAAACCTGGCCAACGTGCCTTCGTACCTTACTAGAGTCTTTGGTCATTGGGGGTTCTCTTTGGGTCTGCTGTGTCAGCTATCTGCGCAGAGCTGGGACAGCACACAGAGGGAACACACGCACGCAGCCGAGTGATATCAACATTGAACAGAGCAGAGCACCACATTGGTAGCATCTGACAACACTCAGGGCCTCCTCTTACTACAGCCCAAATGGTCTGAGGTTAGACCAACAGAAGAAACAAATTCCATGATAATGTTTGCCATAGAGAACACCCTGTTTGAGATGCTGTCCTAGGGATTAGTTTCCTAGCTTTTATGGTGACAAAGTCTGTTTGCCTCATTCTCTTTCCCGCCAATCATTCTCCACCTCACACACATTTTGTAACATCACATATTAATAGCTAGTAAATCATTATACATGCTTCACTACAAGAGTGCTCTAGTGAGACAGCTATTATAATTTAAAGGTAAACTGCATAGTCATCTTGGCAAGGTAAGCGAAACTGTTGCAATCATGATACCTGAAGAAGGCAGTGTTTTGTCATGGCTCGGTAGCAAGCCCTATAGCTCTTCGTTGTGGGTCTGTCTCCTAAGCAATATCCCCATTTCTTCACCATATGAAATCTCTTTGCATGCCAAATGTGTGTTTCCAACCAAATATTCTTCTTTTGCCTGCGATTAAACTCCACCACCAGGTTTATATGACGCCTTCGAGCTTTTCGGCACTTGTTCTTTGAATGCTCTTTTTTCTGATGCACAGCTTTCTCTGCCTATGTTTTCAGGAGAATGGAAGATATTTTCAGTGACAAGATTGAAAGCACAAGTAAGTTTCTATAGAAGAGAATGGCTGTTCTAGATTAGAGGACATTGAACATTGCTAACACATTTATAGCTTAAACATATGGTATATAATAATTTATTGTTCATCAGTAAGATTTTTTTAATTTGGGGGAGAGAAATCTCATTTTACACACTTACAAAAACCAAAGCCTGCTAGCCTTCACCCAAGAACATTGAGGTTAAAAGTTAATTTTAGAATTTTATCAAGGAAAAAAAGTTTGATTGCCTATTGTCCAAATTTCTGCACAAAAATTCAAATATACTACACATTGATAACTAATATACAGAAAGACCGTGGGTGTTGAAAATCAGTCTTCAAGTGCACCAGCAGAGTTGAATAGAGAATCCTGCACTATTCATAACTGCTGCCAGGGTTTATTACAGCTCACTCAGGAAATCCTGCAGACTCGTGATTTTTAGCCTTTGCAAATAGATACTGGTCTCTTCAGACAAGTGGCTGACAACTGTTAGCACTCATAATTAGTTTTACTGTATAACAGACCATATGGGATGTCAGAGGCAGATTTAAGGATACTGAGTGCCCGTGTCCTTTTCCTAAAGATTTATGAGTAGCAATATACCATTAAATCATTAACTTTAAGTATAAGCTGAAGAGAACCTGAATTGCCAGAGGGCCATCACTGAAATTTGAGAACCAAGTCACTTCATTTTTTTTTTTTTTTTTTTTTTTTAAATCAAAAGACATGGAACTGAGTTTTTTGCTTTTTGGCTTTAGGAGTCGTCAGTCTTAAAGCTTAAGTCTCCTAATATACAGGTTAAAGGCATAAGTGACATTAGAGGACACTGAAGGCCACACCATACAGAATAATACATTAGTATAAACATCTGTATTTTGGAAAAAAAATTACTTGAAATTATATTCGGAGTTCAGAATCTTTGCAGTGACAAGATCTTTTGATTTCAGAACCAGTCACTTTACCAAATACAGATTTGTTTAAAGAAATAATTGATTGCTTTAAAGTGATGGCTGAGAGCTACCGTGAATAAGTATTTCACTGCCGTTTAGTCAGTCACCCTTAAATTACTCAGAATACACATTAGGAATGCTAGGGCTCGCAGTGGTAGTAACAAGAAGTTTGAGGAACCATGCACACACTAAGAGCATGAAGGGCAAAACAGACAAAATATTATTTAAAATTAACCGAACGATGCCGTTTAGAGACTTGTCATATTTAGACACCAAATGCTATAAGTGAACTTGTACCTCTTTTCTGGCAATCTCACGGAGCCGTCTAGGTAGGCGTTTAATATTGTGACTCATGGCCCGTCTTCGCATGTGCCTAGGCAGAGTCTGAAAAACTAATGAATTGGAAGACTTCTGTGTAACTGCCTTCAACATAGCATTGATTTCAGCAGCACGGGCTTGAGCAAAGGTAGATGCTGAAATGAAAAAAAACATGCAGAGGTGCTATAATGGAAAAAGAATTAAATGAGAGGCTTACCTTTTGCTTATTTTGTTTTATAACACAAGCGGATACAAAAGTTTTGCAGCAATAAAGTTTGCACTTTTAAAATTGTGTAACTATGGAATTTTAGTATGTTGTTGCCATAACTCCCTAATGACTTACAATATTAACTTTTGTTTTGTTTAGTAAACTACTCAAATAGTTGTACCCTATTACTGAAATAATTTATTTCAGTATTTTGATGTTCTCAGCAGAAACCAGTCATGCAGCACATGATTCTAAAAGCCTTGCTGAATATGTTCCATAGATCACATTTAATTTAATTGAAAATAGAATTTATATAATTTGAGTGTTCAGAACCAAAAAAAAAAAAAAAAAAAAAAAAAAGACTAGTGGTGAGGATAGCCAAAAGGGCAGCAATTAAAAGTATTGCAGAATGTCAATGAATTTTTAAACAATCATGCCTGGCTAACTGATAGCACTGATTTTGCACTCTGATTTAAGTTCACCAATTGATACAGTATTGCCAAATCATGTAAATTAGTGTGTTTTATTTGCCCCTTTGCTTCCATATTTGAAGGCTTTTCTCAAAGAAAAACAGCATTTCATTTATGTGAACATAAGAACGGCCGTACTGGGTAAGACTAAAGGTGCATCTAGCCCAGTATCCTGTCCTCCGACAGTGGCCAATGCCAGGTGCCCCAGAGGGAATGAACACAGCTGGTAATCATTGAGAGACACTGTTTCTCTCACACACACTCTGTGTTTCCCCTTCCCGCCTGACCAAGCACCCCCATCTCCGCAGAGTGAGGGGAGGGGAGACAGGGCTCAGAGCAGGAGAGCTTTCAGTGAGTGCCTTAAAGAGACAGCGCACGGCCTCTATCAGAAACTTCCCCAACAGCCAGCACACCCCATCTCTGTGTCACGCCCACACAGTCTTTCACTCTCCCCTCCCAACACGTACTTGTATTATTGCTGTTGTTACTTCTTGGTACTTCCTGCAATGCACATACACTCCCTGTAATTTTATTCTTTCAAAGTGTGTTATTTTATGTTTTTGACTGGTCTATGCATTTCAGTTTTTACTTCTCTCTTACACTTCAATTTAATTTTTTGAGCAGTGAGTTCTAAAATGCCTAACCTGTCCTGGCTGAAGTAATTATCCCTATGGTAACTTTTTAAACACATATATTCTATCTAGGTTTTTTGTTTCTACCAGTGGCGCACATCCGCACATACCTTGGTGCGCATAAAATTTATTCCGCACATGCATGGAAGAAATTAGAGGGAACATTGCACCATCCCTGCCCATCCTGGCTAATAGCCATTGATGGACCTATCCTCCATGAATTTATCTAGTTCTTTTTTTAACCCTGTTATAGTCTTGACCATCACCATCACAACATCTTCTGGCAAAGAGTTCCATAGGTTAACTGTGACCCACATGAAGACATTTATTTTGTTTTAAACCTGCTGCCTATTAATTTCATTTGGTGACCCTTAGTTCTTGTGGTATAAGAAGGAGTAAACAACACTTCCTTATTTACTTTTTCCACAGTAGTCATGATTTTATAGAGCTCTATCATATCCCCCCTTAGTGGTCTCTTTTCCAAGCTGAAAAGTCCCAGTCTTATTAATCTCTCCTTATATGGAAGCTGTTCCATACCCCTAATACAATGGGGAAGGTACTGCTTGGATAAGTAGGCATGCACCCACAGGGTTCAGGCATGTTCTTACTCTACATGCCTAAGCAGTGCCTCACAATCTACACTGCTGTTTATATCAGCGCTAGAGGATGTGTAGCATGTCTTCTACGTACTGCTGGAAGTGTGCAGTACAGATATCTTAAAAATGTAGGTCCATTGACAGCATTCCTTTTTCTAACCTACAAAAATCCAAAATATGTACATCTTTGTGACTAAGTACGTTTATATCCACAATACTGAAAAAAGTGGCTTAAAGATTTAGTGTTAGTTTCAATCCAGAAGAGTACTTCTACTTACTGAGGGGAAAAAAACCTGATAAAACGGAAGTCCACAAGTGTATATCAAGTATGGTCTCAGTTCTTCCAGATTTTACTATCATTTAAAAACAAAAAGCCATGGACCTGAACTATCAGTCCATGGTAACTTCTAGCAAAAATTTCCCTGGACACTTACCTGTTACGTATTTAGGCATTTCTTGAGAAACATTTTGGCGTACTCCTCTTCCTCTACCTCTCTCAGCTCTATTTTGCCCCTTAGAAAAATATTGTTCTTTCCTGTATGAAGGTCCAGGAGACTGATGTTGATAGTTCGCAGAAGTTTCAGCAGCAGAGACATCAGGATGGAGATCTGCTAGTACATTGAAAAAAGAAACAGAGGAAAGCGAAAATTCTATTAGGCCAGCCTGAATAAATGAGCAAAGAATTTTTTTTTCTAGCATGTGACTAGAGTCTGTATTTTCACATGCTAGAAAAAAAAACTTTATATACATTTGGAGACTCTTATGAAAACAATGCACTGAATGTACAAAGGTAAAGGGCTGCATTATTTATAACGCTGAACGGAGAAGTAAAAAGCCTTGCTCTGTTCAACAGAAAGCCTCCAGCAGAATGAGAAGCTATTTTTACAGGATAAAAGTGGAGTCCAGCCCATTCTTTGGCCTCGATACCATATTAGATATGCCAGCATGGAACCTACTGCCCAGTCCCATTGACTAGAATAGGATTGTGCAGGGGTCTGCGGTGATGGCTCCCAATGCAAGATCCAGGCATCTGACGGGATGAACTGGTGTTTTGCATATACGGGGTTTTAGAAAGACAAACAAATAGTATTTTCCCCTTAATTTACATAGCACACAATCACATGTTTAACTGGGTTTCCTCACATAAGCTATGGAAATATATAAAGGTATCTTTCTAGGTTCTTTTGTCTACCTTAAATATATTGTTAAACCTGTGTTTTTGTTAAAAGTACTTGTGTTTCACATATACAGTCTCATTATTTTTAAGAAAGGTATTAATTTTGTGCAACAAGTTAAAGCACGTTTTCGACGCTGGAGATCCAAGCCAAGATTTTTCAGTAATGGGTGTCTGAAATTAGGATCCTAAGACACAAGTGCACAAATAAGTGGCCTGATTTTTCAAGTGAACTGATCACACAATAGTATCCACTGAATGTTTCAATATGCCTTCAACGAGGCCTCAGGAGACTAATTTTAAAAAATCTTGGCTATGGTTATAAGCCATCTTCGGTCTCAACTGGCTAAGAGTTGAGTGCTTTCAGCATAACCCTCCGTGATCATTTACTTACGTCAAACATTCCTCTTACAATTAGCTGCCTCCAAAGAGGCCTAGCAATGAAGCAGCAAGAAATTAAGAATGAGGAACATTAAGGCCAGGTCTACACTGCGACTTTAAATCGGTTTAATGGCCGATATACCGATTTAACGCTGTATCCGTTCACACGACGTCGTCATTAATATCGAGTTAAGTTAAACGGCTGCCTTAAAATCGATTCGAACTCCTCCGCAAACGAGAGAGTAGCGCTAATGCGATATAATTTGTGATAACTCGGATTAAGGGTTGCATGCTGAGCGGAAAATGCGACGGGGATTGGCCTCCGGCGCGGACATCCCAGAGAGTGGCAGCAGCTGAGCAGGCGCATCGGGAGCAGGCCATGCTAAAGCTCGATGGGCAGGCGGCAGGGGGCAGCAGGCTAACAGGAAAAGCCCGCGCGAACTTTTGAATAACATTTCCTGCTTGCCCAGCGTGGAGACTCTGATCAGCACGGCGGGCGATGGCAGTTGAAATGCGAAAAAAGAGGCTCCAGTCATGAGACGCGGTACGGGGAGAATACTAGGTCTATCGCTGTAATGGGAGACAAATCTGTGTATGAACCAGCTCCGTTACAGAACACAGAAATGCAAGCGTTTGAATAAAAAACTCCCAGGGATAACACAGCGCTGGTGTGAGCGGGTAGCATCGGTGAGCGAGCCAGAGCTCAAAAATGGACGCCATGAAAGGGAGGAGGGGGTACTGAGGACTCGGCGAGCTATCGCACTAGTCGCACAGCATCTCTGAAAATTAATTTGCTATTCTTGGCGTGAGCTCCCAAATGTCTGTAGGGTTCAGAACACGTCTCTGGCGATGGTTCAAGGAGGACACTCCTCAGTTTATGTTCCCCACACGCACCACGGGAAAAAAAGGGAAAGATTGCTGTGCTATGGCGTTGCTCAATCACCGCGGCAAAAGAGGCGCCAAAGGGTTGTCTGCTGGCCTCACAAAGGGAGGGGTGAGGCTGTTAGCCCACGGCACCGCGACGCGGGTCAGTGTTTTCTGGCCCATCAGGCACGTGCTCTCCAACACGGAAAGTGGAATATGGGGATAGCTGAGGAACAGCTACCCCACAAGTGCACCGCTCCTGAAATCGATGGTAGCTGGGACGCCTATGGAACGCAGAAACAATCGATTTCGGATCCCATCTGTTGGAGTGCAAATCCGATTTTATATTAGATCTGTTTTGTAATATCGGTTAAGCTATTGCGAAATTAATCGTGCAGTGTACGGACCCGTAAGATGACACCAACAACTTAAAACCCTAGTCAGTTTCACTAAAAGAAAATGTAGAAGTTGCTTACAGGTAATAACTCCTGACCATAAAGTCCCGTCTGATTAAGTTTGTGGTTTTACAATTCAGCAGCTTTCTTTTTGAAGAAGGTTTGCTCTCTTGCCTGTGAAAGGGCCATGTTCAAATACAGGTAAGCAGTACTATGTTGGTGTAGGCTGGCGTTGTGACTTTCATAAAAAGAAAGAAGTAAAAGTCATTTTTCTATTCAAGATCCAGCAGTCTGTAAGACTGTATGTGATCTCTTAAGAAGCAGTGTGTTAAAAAATAGAAATCAGTAACTCTTCACTTTTTAAGTTGATGGTTATCGCCATTAAAGAAGGTGCATGAAAATCTGCACAAAAGCTGGCGCTGAAAAACATAATGCTTATCAGGTGCACACTTTGTTTACAAACATTTAATTTAGCCTAAGTAGGAAGAGAGGAAAGTACATCCTCTAGCCTCATAATTACGCTCGTGCGCCTTGAAACGAGCCAAAAATACTGAACCCGGCATTATAGGTGAAACCGCATTAATGAACATTGCTTGTGATCGCACTGGAGTGCGCAGCCCCCACCCCCCGAGACACTGCTTACCGCCATTATATCGCAATTGGTTATAGTCAGTCGCGTTACATTGAGATACGAGGTGTATACCAGCTGGTTCCAAACACGAAACACTGACCACATAACAAAAAGATGAGCAGCTGGTAAAAATATATTGTATGTCAATAAATGTGAATGAACTTCACACATCACACCTGAGTATTGGAGGTTTGAAAAGAATCTACTTCCCCCATTATGGTGCTGAGTCCGCACTTGACATGGTCCACAATGCAGAGACAAGGTGACACTGGCAGCTGATTTCCATTTCTTGGCACGTTTCTTTCTCTCTTGCATTAGACAAGATCTGGCAAAAAAAAAAAAAAAAAATTCAAGAAGGAGACCATCAGCACATGTAGTTGTCTACTTGGCATCACAAAGCAATACCCAAAGCCTTGTCTCTGCACACAAATCGTACCATTCACCTATACACTAGTACAGTTAAGTAGTACAACTTCCCCATATGTTGCTGCAGTTCTGTTGTTATAAAAGTGCTTTACACTGGAATAGCTAATCCTGTAGGTCAGGAAAAAAGCAACAGGCTACAGTGGTATAAATAGGTGAGCAGAATTCAATTTTTAAAAATATTTCAAATCGATAACATCCATGATAATTTTTAAGCATTTTTAAATTTTATCAATTTAAGTTTTCAGTTCAACAAAATTAAGGTGAGGGGGAGAGAGACAATAATGTAACAACAGTAAATGATGAGATTCAAAGAGTTAAAGCTTTTTAGCCGTTAAAACACAAAATCACCACCATCACTCATCAAAATATTCTTAAATCAAATTAATAAGTTCTCAATCATGATTTTTCTAACTTTTGCTATCTATAGATTTCAGTTATCAATAAAATATTTTTTCTCCGTGTGTGTGTATGGTAAAATCAACACTTACAGACAAATCTAAGCCTGCAAGGATTAGTTTTCTAACGCATCTTTACACAGAGAAATGCATCCACACCAGAAGTTGAACCAATTTAATTATCAAACCCTAGCAGAATAGTTTTATTAGCACAAAATCAGTGCACACACAAGGCATTAAGGAAATAAATAAATTAAATGGAAAATGCAAGTAGATTCTTTAAAACAATCCAGCCATTGCACAAAATATTTGACAGGTCTGATTGCATGCTATATAGAAACCATTTTACAATCTATGCCAGGGGTTGGCAACCTATGGCACGCATGCCAAAGACAGCATGCGAGCGGATTTTTTAATGTCACGCGGCTGCCTGCCAGGGCCTCGCTCAGCCCACTGCCAATCCCCGGCAGCGGGCTGAGCTGGACCCCAGCAGGCAGCAGCGTGCCATTAAAAATGCTGCTTGACCCAGCCACTCTTCTCCACCCCCCCGCCTACCGCTCTCTCTGGTGGGGCAGAAGCAAGCTTGGTCCTGCCAGCAACATGGCAGGCTCCGCCAGCAGCCAAGCTTCCTCCTCCCCCTCCTCTTCCCCCAGCATGCTGCATCAAGCCCTGCCTCCTCTCCCTCCCTGCTGCCGATGGCCCTTGTGAGAGAGGTGAGAAGAGCAGCCCCAGTGCCCTCGCTGCTCAGACCAGTAAGGAGGCGGGAGCAGGGCCTTGGGGAAGGAAGGCAGGAGCGGGGCGTATCCCTCCAGCCCCCTGCTGTGAGCCACTCAGGGCAGCGGGTTGGGAGAACCCCCCGGTCCCAGCCCACGACCTCCCAGCCCTCTGCCCTGAACCCTGCACCCCACTTGCACCCCAGCCCCCTGCATTCCCCCACCCCCACAGCCCCATCCCTGATTCTGGCACCCTCCATACATACCCAGCCCCCTCACACCCTCTGCCCTGACTCTTGCACCCCCCACATCCCCACTCTGAACACCAAATGGGAGCTCCTGCACCACCACCCCCCACATTCCCACCTGCACCTCTTGCACCAAATGGGAGCTGCCCAGGTAAGCGCTCCACACCCAAACCTCCTGCCCCAACCCTGATCCTCCTCCCTCATTCTAGCTCCTGGCCAGACCCTGCACCCCAACCCCCAGCCTTCTGCTCAGTGCACCCCTACCCTCAGCTCAGTGCAGAGAGAGAGAGAGGCGAAGAGAATGGGCCAGAACCAGGGAGAAGGTAGGTACTCGCTCTATGTGGGCAGGGCCAGGACCCCAGGTTGGCAGCAGGCTGAGCAGGGCCGGCGGTTGGGACACCAACTGGCAAGGGGCCAGCAGCCAGAACCCCAGACTGGCAGCGGGCTGAGCAGCTCGGCCCGCTGCTGGTCTGGGGTGCCGGCCCTGCTCAGCCTGCCGCCAGTCTGGGGTTCTGGCTGCCGGCCCCTTGCCAGCTGGGTTCCTAGCCGCCAGCCCCGCTCAGTCCGCTGCCAACTTGAGATTCCAGTCGCAGGCCCCGCTCAGCCGGCTGCTGGCCTAGAGGAATAGAACCCCAGGCCAGGAGCATGCTGAGCTAGCCAGTGGCTTAAGATCAGCATTTTAATTTAATTTTAAATGAAGCTTCTTAAACATTTTGAAAACCTTGTTTACTTTACCTACAACAGTAGTTTAGTTATATTATATATAGACATAGAAGGAAACCCAAAAAATGTTAAAATGCATTACCAGAATGCAAAACCTTAATTTAAAGTGAATAAATGAAGACTTGGCACACCGCTTCTGAAAGGCTGCCGATCCCTAATCTATGACAATCCAATCCAAATCCCAAAATGAAGTTCATCTGCTTCTGATATGGCTAAAGCAAGGCACCAGGCATTTAGCAGGTGTTTCCCATGGAGTGAACATAGTGAAAGGGGGAGGCACACAATGCAAGTGTCTGACCTTTGCTTCCTGACTCAGCATGTCAGATGCTACAACACACAGCCCGCCGGCGGGATGACTGCTAGGGAGCCGGCTACTACCACATCCCCTCAGGAGCTAGCGCTGCAATGCAGGCACAGGATGCCCAGGGAGGGGTCACAGCACCAGCATACAGCCAGGGTTGGGATGATCGGCACAGGGCCAGAGCAGTCACTCCAGTCAGGCACTGCCAGAGAGAGTCGGGCAGGGCACCAGTACGGGGGCGGGAGGGAGCGGCGGCAGTGGCGGCCAGGTACCCCCCCGGCCAGGGAGAGCCGGGCAGGGCACCAGCTCGCGGGAGCGGGGGAAGGCGGCGGCGGCCAGGAACCCCCCGGCCAGGGAGAGCCGGGCAGGGCACCAGCACGCGGGGGGCGGACACAGCACTGAGGCCCCCTGGCGTTACCTGAACACGGATTGGTGCGGATGCCCCGAGTGGGAGCAGCCTGCTTCGGCCTCTGTCCCACCAGGCCCTGCCCCGTTACGGCTCTCCCGGCACTGTTCGGCTCCCCGGCCTCTCAGCCCACCGCAGCCATGCCGAAACCGCTGCCGCTCTGAAAACCGCGCACGCGCATAAGACTTCTTCAGGAAAGACTACATCCCCTAGCATTCTCCTTGGGAGGCGGGCCTGGCCCCTCCGGAGACGCATGCGCGGTTCGGTGCCGTGTCCACACGTGGGATTGGGGGTGGAACCATTAGCCTTAGTTCAAAGAACGAGAGTGTCGCAGCCGCTCCGCAGAGGGTGAAGTACAGAGCCTCGCGAGTGACAAAGGTCAGCTATGGCTACCCTGATAAAGAAAATAATCAGCACCCCAAGGGCACCGGCTGCAATGGGCCCCTACAGGTAACATGCCCGCCTCATTCGCTCCTCTAGCGGGGACGGTCTCTGCCTCGTAGAGCGATGGCCTTGATGCTGCAAACAGAACCACCCAGATACCTCCGTGACTGCGGTGAGATTCAAAGTCCATGATCCGTATGGCGCTCGTTTTATGAGTGGGGCCTGTAGACTAGACAAGGCAGAACATACTTGGGAGGCTAAGGGCAGGGCTGGCACTACCGTTTAGGCAGCCTAGGCAATCGCCTAGGGCGCCAGGATTATTCGGGGGGCAGCATTTTGCCAGGGGGGCGGCAGGTGGCTCCGGTTGACCTGCCACAGTCATGCCTGTGGAGGGTCCGTTGGTCTGTGGCTCCGATGGAGCTACTGCAGTGATGCCTGCGGACGGTCAGCTGCTCGCGGGGCTCCGGTGGACCACCCACAGGCATGACTGTGGCAGCTCCACTGGAGCCACAGACCAACGGACCCTCCGCAGGAATGACTGCGGCACCTCCACCGGAGCCGCGGGATCGGCGTGGGGGCGGCGAAATGGCTGTGCACCTAGGGCGCAAGAAACCCTAGCGCCGGTCCTGGCTAAGGGAACAACTTGGAGGGAACTTTAAATGTAAGCTGGCAGCTCGTGTGGGCATTGCAGAAGCGCGAGTAGGATGGACTTGAAGGAAAAGATGGTTGAGGCTTAGTGAACTGGGATAAAGTGAGAATTCCACATGTTGGGAGTTGTGGGGGACAGACACGGAGATGGGGAAATTACAGTGCATGTGTACTGCAGACCTCTTGCAATGAAGACGTGTCCATAATATTCATAATGTCTACATCCATCCGATGAAGTGGGTATTCACGCACAAAAGCTCTTGCTCCAATACGTGTGTTAGTCTATAAGATGCCACAGAACTCTTTGCTGCATAATATTCTTGGAAATTTTAAAAAAATGAAAAATTATCACTCAACAGATGTTAATCGTGGCTGCGTAATGGTAGGTTTGTCATCCTGCATTATGAAATACTGTGTAAGTTTTCAATCTCTTTATTGCAATGAATAGAAGCATTATTATTGGGCAGCTCTGTTTCAGTAAATCTTCTTTTGGTATTTACATAATGTTTCGCAGTTGCCTTTGAAGTATCTAATTGTATGCTGTCCAGAATGACTGGGTGTTGTGCCAGCAGCCGTATGTTCAGTGGCAATCAAAATATGCTGAATTTGCTGAGAATGAAACATAAAGGTCTCTAAAGTTAGCCCTTCAGCACATTCCAGCAATACCAGAGAGCAGATGTGCAGAATTTTAACCTCGCAACTGTAACCAACTTGTAGCTGATTTGTCAAGCATTGGCCAACTTGTGACTAAAAATGTGCATTTAACTGACTGTTTTAGATTTTTTCCATTCCTTACATTACTGTTGAAAATTAAAGGCACTTCTTTTTAAAGCTCCTAGGTCACCAACGTCAACAAACCCACACACTCTTATAATAAAGAAAAGTAATCCAGGAAGTTCCTAGAAGACTTCCATGATCTATGTATTTTTGGAATGACATATTCTTAACCAGGGCCAGCTCCAGGCCACAGCGCGCCAAGCGCATGCTTTGGGCGGCATGCCGTGGGGGGCGCTCTGCTGGTTGCCGGGAGGGCGGCACGCGGCTCCAGTGGACCTCTCACAGGCGTGCCTGCGGAGGGTCTGCTGGTCCCGCGGCTCCGGTGGAGCATCCGCAGGCATGCCTGCGGGAGGTCCACCAGAGCCGTGGGACCAGCAGACCCTCCACAGAGATGCCTGCGGGAGGTCCACCGGAGCCGCGGGACTGGCGAGCGGCAGAGTGCCCCCTGCGGCGTGCCGCCATGCTTGGGGCAGCGAAATTGCTAGAGCCGGCCCTGTTCTTAACAATTCCATGTTGAAGTCATGTGGCTTTAAGTAATCAAAACACTTGGTGTGTCCAGTAAAAATTAAAAAGATATCAGCTGTCTTAGTCTATTTTTTGTAAATCTTTGGCTTGGCATTTTATTTGTATCACTAATATCTATGAGATTTTTTATAAGAATAATTATATTTTAGTAACTGCATATTTTATTATAGCTTTTTATTTCTTACCTCATTTTGAATAGGAGGGAGGGAAACAAATTCCAGTTCAGGCACTTACAATCCGTCAATCTAAATTCACCTTGATCGATCAGTCCTCATATAGATTGTGCTGTTCACAACACTTCTTCCATTCTTCTCTTATCCTGGCCTTCCTTCTCCATGTGCGGCCATGTCTTTTCACGATGAAATCTCCCCATCTCTTTGAAGGTGGGATGTGGTGCTAGTACCGTCGGCAACAATGGCAGTCCATTGTCAGTGAGCCTCGCTATCTGCCCGACCCATCACTTTTCACTGTACCTGCTTTCAACAACAATGGCCTGCACTCCACTCTGCTGGTTGATCATTTCATTGGAGACTCAGTTGTGGACTGAAATCCCCAGAATTCTTCTTTCCATCGCCCTCTCTATGACAGACAGTTGCGGCTCCTCTATCTTCACCAGCGTCCATGTTTCGCTGCCATATAATATTGCTGGCAGTATTGTTGAGTTGAAGAGGTTGGTGCATGTTGTTGTCCGACCCGAAATGGTGGGTTTGGTAAAGTTCTTTTGATCCAGTGAGGAAAAAACCGCGAGACCAGACAAGCTGGTAAACTTAAACAATAAGTGATCTTTATTGACTGGGATAAAAAACACAACTTGGGCTGGGGAGGAGCACTTCTACCAGCTAATAGAAACAAGCTATTTACATGCATAAACACACAACTGAATACTTCATAGCCAATTAACAGCACTATGAGTATGAGAAAAACTGTACACAATCCTAGGATAAACTATTTACATCTATTAACACCAAAATCAACTTTTTGAAAGTAAACAAATACACCAATCAAATGAATTATGCGCGCACTTAACCAAACATCATTATTACAGACATTAAATTGAACTTAATAGCAGTTTTTCAATAACTCAGATTTGGTACCATATACATAGAACTTTATGACAGACAGCAGTACATATGGTGGTATACCAAATAAGGGAAAAAGCAAGGGAGAGGTTAGGCAAAGCACAGACAGTTAGCACAGACAGTTAGTGAGCAAGTCCCGTGTTCCAGGCACAGCTGACCAGCAGAACAGACACCAGAAGCATATCGGATCCGTGGAAATAAATAAGCAATCCGTAACAACCCGTAGAAATCCGTAGAAAATACCGTTGCTAAATAATAAATCCGTGGGTAGAACCCAAGAAATAATAAATGCATGGGTAGAACCCAAGAAATTAAATAAAACACACGACACGAGCCAGCTATATCCGGAGGAGAACCCTAACCGAAGGGTTGATCAGGTCCTTCAGTCAGTTAACAGATACTCCTACAGACCCTGGCTTGAGGCATGGTTTTATTCCAGGGACTGTTTTACACCTGGCGAGATTTGATTGGTCCCTAGCTCCCCCACCCTCCAGGTTCCGAGCTGTTGCCCCCTACGTGGGCAGATTTTGCACACGACACACTAGAAGCTACTAGAAGCTGCACTCAGCACACTAGTATCATTTTGCACACAACCTTAATCCGACCCTTTGAACTATCTTACGATTGGTCAGACTGGGACCCTTTGCACAAGGCACACTGCTGTTATGCACACAGCACTACCTGACCCTGGGTTGCTGGGCAGAAGAGCAGGAGACTGCACACGGCCACTAGCCAAACCTCTTAGGTGACCACGGTAGAAAGGCGGGAATCTGCACACGAGCCCTCTAAGGTTGCACACAGTACTAGTGTGACCTCTAGATGGCCGACAATTGGCGTCATACAGCGCCACTAGGCCAGAGGCCCTTTGGGCTACGACAGTTGTCTTGCTGACCTCCCCCCCCCCCCCCTTGATGGACATTTTGATAGAATTGATGTGCCAACCAGCTATCTTTCTTTGTGAGAGTTCACCTTCCTGATGGTGCACATGTTAATTTCTTGGCCTAAATAGACGTATTGCTTGACTTCTTCTTTGTTTCCCCTTGTCTGTTATTTGGGCTTTTGGCAAGGCATCAGACTGCATAAATTTTGTTTTGGAGCGGTTCATTTCAGCCTGACTTGGCTGCTTTTTGTGTTGATTCTGCAGTATTTTATGTAGTTTGATAGTATTTCGCAATCAACATGATATCGTCCATGAATCTGAGGTGTTTAACTAGTCTTTGTTGAAGCTGATTCACCCTTCCAATTCATCTGCCTCATTACCATTTCGAGGCAGGCTATGAAGAGTTTCAGTGAAACAGGGTCTCCTTGTTTCACACCTTTTTTAACTGGAATGCGAAGGGGATGTAAAAGCAGAGTTATATTCATCTAGGCGTCAGAATTTGCTTCCTTTAGTAGTTTGATTACACCTCTACCCTGAACTAACGCTGTCCTCAGGAGCCAAAAAACTTACTGGCAATTATATAGTGAAACCCACGTTATACTCGAACTTGCTTGATCACTGGAGTGCGTAGCCACTCCCCCCCCCCCCCCCCATCCCCGCTAGAACACTGCTTTACCACATTATATCCGAATTTGTGTTCTATCGGGTCGCGTTATATCGGGGTAGAGGTATAGTTTGTGTCAATGCCCTGCTCTGCAAGAGCTTTTAACACTGTATTGATCTCTACGCTGTTGAACGCTTTTTCATAATCAATGAAGGCAATGCATGAAGGCAATTTGTATTCCCTTGAGCATTCCAGTAGCTGGTTTATAGTGAAAATATGATCCATTCTGCTGAAATTCCTTTGAAAACTTACCTGCTCTCTCGGTTGCTGCTCGTCCAGACTCTGAGAGCCGGTTTGTTATTATTTGGTGAACAACTTGTAGACATGTGAGGAGCAGGCAAATTGGACAACAGTTCTTTAGATCTTCACAATCACCCTTCTTGTACAGCAAAATGGTGTTGGACTTCTTCCAGCTATACGGTACCTTCTCCATTTCCAAGCAATGGCTAAACCTCCAACCTAGGGTTTCCCAGAGGTCTTGGCCTCCAGCTCTTATCATTTCGGTTGTCAGTCTTTTTTTCCTGGGGCTTTTCCTTCTTTCATGTGGTAAACTGCATGTTGAACTTCGCAGACAAGGACTGGGAGTCTAAATTATCCCTTTATTTTCAAAGGGATAAAGCATTCTTCATTTCCTACCCTAATCTTTTGTGTACTGTGTCTGTGCACTATTAAACAGCTCTTGTGTTTCACTTCAGTGACTGGTGAAGTGAGCTTTATAATAATGCTTGTAGATCTCAGAACTTTTTACATGGGAAAGCATTATATCCATTTTACAAATGGAAAAACTGAGCCACGGAGACATGGAGTAATGTGCCCAAGGTCACAGTGCTGATAGTGGCAGAGAAGAAAATAGAATCCAAGTCTCCCGAGTCATAATTTAACACTATTCCACTGGTCCACGCTGCCAGTAATGTATCTCTTACCTGAATCTCGGTGGTGTTGAGACATAACAATGTTTGTAAAAGCACTTGGAGAGCATGGGATGGAAAGCACCACTTCAATTATTATGGGCAAGACTTTTGAAAGTGAGTAGGGGCGTTGTTGATAGTAGAAATACATCTTTTTAGAAGCTTGAAAGTGACATTCTTTTTGTTACCAGGTTAACTTTTCTGTTTTCAGTAAACACTGACTCTGCCTTTTCTACTACTAAAAATAACTGGCCCTATGATTCTTACACAGTACTTTACTTTCCAAAGTCTGTTGCCACGGTACCACCTTCCCAGTCTGAGTTTTCTACCTCCATAAAATGTTATAAATTAATGGGGGGAAGGTGAAATATTTCTTCAAGAGGTTTGCTCAAAGTAGTTCTGAGTGGTTGAATGGAAATGAGATTTTTCTGGATGAACTGTAAATATGTGTATGACTTACAATTGCAGTCAAGCAGTGCTGATAGACCGGACCATGTATATCGCAGGACAGCTAGGCATGGATCCTTCTAGTGGTCAGCTTGTGCCTGGAGGGGCAAAAGAAGAAGCTAAACAGGTAAGAAGTTATCCAAAGTCTCCTAGCAATAAACTTAATATTTGAATGTCTTAATCTTTGGCCTGTGTTTAGGCCCTGGAGCTACTGTATTCACAGAGAACAGAGGCCCAAACATGGAGGCTGGAATATTGGAGACTGTCCCTCACAGCAATCCAGGGAGCTGGGAGAGGACTAAAGTAGAAGAAAATGCCTCCTCTCCATCTTTGCCTTCCTCTACCCAAATGATGGGAGGGTGGGTAGGAAAATAGTGAGAAATCCTTATTTCAAGCGGGGTGGGGGAAATGGTGCTTTAAATTTAATTGGACAATTACTGACTGTTTGCAGTGTTGTCACCTGAGGAAGAGCGCTGTGATGCTCAAAAGCTTGTCCCTTCCACCAGCAGAAGTTGGTCCATTAAAAGATATTACCTCACCTACCTTGTTACTCATTCATTAGATACTTATAACAAAGACTGAGCCTCCAAGCAGACCCCAGGGAGGGGAGCTAAGTAAGAATCATAGGGCCAGCTGGCCTACTTGTCCTGTCCTTGCCTTCTGACCTTGCTGTTGTGCAGTGGGGAGTCCCTCATCTTACGTATGTGCCTTTTCCTGAGTGAAATCCGGAATGAAAATGGAAGCCCTGCTGGAAGTTCAGTCACTGTGGAAGATGATTCGTAACCTACTTTTCTTGTCTAATGAAAAGGTTGGCTACCATCTGAGGTTGTCTGGAGTCAACTTTAATAGCTACATCTTGTGGTGCTGGTATGTAGAGAAGCTATAACTTTAACAATGTCAGTACCTCAAGGCTCTGTTTTTCTTCTTGACAGGCACTAAAAAATATAGGCGAAATCCTGAAGGCTGCAGGCTGTGACTACTCCAACGGTGAGTGCCTACATAACAATAGTAGAGGTGTCCAAGTATTTTATTTAGAGAAGAAAATAAAGTGACTCTTTTAAGGGAATCTTTTGTTGAATACACAATTGGTGCTTATAGCTGTGAAAATATGATCCTAGACCTAAGGATTTTAAAATTGAAAACACAACCCAGTACACCTGGGAAACCCAGGGAAAGATTTTTATTAGAGGAGTATGTACACTAGGCTGTCTTTGCCCCAAATTTCTGAATAGTGATGCTACTGTTTTCAGCCCCATCTGTAGAGGGCTCCAGATGGTGGCTGACACTTCAAGCATCCTGTCCTCTAACCCAGCTCAGCAGGTCTACAGGAACTGGGGCGAGATTCAGAAAGGTATTTAGGTTCCTATTTCCCATTTGCTTCAAGCTGCCTAAACACCTTTGTGAATCCCACCCCTGGGGCTTATAATGCTGCCAACACTAGTGCTATAACTGTGGAGTTGAGAAAGCATTAGCAATGGGAAAGGTGTGGGGAGGGGGCTTAAAAGGGGGGTTAACAAAAAATCATAGTGTAGACAAGGCCTTGGAAAGACAATGGCTTAGGGTACAGTAACACGTGCGCTTCATGGAAGAAATGAACTTCGCAAAGGAATTTAAGGTTACGATTTTCAAAGCTGCTTTAGGAACACCCAGTTCCCATTCATTTCCCTTAGGTGACAATGAAAGCATGAAGTGAGTCTATAGGTGTGTGCCCCTTTGAAAATTCCTGACACTGCACTTAATTAGGAAAAAAATCTTGTGAAAGCAGTAGTGCATGCAGCATTTCTAAAATGTCATGATCTAGTGTAATAAGTTGGTATGAGTGGATCTAACTTCATTTTTATTTGAACAATAGATGTCAGTGTTCAGAGTGGGTGAGGTTTATCAGTTGAGGTAAAACGAAGTATATGAGCTGAATATTAAAAAATGCACTGGGATGTTCATGCTGCATACAACCCAGCGCTCCATAATATCTGTATTTGTGTAACTTCTAGTTGTAAAGACTACTGTGTTGATGGCTGACATGAAGGACTTCAGTGATATTAATGAAACCTACAAGCAGTGTAAGTGGATGTTTTTTTGTTTCCATTTTAGCAGTATCTTGTACAGTTTTATTGCTCACTAAGAGCAAAACTTAATGACAATCTATTTTGACATTCTGTAAGATATGGGTTGAAACTGGATAGTCAAAACAAAAAGGAAAGTGACTTAGAAATAAGCATAGTTTATACGTAACTTTAGTAGGAATATTAGTCATTCCCAATGACTCAGGTGTTCAGATTATTCCTGCTAGCTAAATCTCTACCTTTCTCAGTTTAATGTGCTCATATGTAGTCCATATGTAAAAAGGATTATGGATAGGATTCAAATTCCACGCTTACGTTACACAAATCATAGGGCCAAATGACGGTGTCAGTCATACTATAGATCCACAAAACTTGGTGTATTAGAAGGGCAGCTTCAGCGTTTAACTGACACTGCTATAATACGTCATCCTTCAATGAGACAGGTTTGTAGAGCCCCCCAGAGAGGTATGGCTTTATCAAAAGTGGGTGAAAGTGGAACTGTATACTTACATTCATATGACAGCCAAAACAGATGGATCAGAATGGAAACTTGCACTCTGGAACCTGCTCACATATGTAGTTGATAGGGTGTCTGGTCTTACAGTTCTCTCAGATAAACTGGTAATCCAGAAACAAAATTTAGCACTCACTAACATTGTGGGATTCTAACACTCTGTGCATAAATTGTTTTTCATAGACTCAACAAGATAAAAAAAAAAAAACAGCCTTCACTTAACACTTTAGACTTCAGCTAATTCTTCTTACAACACCACTCTGAGATGGGCAAATACAATATTGTCTGTAATATAAACTTGTAAAGAGGGGCTCTCTCAGAACAGAGAGCTCAGTTCAATATGGCTGAATAATAAATATGAAAATTAATTTGGTATGTTCTTGGCTTTCTCTCTCTCTCTCAGCAACTTAGAAACCATCTGAGAGGAGGAGGTGGGGACTGTATGTCTTGTACCAAATGAGAACTAGCAGTATTTGAGCATAGCTTAATGGTTTACCAGAGCCCAAAATGGTATGCCTCTTAAACACTGCAGAGCCTAGTGAAAATCAGGTCCTTTGTATTGCTGGACTCATACAGCCAAATGTGTGCAGACTTTTTACAATTCTACCTGCACGCCATTGTATTTTCCCTAATGTTATGCTGCTGAAGGCAGCCTTCAAATGATTAATTTGTCGAGTTGTCTGGGGGTTGTGCGTGTTTATCTGTTGCTATCTTGAAATAATCTGTTGAATTCTTCGGTGGGAGGCTGGTTGTTTTTAGTACAAGTATTACAGATAACACCATTCCTATTTGAGAACATAAAGGATAGTTGGTAAAATTTAGAGTACATTGAGGTAGGAGATTCTTAAGGGTCCAATTCTGCATTTTGAAACAGGAACATGGGACCCTGAGTACTTATCTCTATAATCCAAATATGTGTTCTCTCAATTTTTAAATCAGTAGCAGCTTCTGGCCTCAAGTAACTGTTTTTCTTTTATGCTAGATGTGGTTTCTGAATCTGAAGTAGTCTCTCTTTTGTATGTCAAAATGCAATTCTGTGGGCATATGTACAATATGCAGAACAGTTAAATACCTAGTTGCTCATTACCAGGTTCCCATGTAGCTGTAATTCGTTAACACATTTGGTGTTTGCTCTTTCATTGTGACTTATTAACCTGATTCAGTAACAAGACCTTGTTATCAGGTGCTGATCATAGAATTAAAACTTACTAGTAAAAGCTGTCTACAACAGCTGAATTTGCACAGTATTATATCAGATCTCTTACTCTGTTAGCTAGGTATCGGCAAAGTAGGAGCCTAATCATGGAGTTCAGTTAAACTGCCTGGAGTGCAGGTTAGGGCATACTGTATAAAGGTAGCTGAAAACTCCCCTTTGCTCTCCATTGATCCTGGTACTGCTCTGTGCAGGGTGGGCTCGTATGCTAGGTGAGTTTGTGTGTAATGCAAAGTATCCTTGCCATGCCCCTCCTTTGTCTGGGGCCCCTTTTCCTTGCTCATCTGGATATGAGAGCCCCCACATCAACTGTCTCTGGAAGATCACCCATATACTGTGGTGACCTTTCCTGGGGCAAGTAAGCTGGTGTTTAGGGCCATTCTATGCCAGTGGTATAAACAGTGGCTGCATCGTATAAGAGAAGCTGGTCTATATGTTTCTTCTTGATCATGAAAAAGTAAATTACTGAGATTGTATAACAAGCCAAAAAATCCAGCAATTTTTGTCTCATAGCTGTTAAACTGTAAATGTTCTACTGTGTATATGTATCTCTATAGATAATTCTGAACTGTGTCTTGTAGGGCAAAGTTTAAACCATTCGTTCATTTGTTTATCTTTTAAACTATAGTTTTCAGGAGTAACTTCCCAGCCAGAGCTGCCTATCAGGTTGTTGCTTTGCCAAAAGTGAGTGTCAATTGTTCTTCTATAAATCTCTCTCTCAACTTCTTGCAGCTGGAGGATTTTTATTCATTGCTAACTCCTCTGAATAGTTTGTTTTTAGTGAAGGATTTTTTCTTATGTAGTTAAAACGTGTAATCTCTCTGTCACAGACACACACACAGATAGGTATTGTAATAGTAAAGGGGAGGAAACATCTCTTCAGGGATAAGGGATTATTCTGTACAGAAGAATGATTAGAAGAAAGCTTTCAATTTTCATTAACATTGCTGAAGAAATTATTAATACAAAAAAATTAATCACAATTTGTAGAATAAACCTTTTTTGCAACAGCAACGTTGGTGGTTTTCCAAGGTGTTTTTTTTTTTCTAAAGGGCACTATGCTCAATAAAATTTTTAAAAATGTAGGTCTCTAAATTCCTGTTCCGCTTCAATGTTTTCCCCACAGGATGCACAAGTTGAGATTGAAGCTGTAGCCATCCAAGGACCAATCCAAGAAGCATCAGCATGACTATAAATACAATACTCTAATACCCTACTAATTGTGTCTGAGACTTAGACCCTGTTCCTACAATTGCCTGCCTGTGGGCTCACCCCCATGGAAATCATGGAAGCTCCATGGAGATGCACTTTGCATAGTCAATTGCAGGATCTTATGTTCTCTAAAATACCAATTGTGTAATGAATTTTGTGCAGGCAGTTCCCTGTGCCCATGTGTTGCCCCATTATTAATGGGGCTCTGTGCTGGTTTCAGGGTTTGTCTGTGTTCATTGCAGGACTGGGGCCTTAGTCTGTAGTAGTGGCTGGGTATTGTTACCTTCCTAAATGGTTGTTTCAGGTAAGGTTATCCAATAATGAACAAACTCTCAAAATATATGGAGGTAGGGAATTACATTGGTGGTAACATGCAGAACTGACAGCACAGAAATCCTGCTAGCACTCTAGCTATAAATCATAGACCTGGGTTTTAATACGTCACTTAATATTTTTATAATTGAGGTGGAGTTCATGCATTTCTAACTATAGAAAACCTGATTTGGTGCAGCACAGAGGTGAAAATATATATTTGGAGATTCACTTTATGAACTTTGAACACCTGAAGTGTTGATTTAGATCCTGGACCTATATATCTAGACCTGATTTATCTTAGAAGTGACTCTTCAGGAAAAAAAACTAACACACACTACTTTGCAGAAGTATGAGTAACTCATGTAAATCAGTTGAAAATTAATTTTTTGTTTGAACTTTAGCACAGCTTCAAGTATCTGAAAGCTTACGAGTATAATTTTGAATTACCTTGTTTAATTAAAAATAATTAGTACCTATTTTCCCCAAAGCTAGATCTAATGGGAATAAACCATAATTGCATGTATTAAATATGATGGTCTCTGATTTTTTTTTTTGGAATAAATTCACTTTTTCATTTAAAAATAAATGCTTATCTTTCTTGGTATGACAACACGATGTCCTGGGAGGTGTGCTACCTGCCTCCAAGATGTTCTGGAAAGGTTGCTAAAGCACATCTGTCCCTCTCACTACTACCCCATGCTGCTCATCCATCTGGGCACTAATGATATTGCCAGGTCTCGCTCCAAGCAGATCAGCAGCGACTTCAGGGCTCTGAGTGAGACCATGGTGAAGCAGTCAGGAGCACAGGTTCTGTTCTCATCCATCTCCGGACTGAAGTTAAGGGTGCAGGCAGGGACATGTGCATCCTGGAGATGAATGCATGACTGCACACATGGTGTTGGTAGGAGGGCTTTTGCTTCATTGACCATGGAATGCTGTTTGAGAAGAAAGTCCCCTGGGAAGAGATGGAGTCCACCTGACCAGGCAGAGGAAGAACATCTTTATGTACCAACTTGCCAACCTAGTGAGCAGGTATTAAACTAGGTTGAAAGGGGGCAGGTAACAACAGCCCACAGGTAAGCATTAAAAAAAGACTACCTTAACCTCTCTACAGGTTGGGAGGGACATGGAAAATTATAATAGGGTCATAGGAGCAACAAGAGGGTAGTCTGTTGGCGGGGGGAGTCTACTTGACATCTAAGATGTCCCTACACAAATGCAAGGAGTATGGGGAATAAATAGGAAGAACTGTGTTGATTAGTACATAGTTAAATTTTATTAAAGCTAATGTTAAAAAAAAATTATAGTACACAGCTTCAAAAAAGAGTGTCTGTACATCTGGGTATAGGGCATAGATTATCCACAATACAAATTTTTTTTTTAAAAGTCATAAGATACATATAGTGCACAATCAACAATAACCCAAATTACGGTGAATACATTTAACAATACGGTTTAGATATTAGAATAGAAATACTTGGGTGCATCACTCATGAAAAGTTATACAGAGAGTTGGATGTACAAAGCAAATATAGGAAGGAGTGAAGATTTTAAGTTTCTTTTACCTGAAAAGGGTAACCGAACACCTGACCAGAGGACCAATCAGAGAACTGGATTGTTTAAAGTCAGGGGCGGGAATTTGTATACCCGGTGTCTTTGTTGTTTTCTTAGCTATGAGGAAACAAGTCTTCTTCTAATTCTCTCCTAATACTTCTTCTAAACATCTGTAAGTACCCAGGAACCGCAAAGTAATTCAGCTATGATGGTCTTTGGGGTGTATTTACCTGTATGTTAATTTGTTGTGCTGGTTTAATTGGGCTATCTTTTAAATCAGACTGTTTCTTTATATTTTCTTATAAGCAAGAGCCTGTATTGAGTTTCTTAATGCAAGATGATTGTTTTATATTTTCTTTCTTTTTTTCTATAAAGTTTTCTTGTTAAACCTTGTGAAAGTTCTTTTCCTAGGGAGGCAAAGGGAAAAGCCAGGCTGTGGGCTATTTTCCTATTTGGGTCCAGGGAAAGAGCAGACTACGGGGAAAGAGACGAAGAATTCTCTCTGTTCTCTGGTGGTTACAGTTTTTCCCTCGTTCCTGGAGCAAGGGGGGTGGCAGAGCCCAGCTGTGGGTATTTTGCATCTCCATTGTCCTGAGGGAAGCAGAAAAGCTGGTTTCTTGGGTCACACAGGTTAGCCGCGAGGCAAGCCTGATAAGGAGGGGGAAGGGGTTATTTTCCCTGCTTTTAGCATCCAAGGGATTGGGAATCTGGGTGTCCCACCAAGGGAGGGTTGGGGACACCAGAGGGAGGAAAGGGGGGATCAGGCCCCATAGATTAATTCCTGATCTGGTGGCAGCGAGAATATCCAAGCTGGTAGTGAGCTTGGGGGAGTTTCAGGTAAGCCCCCAAACTTTGGACGCAAAAGTCCAGGTTTGGAACAGGACCAGACTGGTGGACACTAAAGTCCAGGTCTGGGACTGGATGGCTAGATTACCACAAGAGAGTTGGATGTACAAAGCAAATATAGGAAGGAGTGAAGATTGTCCCTCAGTAACTGAGCATTTAGCGTAGATTGTCCATTTGGAAAATACAATCCATGAGAAAAGTATTAGTTACTTAATTGGCAACAGAGAGAAATCTCATGATTGGACTATTGGTATGAAAAGGTAGAGCTTGTTCAAGGGGGGAAAAAGGGAAGCCACTGACTCCACAGAGCTGGAGCACCTGTGGAAAAAATTAAGGGCCAGCTCTCCTCCCTGCACCACCACCTAGCCACCAGCGGCCCTGTTGATCAACTATTCTCTCTCCCTCCCAGCACCTCCTGCCTGCCATGATCAGCTGTTCTACAGCATGCAGGAGGCACTGGGGGGAGAAGTGGGAACTTGGAAGAAGGAGTTGAGAAGGGACTTGGGGAAAGGGGTGCAGGCGGGGTGGAAGCTTGGAGGAAGGGTTGCAGGGGAGCAGGGGGCTGAGCACCCCCGGGCCTGTCAGAACCTGATGCCTGTATGTTGAATTATACATTAGGAATATGTACATTTATTCTGAGATCCAGAAGGAGGTGAGTGGCAAACCAGGTTAAAGTTGCTGGGTGTAAAGAAAAAAGTGGGGGGAAATGGGATTGGGAGGGATTGGTCATGGTAGGGTCTACTATAGAACATCAACTCTGGAAGAGAATGAGGCATTTCTAAAACGTAAATATCCAAAACACAAGACCTGCTACTAATGGGGGATTTTAACTATCCAGGTATCTGTTGCAATATGGCAAAACAGCATTTCTTGTAAGTTCTTAGAATGTATTGGACAATTTTTGTTTCAAAAAGTGGAGGAAGTAGCCAGGGGGGCAGCCATTTTGGACTTGATTCTGATCACTAGGGAAAATTGATTGTAACTCTGAAAGTAGAAAGTACTTCAGGTGAAAGTCACCATGAAATGATTTCATGATTTTAAGGAAAAGGAGAGAGAGCAGCAGAATAAGGACAATGGACTCCAAAAAAAGCCGCCTATAACAAACTCAGAGAACAGGTAAGGAAGGGCTCAGGAAAAGAAAACCTAACAGCTTAAAGGAGTCCAGGCAAGCTGGCAGTTTCTCAAGGAGACATAGTTTGTAGCTGTGCCTTTAATAATCTCAATACAAATGAAAGGTAGGAAGAATAGTAAGAGGCCAGTATGGCTCTGGCAGGAGCTCTTTAATGACCTGAAAATCAGAATGAATACCACACGAAGTGAAAACAGACAACTGGCTAACAGCTTGAAAGAAGGCACAAGTACGTAAGGATGAAGTCAGACAGGCTTAGGCACAAAGTCAATTACACCTAGCAAGGAATACAAAAGGCAATAAGAAGAGAGTCTGTAAATACATTAGGAGAAAGATGAAAGAAAGTGTAGGTCTTCCACTTAATGGGAAGGAGAGCTAATAATTGATTACAGCAGGAAGGCTGAGGAGTTTAATGCCTGTTTTGCTACCATCTTCACTAACAGGGCTAATGGGGACCAGATACTCAATACAATTAGTATTAAACAAGGGGGAAGGAATGCAAGCCAAAATTGGGAAAGAACTGGTTAAAGTATGTTTAGAGAAGTTAGATGTATTTAAATCAGCAGGGCCTGATGAAACTTACTGCGTGGTACTTAAGGAACTAGTTAAAGCAATCTCAGAACCACTAGCAATTATCTTCAAGAACTCATGGAGGACAGGTGGGTCCCAACAAAGCATATTTATCTTTAAAGTGGGAACCAAGGGACCCAGGGAATTACAGACCAGTCAGCATAACTTCAATAAATGAAAAGATACTGGAACAATTAAACAACACTATATCCCAGTGGTTCTCAACCAGAGGTACATGTACCTCTGGGGTACGCAGAGGTGCCAACTCCATGGGTGCTCTGGGGCTGGAGCACCTATGGGGAAAAATTGGTGGGTGCTAGCAGCTCCCTGCCCTGCCCCAGCTCTGCCTCTACCGCCTCTCGAGTGTGCTGCGTGCCCCCTTTTTCCACCTAGCTCCCAGCGCTTGTGCTGCAAAACAGCTGTTTTGCACGGCAAGCGCTGGGAGGGAGTGGGTAGGAGGGGTAAAGTGGCATGCTTGGGGAAGAGGCAGGGCCAGGACAGGGATTTGGGAAGGGGTCCAATAGGGCAGGGAGGGGGTGGAGTCAGGGTGGGGACTTTGGGGAAGTGGTGGGAATGGGGACGGGGCAAGGGTGAAGTCAGGGCAGGCCAGGTGTGGGGGAGAGGGCACAAGCACTGACCTGTGCTGGGGAAAGTTGGCACCTATGCACAGAGGTCTTCCAGGGGTACATCAACTCATTCAGATGTTTGTCTAGTTTTACAACAAGCTACATAAAAAGCACTAGCGAAGACCGTCCAAACTAAAATTTCATACAGACAATAACTTGTTTATACTCCTCTATATACTATACACTGAAATGTAAGTACAATATTAAAATTCCAATTGATTTATTTTATAATTATATGGTAATCCAATCCCAATCATTGGAGGTTTTAAAGAACAGGTTGGACAAACATCTGTCAGAGCTGGTCTAGGTTTACATAGTCCTGCCTCTGCAGAGGGCTGGACTTAATCACCTCTTGAGGTCCCTTCCACCAGTCCTACATGTCTATGAGCCTATGGACATAAAGGCTTTCCAAGGGAGAACTGAAAGGAATATGGTCGCCCAGTGATGAGCTGCCAAAATCTTAACAATTGGTTCCCTATAAAAAGTTCTGATTTAAGATATGTGCCACAGTATGTATTTTTTTGTACCAACAGGGTTACCATAGGTCCGTATTTTCCCAGGAAGAATTTTTAAAATTTAAAAATTCCTCCCAGACAGCAATTTAAGAACCAAAAAGCCTGACATGTCTGGGAAAAGACAGATGTATGTTAACCCTACCTAAAGGTTTGGTTTTTTTTTTAAAGATGGGCCTGAACTAGAAATGAGCTCTGTTTCACATGTGGGTCCCCACCACTCCCTGGGGGTGTGCTAGGGTGACCAGATGTGCCGATTTTATAGGGACAGTCCTGATTTTGGGGTCTTTTTTTCTTATATAGGCTCCTATTACTCCCCACCCCCATCCCGATTTTTCACACTTGCTGACTGGTCACCCTAGGGTGTGCACATGTGTGGGTCCCAGCTGCTCCCTGCCCCCCTCATTGAAGCAAGTATGCAGAGTTACTACCCTGGGAACTGCAGGGCAGCAGTGGACTTGGGGCCAGCTGCAGATAGGCGTGGGGCAGGGCTGGCTGGAGGCAGGGGGTGCGGAGCTGGCTGGAGACAGGAGGGTGCGGGCTTGGCTGAAGATGGGGGTGTGGGGCTGGCTGCAGGCAGGGCAGGGTGGTGCAGGGATGTCTGGAGACAGGGTGAGTGTGGAGCTGGCTTGCTTTGGACAGGGCTGCAGGGGAGTGCGGCAGTGGGTGGCTGGAGACGGAGGGCAGGACTGGCTGGAGACAGGGCAGCGGAGTGCGACAGGGGGTTAGGGTAGCAATGTGGGGCTGGTGCGGGCAGGGCACGTGGTGCAGCAGGGACTGGCTGTGGGCAGGGTGCCAGGTACTCATGGGGCGAACTGCTCGGAGCAGGCCAAGTAGCAGGACGCAGCCCAGGTCCAGCAGAGCAGCTGGGGACCCACCAGGCAGCAACGGGAGCCCCAGGGCCAGGGGCTGGGGGAGCAGCAGCAGCAACAGGGCCCAAGCCTAGGGTCAGGCGGCTGCCCACATGGCTCCTGCAGTGCAGCGTCCCTAGCGGCCAGAAGAGGAATTACATCACTTTCTGGCCAGAGCCTATCAAAACCGCAGCTCCTCCTTGCAGGGAAGCAGGTTAACAACTGGTTTTAAAACTCCTTCAAACTGTGGTACCCTTAAGAAAATGGCAGGTGTAATCAATCTTATGTAAACAAATGCTTGGCCCATACAGTGCTTTGATGGCTTTAGACTCAGATTGAGAAAAAGCTTCTATTCTATCCCATAATGGGTGAATGAAAATAATCCTATATGACAGCAGAGAATGTGCTTAGATTCTATGTGTATTTTACTATTGTTAGGCCTGAATAAAGATATAGCAGACAAAACCAGGTATGCCAACCTGCCCAAAGTCAGGCTAACAGGGGTTTGTGGGTAATCCCTGAGTGGAAAAGAACTGAGAAGCAGCATGTCTCACGAAGTGCTGGGAAAAAGTGAGATAAGAGAGAAGCTGCATTCCTGGCATAGTACCAGATGTGCTGTGTTAGCAGCAACTCCTTCGAAGAACTGATAACAACTCTAGCTTCCCAGCCTCGTTTTCACTCCATGGTTTTGTTGTTTGTTTGTTTTTAACTCCCCTACATTTCTAACTTTAGGCATGCATGTATACTAAAGGTGTCTAGTTTCTAGTTGTGAAATGAAGGGAGTGGGTTGCTCAAGTGAATAATTTATGACGCGACAGGATTGTTTATATAGGCTTATACTGAGATGTAAAGGGGGCTGGTTCTCTCAGGAGACGAGCTGCTCTCTATTGATGCGTGCACTTGTCAATAAAGAGCTTTTGATCGGACCTTGCTGGTGTTGCCTGTCTGTCTCGCGGTCAGACAACGAACTTTGCCGTCTGGGTTAAAGTCCCTGACACTATGATGGCATTACAGCTGTTGAGAGTGCTTTGAACTAGGATCAGCTCTTTAGGAGTGGGGGATTTTTTTGTAACACCTTTAAATATCCTATTCAGACTGTAATTAGATACTGTCATTAATCCAGTTATGCTGTGTCTCTGCACTTTATATCAGTAAAACAAATCATATTGGACTATTGCTTAAATGTAGCCAAGTGTTTGACTACATTTGTGATTCATTATAAAAAATGTGCAAGAGACAAAATAACCAAATTTAGCCAATTTTATTGCCTAAAAGACAAGAGTACCGTACGAAAAGGAGAGATACATACCCCTCCTTTCAGGAAGGAATTTTTATCGCATAGCATACTCATCTTGCGCAGTAGGCGTGCTTCCAAGCAACACCCCCAAACGAGCTATGTTTATAGCAGACCTTTTTACAAGTTAAAAACACTCTGTACCTCACCCAAGGCTAAAGTTCACCATTCAGCTTTTTATCTTGTTTTCTTGGGACCACGGTGTGCCCTTTAGCTCTTATTTTTGAACACAGCATTCCAAACCAGTTGGACCATCAAGGCACTACCTACATTGTGCCAGGGTAGAACACCCATATGTCTTGCTGCTGCAATGAAGCACCTCTGGGTTGTATATAAATACTGGTTAAGGTTTTAATTTAAGATGCAGCTGCATGAAAGAATATGCACTAGAGGCCAGTGATGATGCATGTCAAACCCTTTGTAAGAAATGTGTTAAGTATTTTTATGTTCTTGGTCAATTACCAATTCTACAGGAAGTCTGGGGGAAAACGTCCAAATGCTGGAAGTAACATTTTTTTTAACCCTCAAAAGAGGTTTAGCTTTGCAGAGCGCCTTGCAAATTCATGGCCCAAATTTGTATCTCTGCAGTAAAAGAAAACTAATTTAAAATAAAGCTTTTGATTTACTATTAAAGTAGTTCTTCAAAAAACATCAGTCTTAAATGTGTTTAAACATTTTATTTTTAAAAGAAAATTACAATATACTTATCACCTCATTTTATTTTTAAAGAAGGCACAAAGAGCAAGAACACTGCTATTATGTTTTAATCCAAAATTCTTCAGTATGAAAAATGGGTATCATAAGTATATGTCATTTTTAGGCCTTAATCCAGCAAAGTACATAAACATAGGAATAGTCATATTGATTTTAATGGCATTATTATTAACGTTCTTAAAGTTGAGCACTTACACAAGGGCATTGCTGGTTTGGGGCCATAACATGCACAATATTAACAATTCAGTTTGCAATATGCGGTTATAACACGTCATTTACCATTATAACACTAGTTAAATCTTTTTTCTTTTTTTTTAAAGTGCTTAAATCTGATTGAGCTATAAGCTTGGGAGGATTAGATTTTTACTGGTGAATGTCAGTAAAGGTCAATTTCACTGTACACACAGAAACTGATGGGAAAATATTTCCATCAATGATCATGAACATTTACAGACAGGCAAAGAAAGAAAAAATACTACTTGGGAACTTATTAGAGTTTGATTTTAGGAGATTTCCTGTGATGCTGACAATTTGTGCTTTAACAGTTATAAAGCTTTAACTTTTGGAATCAACATCTACTGTCATTAAATAATTATTGTCTGACCTGCCCTGTCAGCTGATAGTCCCATCCCATAATTCCTACAACTGTGAAAATTTAAAAATCAATAAAAATATAAAATGTCAAAATTATATATATAATGAAAATCAAATTCTGCCAAGCCTACTTATCTAATAAATTAATTTGAAGGTAAAACAAATTTTAAATAAGGTTCTGCTACAGTGTGTTCTTTAATATTTTCCCCAAATAGTTAAATTCCCCAGAGCTTGAACAAAGCAGAAATAAAAATCCATATACATAATCTAACTTTAATAAAACTACCATCCTTGTCAAAATGACTAACTAATCCTCAATTGAGAGCACCTATATGCTTAGCGCAGCAGTTCTCAAACTGAGCGTTCAGACCCCAAAGTGGGTCACGACCCTGTTTTAATGGGGTTACCAGGGCTAACAGACTTGCTGGAACCCGGAGCCTAAGCCTCAGTGCCACAGCCTGAGGCCAAATCTTAGGGCTTCAGCCTTGGGTGGCTCTAGCTTTTTTGCCGCCTCAAGCACGGCAGTCAGGCAGCCTTCGGCGGCACGCCTGCGGGAGGTCCGCTGGTCCCACGGCTTCAGTGTACCCGCCGCCAAATTGCCGCCAAATCCACAGGACCGGTGGACCTCCCACAGGCGCATCACTGAAGGCTACCTGCCCGCCGCCCTCGCAGGGACCGGCAGGGCGCCCCCTGCAGCTTGCCACCCCAGGTAAGCGCTTGGAGCGCTGGTGCCTGGAGCCACCGCTGGCGGCAGGGGTCAGGCTTTGGCTTCAGCCCTGGGCAGCAGGACTCAGGTTACAGGCTCCCTTCCTGGGGCTGAAGCTTTCAGGCTTTGGCTTTGCGCCCCCTGCCCAGGGCAGTGGAGCTCAGGCTTGGGTGGGCTCAGGCTTTAGTCCCCACTCCAGGGGTTGTGTAGTAATTTTTGTTAGAAAGGGGTTGTGGTACAATGAAGTTTGAGAACACCTTAGAGCATCTCACCCTTCTTGATATCAACAGCGACTACCATATTTATTTGAAAAGACATTATATGAAATATCTGAATCTGGCTAAGGAGACTGCAAAATAGTTCTGTAAGCAAGGGACATTATCATTGTGTTCCTAAGATGGTATGTGCATGTGCACACATAGTGGATAAGGTCCAAACTTAACAATAAAGGACACCCAGGAAGAAGCTAAATGAACATTCTTCCAACCAGATCTTGCTCATGAACGTTGATATTCCTAAGGTTACCCTTGCTGACCTGTCCCTGACCCTCATTCCCTCTGACATGAAGTGATACACAAACCCTTGGTTGGCACGAATATGACTCATTAGATCCATCTGTCAGCATGAGTCAATTTTATGCCAAGTCCTAGGACCTGACACTAACTCTTTCTACAAATGTTTCTGAAAATGGCTTTTCAGGCTGAAATAGACAAAAAAATAAAAATATCCTTTAAGGTGCACAGGCATAACTCCGTAGGAAGGCCTTGTAAACATATCACACCAGCAAATATGAACGTTAACCTTTAACATGGTGTAATTACTATTTGATCCAAGAACCAGTATCTGTCCTCAGCAACTCCCTTGATTTCACTGTGATTGCAGAGGTATATGTCAGGCCATAATTTGGCCCCCTGGGCCTTAGCTGTGCATAGATGCTTGTAAGGTAACAGTGTATACTTTGGTATCTTACAGAACATTGGCATTCTTAGCACTAGAATGTTAGTGCTGGTCTTATTCTGGAGGTAGTGATAAGAGTAATTTGGACAGTAAAAATAGTTTTTGTGGCCGTTATTGTTTTCCACATACAATCAGAAAAGTTCTTCAGAATGGATGGGATGAAGTAACATCTATGCTAACTGTAATTATGAAGTACACAAGGAAGTGACTGTTTGAGGAAGGCAAGTATTGCTGAGACACTGGCAGGCTCAGACACCTTTTTCTTCCAATTAAAAACTGCTAAATGATTTCAAAAAAGTTGTGTGGTGTGACATATATGCATGTTTTCACTTGTTTTTTTGAAGAGGTCACTGATATGCAGTTAGTGCCATGGTAATGAGATTGCACAATCTATAGGTTATCTTAATTCTTCATAAAGTTACATTTAAAAAGCTAATGAAGCTCCGCTGCTGCTGCTGCTATTTCTGGTCTTGTTGACTGGAATGCCTACAGTTAATTACTTTTAATATATTTAAACCCTTTAATATGTTTAATATTTCTGTGCCAATATTGGAACTGTACATCAGAAAAAAGTAACGAGGAGCAGTTGCTTTTATTTGATTTTAGTCCAATATTAGAGAACTAGTAAAAAGGCCCCAGCAACATCAAACCACAGAAATTTTAAAGAAAAAAAAAAAGACATGCATTTTACCTGTGATTTGTAAAAGCTGCAGCATTTTTAAAATAGCAGCATATTCAGTAGGAAATTTAACTGATTACATTTGTTTCATCTATGAAATTGCAAAGAACATAGAACCCCATAAAATAACTGTGACTTGATACAACATTTAGGTTGCAGATAAGGATAACAGGTACTTCCAACCTAAAATTGCTGTTGTTTCCTATCTTAATCAAAACATAGTTAACTTCAATAGTCTGAACAGGACATTAAGAAATAGAAGACTGTAAGAAATAACACAGCAAACATGACCAATGTTAGCTGAAGTGAAAAATTAAAAGGCAATGGATATAAATCTAAATATTTAACACAAACCAAAGCTAGCTGGAGTCAGATGTGCACACACAGTGCAGACTTTGTCTCTGAAAAGTATTTTACAAATTGTGTTTATCTTTAACATTTATGTGAAGACCTCCTAAATGGAGCCAATAAGTGCTCACCCATTCTGAAAAACCTCACTTTTCCTCCCCGACTGCCGTCCTTTGATTTCTTATGCCAAAGAGTTTTGCCAACACAGTCCCAGCAATAATCAGTAGTGCCTTTCTTCCTGTTCAGTATTAGGAGAGATTTATCCTCTATCGCATCCATGAAATCAGCTGTTTCGAGTTTTGTTTCCACAGGAAGTTTATGTTAAAAGGCTTCATTGTTCAATGTCAGCTTCAGGAGCTATTTAGCTTGTCGCAAACCAAGTAAGAATCCACACAGTATAATTTTTTTTTTTAAAGATAACACTTATCAGGAAAATGTGGCTAGAATGTTTATAATTATTTTATTTTATAATTATTTTAGAAACTATACAGTGTCTAAATGTAATCTTATTAATAATTTGTATCCATCTGAGTTTTAGTAATTGCATAGTTTCTTTTTGTACTTCCTTAGTTGTGCCAGGACTGATACTATGAGCATAAAATATATAATAAAATATAAAATATTTTAACTGCTTTCTTCCACTGCAATAGTTACCAAGGGTACGTCTACACTACGGGATTATTCCGATTTTACAGAAACCGGTTTTGTAAAACAGATTGTGTAAAGTCGAGTGCACGTGGCCACACTATGCACATTAATTCGGTGGTGTGCGTCCGTGTACCAAGGCTAGTGTCGATTTCCGGAGCGTTGCACTGTGGGTAGCTATCCCATAGCTATCCCATAGTTCCCGCAGTCTCCCCCGCCCATTGGAATTCTGGGTTGAGATCACAATGCATGATGGAGCAAAAACAGTGTTGCGGGTGATTCTGGGTAAATGTCGTCACTCAATCATTTCTCCGTGAAAGCAACGGCAGACAATCATTTCGCGCCCTTTTTCTCTGGATTGCCCTGGCAGACGCCATAGCATGGTAACCTTGGAGCCCGTTTAGCCTTTTTTCACTGTCACAGTATGTGTACTGGATGCTGCTGACAGACGCGGTACTGCAGTGCTACACAGCAGCATTCATTTGCCTTTGCAAGGTAGCAGAGACGGTTACCAGCCCTATTGCACCATCTGCTGCTTTGGAAATTGGCGATGACGGTTACCAGTCATATTGTACCGTCTGCTGCTGTCATGGGTGCTCCTGGCTGGCCTCGCTGAGTTTGGCCAGGGGCGCATGGACAAAAATGGGAATGACTTCCCAGGTCATTCCCTTCTTTATATTTTGTCTAAAAATAGAGTCAGTCCTGCCTAAAATATGGGGCAAGTCTACTAGAGAACCAGAGAGCACAGCCTCTCCGGGCCAGAGCCCCAGATATCCCGCAGAAATGATGAGCTGCATGCCATTCTAGGGGGTGCCCCTGCAACAACTTCACCCATTGCTTCCCTCCTCCCACACCCCTCCTGGACTACCATGGCAGTTATCCCCCCACTCGTGTGATGAAGTAATAAAGAATGCAGGAATAAGAAACACTGACTTTTTAGTGAGATAAAATGAGGGGGAGGCAGCTTCCAGCTGCTATGATATTCCAGGCAGGACATCTCCGTTACTCATTAAAGGGTGCGGGGGGAGAGGAGCACAGCCTCCTGCTGCTATGATAGTCCAGAATCTCCATTAGACATGAAAGGGGGCGAGGAGCTCAGCCTCCAGCAGCTATGATGAGGACGGTTACCAGCCCTATTGCACCATCTGCCAGGACTGAAACTCCAGGACCAAAGCTTATAAAGAAGTGGAATAACCGAGAGTCATTCCCATTTTGCCCAGGCACCCCAAGCCGACCTCACCGAGGCCCAGCCAGGAGCACTCACAGGATGATGAAGGAAGATGGTATCAGTCATATTGTACCAACGCTGCTAACCAGGAGGGAAGGAGAGGATGCTTGCTTGTTTAGTGCTGCAGCACCAGCGTCTACCACAGCATCCATAGACAATGACGTGATCATAATAAAAGAGGCAGAAAACGATTTTCCCACTTATTCTTTGGGGAGGCGGGCGAGGAGAGTATATGATGACATATTCCCTGAACCACGGCAACGAATGTTGTTTTTGACGCGTCTTCATGCACTGGAGCTCAGCCATGATGCAAATGCTTTTCGGAGACTGCAGGAACTGTGGAGTAACCAAGTCCTGCAGTCCCCCTCTCTCCCTCCAGAGCGCCATTTGATTCTTTGGACTTCCATATGCATATGTACACACGAGCACTGTGTTGAGTCCCTTCTGTGGTCCATCTGTCTAATCATAGCGTGGAGAGATTTTTTCAAACTTTGCATTTCGCTTCTGGAACGGAAGCTCTGATAGAACAGATTGTTCTCCCCACATACAGCAATTCAGATCCAGTATCTCCCGTAGGGCCATGCTGAGCTCTTTTTGGATTGGGACTGCATGGTCACCCGTTGAGCTGATCAGTTGCTCCACGCTGGGCAAACAGGAAATGAAATTCAAAAGTTCGCGGGGCTTTTCCTGTCTACCTGGCCAGTGCATCCGAGTTCAGATTGCTTTCCAGAGCGGTCTCAATGCTCCACTGTGGAATACCGCCCAGAGGCCAGTACCGTCGAATTGAGGCCACACTAACCCTAATCCGACATGGCAATACCGATTTCAGCGCTATTCCCCTCGGGGAGGAGCACAGAAATCAGTTTTAAGAGCCCTTTATATCGATATAAAGGGCTTCGTTGTGTGGATGGGTGCAGGGTTAAATCGGTATAAACGCGTAGTGTAGACCAGGCCCAAGTGTATGTGCTACTGGTAACCCTTTTTTTTTTTTTAAAGTCACCAAAAGACATTTGTCATCATACAGTGTCACACCCTATGTATTCTTTATCTTCTTGAAAAACTGATTGTTGCATCTAGCCAGGTCCTGTTAAATGGTGCTCTCAGGTCTTAATCCTGTATATATCTACGCACTTGAGCAACTTGATAAACATGTGTATTCCATGCACTCATTGAAATTATTCACCTGTGTAAGGTTTGGGATCAGGACTGGACCTATGTTTCTGACCTCAACCTAGCACTAACATTGAAACAACATGCAGTACTTATCTTTTGCATCCGGTATAATGCTAGTTGGTACCAATTATAAGTGTCCCTCAGATGGATTTTAAGTTACTCATTTTAACCTGGAAAACTCTTAAATGAAAATTGAGCAGTTAGACTGTTTTATATGACAATTCTTTCCACTCTATTAGCAGCATATAAAAGGCACTCTATGGTAGATAGGTAAAAAGTTCATATATTTCAATTGCTTGTTGAAGTCTTGGCAACTTGACTTCAGGAAAAATACTTAGATTTTTTCTGGTGCCCTTTGTTAATGCTTGTAGCGAAGTCCATAAAAGCTTTTTAAAATCCTCATATTTTCCCCCCAAAGCCATTAGATTAAAGAATGTTCATTTGAGCAGCTGACAGGACCAAGAAGAGGAAGTCCATATAGACCTGACTCTCATTCCTCATTATTCATTGCCTCTGAAATAGATATATAAAAAAAAAGTTAACTTGCGGTGCACTGAATATTAAGATATATATTAAAGGGAGACTGTCATCTTGAGAACCCCTTTAAATAATACGTCCTGAATAGTTTACCCCCCTGCTAGTATATTTGGAAGGATCTTTTGGGAAGGCCTGAGAAAACCACTATCCATCCTCAGCAATCCCCACCTCCTCCATCCCTGCTCTTTGTGCATGTACCTACTGTGATGTTGCACTCCATATGTTCTATGGAAATAAGCTTATAGGTGTGAATATGATGTAACAAATATGCTTTATGCAAAAGGTCTCTTGTAAGGTATGATTATAAATCTTATAATCTACTGAATACATTCCTCCTATTTGTATGTATGTATGTATGTATGTATGTATCATTCTTGTAACTGAAGCTAGAAGTATAACTTTGAGGTCCTATTGTAATTAGGCAAAGTGTGGGCCATTAATGGTGGTTTGGAAGCTTGATGGCTCCCATTGACTAGGACAAATGCTTGTAAATGGTCTGTTTACTTGCAAACCTTCGTGGGTGCGTGGAGGTCAGTCCTCGAATAATGGAGCTGGGGTCTCACAGGACATGTGAATATGTCACCTGATACTGGAATCCATCTTAAACTTGGTGCTTTTCCAGTTAGAAGAAAGGGTGGGGACCCAGAGAGACAAAAGATTCCCACCTTGTGCCAAAGATATAAAAGGGGGTGGAACAGAACAGAGGGGGTGCCCAATCATGAGAACACCCCTGCATTGCACCTAAGATGTCTGCTTAAACTAACAAGGACTGTACCGGGGAAAGGACTGGGCCCAGACTAGGAAGGAGTCTAGTCTGTGAAAGAAGCTTATTGGAACATCTCCGAGGGTGAGATTTTACCTTTCATCAGTTTCTTAATGTATTAGGCTTAGACTTGCATGTTTTTGCTTTATTTTGCTTGGTAACTTACTTTGTTCTGTCTGTTATTACTTTAATCCTATTTTTTATACTTAATAAAATCACTTTTATTAATTAACCCAGAGTAAGTGATTAATACCTGAGGGAGCAAACAGCTGTGCATATCTCTCTATCAGTGTTAGAGAGGCAGACAATTTATGAGTTTACCCTGTATAAGCTTTATATACAGCAAAACGGATTTATTTGGGGTTTGGATCCCATTGGGAACTGTGTGTCTGGGTGCTGGAGACAGGTGACCTGCTGAGCAATTTTTGGTTAAAGTTTGAAGCTTTGGGGGCGCGGACCAGACCTGGGTCTGTGTTGCAGCAGGCTAGCATGTGTGGCTCAACAAGGCAGGGTTCTGAAGATCACTGTGTGAAATAGACTATGCAGATGACCATAAACAAATCAGTGACACTGGTCACACATAAATGAGCAGCTTGAGGGGGAGTCCGTATGGGTACGCTGTTGTGTACTGCACCAACCACAATCTGAGCTTACTATTTTAGATCTCAGAAAAAATTATCCCTGTCTTTCCAAAAAACAAATTTATTTTTAAAGACATTATAACTATCCATGAAGGTGCTGTCATATATTGGGCCTTCATGTGGCTAATGCCTCTGAGACAATGGCATTGGTCATGTACACTGGTTGCTAGTCAGGCCAGAGAACCGAAGGCAATTATCAAAAATTATCAGAGGAACACAGGAATTCACATGCTGCATCAGACTCAAGGGTCATCTAGTCCAGTATCGTGTCTCTGACATTGGCTTATTATAGCCATATAAATGTCTAATCTCTTTTTGAATCTTGCCAAATTCTTGGTCTCAATGACTTCCCTTGTGGCAATGAGTTCCACAGTTTAATTACACATTGTACGACAAAGTATTTCCTTTTACAAGTTTTGAATTTCATGGAATGTTCCCTTGTTTTTGTGTTATGAGAGAGGGAAAACAGACGTTCTCACTCTACCTTTCCTAGATCATTCATTATTTTATAAACTTTCATCATGTCCCCTCTTATTCATATCCTAAAGGTAACAATCCCTATCTTTTTAAACTCTTCATATGAGATTTTTCAATCCCTTGATCATTCTTATCACCCTTCTCTGAATCCCTTCTGATTCTGCAATATCCGTGTTGAAATGAGGTGATCAGTGTCACACACAGGATTCCAGATAAAGCCACACCATGCACTGATTCATATAACAGCATTATATTCTTTGTACTATTCATCATCACATTTCTTATGCATCCTAACATATTGTTTGCTTTTTTGACTGTAGCTGCACATTGAGCAGAGGTCTTAATTGAACTGTTATCAATGAAAATGAGGCTTTGCAAAAGCTAAGTAGTTTGCTGAAACGCACAGCATGAAAGGCAACTTCTGGCCACTTTGTCCAAAAACTTATCCTTAGAGATAAAATATTTGAAGTAGAAAACATTTCTGGATCGTCACAGGCAAAGCTGTCATTGAACACAGATGCCATACCAGACTACAGCAGTCACTACACATATGGTTTCAATGCTTTGGTTCTACACAGTGGCCTAGCTATTAAAAAAATAATGAATTGGCATGTTATGGCATTGTACAAACTGCTAATGTACTAGATCACATTATACAGGTGTGAAGAGGAAGTCATCTCTATAATAGCACTTAAATATCAAATCTGCAACAAATGGCAATGTTTAAGCACATTTACCAAACTTCTTAACCACTGTGCTACATGCCTTTCAGGATTTATCGCTCTTGGCGAAAAGCTATTCTCATTATCTTGTAACACTGCAGTGTACAAAATGGTCACAGTGAACTAAACTGAAGCAAATCTATGCACATACATGGTTAAATCATGATCCAGAACTTGCTGCAGTTGTGAGTGAGTTCTTATTCAGCCCATGGAGGCTACTCTCTATTGGCTTGAAGGGGAACCAGTAATCAACACATTCCTGGACATTATCACAATAAGTGTTCAACGGCACCAGCAGGCAGCAATACGGGAGGACTGGACCAGTGCTATTCTGCATGACCAGATCTAGATTTTAAGACAGATTGACATTAACCAGATTATTATTTAAAAGTGCTAGAATTTTCATGTGAATTTAAAATAAATTATTACATGGTCTCAGTTCTGTTTAGTGACACTCAGACGGGCTAAAACAAAGAGAATTAAAAGGAGAAGCCCTGGCACAATAGTCCAAACCAGCACATGCAGAATGAGAGAAATATCTCTGGAAAAATCACAGCAGCAACAATCTTACATTTTTTATTTAATTAAGAGAATGAGACCATAGTTCAAATTCAGGCAATCCTGTTTTCTTATCAGACAGCCAGATTTAAAGTCTTAACTATATGCAGATAAGTAAACAGAATTCTTTTCGTCCTCTGTGCCTGGAGGACCACGTGGCTTTAGCTTTATGGGAAAGACTAGGCCGTGCTAGTATTTGTACTTGGAATCTGAAGAAGCTAGGACCCTTGAAAAAACAGGTTTTCTGCTCAGAGAAAGGATGGTTCAGTGGTTAGGGTGCTAACCTAGGAAGCAGGAGATCCGAGTCCAATTTCCTACTCCACCACCCAGTATGTGACCTTGGACAAGCCACTTAGTCTCTCTGTGCTTCAGTTCCTCATCTGTAAAATAGAGATAATGGTATTTCCCTGCCTCATGAGGCTATTGCAAGGAGAGTGTGAGATGTTCAGGTAATACAGTGCCGGGGGCATACAAGCAGCTTAAATTGATATTGCTTGTACACAAGAGGAAGCTACCCTCCCAAACTATCCAATACTCATTCTTTATTCTGGACATACCCACAATTTTGAGTTTCTCTACAATATCCTACAGCCAAACAGTCAAAGACCTCATAATAAAGGCTTTAAGAATCACCCTCTTTAAAATAAGAATAATCTATTGTCTAGTGTGCATATGGCCGTTTCTTTTCCACAATAGTGCAGACAGACTGAACTATGCAGCGAAATACAGACAACACGCCAAGGCATGCAGAAAAGTAGCAACAGCTCACTTTTAATTGACAATAAGTTCATCTTTATGCTGTGATGCTAACTATAAAAAACAGCTACTGGAATTTATCTTATTTTATTTCATTGTTATACAGAATGGGGGCATAAGAGAATGATAATTATACTCCTGAGTCCTCTGGCTCCTTTCGATCATATAGATTTCCGTTTATAGAGAAATTCACTATCATATTCCTAAGGTCTTAGGGTTTGATCCATCAGCTCTTAAACAAGTAGTTCTTAGTCATGTGAGTAGCCCAGTCAGAATGATCAGGACTACTCATTTGACCAATAGCTATTTGTGGGAGTAAGAGTTTGCAGGAACAGGTCCCAAGAGCCAGATTTTTAAAGGTATTTAAGCACCTAAAGACACAGACAGGCATGTAGTGGGATTTTCAAAAATCAGTGGCAGTTAGGCACCTAAGTTCTTTTAAAAATCCCATGAGGAACCTGTCTCTTTAGGCAGCTAAATACCTCTAAAAATCTGGTCCTAAGTGGCTGTCTTCCATTAAAGTTAATATGGGACCCTCTGTTTAACAGCAAGGGGGAAGAAATACCTCCCATGAAGTGCCTGCACGATGATGGAAATGAAAGAGGTATAATTTGAGTGTAAAGTTAAATTCTTCTGGAGTGATGTTCTTATCCCCCTACATTTATTATTTTTCATGTATTTGTTTTTAAATATTCTTTCATCAGCTCATGCTTTCTACTTACCCACATGATTGCACTGACTCTGGAATTTGCACTTATCCTAGTGTTATGTTGCTGAATTCAACTGCTAATAACAAAAAGCAGGAGGATCTAAAATGAAGGATCATCATGGAAAGGAAATCTCAGAGTTGTGATAATAAACTATTCGTAAGAACAAGTCTAGCAAATAGTAACTATGGGATTCATGCTCTTAATGAAACATCTAATTTTCCAGGCCTGTGCATTAAAGAAAGTCTACCATTTTTGCCAAACAGCGAATGATTTACTGGTTATAGGAACATTATATAAATGAGATCTGACAGAATGCACAACTTACGCTTGATTGCTACCACAAAAAAGGAGACATCTTTAAAGATAAATATGCCTCCTGTGTTAAAATCAGAAGGCAGCAGCTGCAAATTGAGAATGCAATGATAATGAAAGATATGTTCATTAACATTGTACACCTTTTCTGTCTCTTAAATGATAATATACATGGTCCTTCACTTCTCTGTCAACATACCTATCTCTCTGGCTGCTGTAGCATCCACAGCTTCTCCTGTTTCTTCTTCTTCTTTTGTTTCAGTCCCCTCACTTATTAGCTCACTGTGCTTCTCAGTTTCCACTTTTTCTCCCATCTCACCTGGAAACAGTAACCATGGATATCAAATTAGGATACCCTTAACCAGTATTAAGTGCCCCCAGCTCTTTTCTGCATGGCTGATCTGGTTTTGTCAGCTCTGCAACAGCTTCTATAGACACAGAAATACGTCAACACCTGAATGAATCAATAGATAAGAGACATTCAAATACAACATACAATTGTGGAGGTACATGCATGTTTCATGTCCATAAAATGTTCCTGCTTCACTTGTTATTCAGAGCACTCTGACCTGAGGCTTGATTTCATATTTAAACTGGTTTTGTTTTCTTATGTAACTATGATTTTTACTGTAAACTTTTAATACAGATATCGTTATCAAGATCATAAATATATAAATTTAAGTCAACAACACAAATAGAAAAAAGTGGTAGCATGCAGTTCCGGCTGAAATATAAAACTAAATTATTTGCCTCACTGTCATCCCTCTTAGTAGTATCAGTGAATTAAGAAAATTAAAAAAAACATACTGTAAATAAATTGAGGAGCCCAATCATTGCAAAAATACATGGAAAGAATCCTCCTCCCTGTGCATGTGCGAGCAAACATACAAATTAACAGTATGTGGAAGAGCACCATTTTGAGATAGACATCAGCAAAACTGTACACAGAGTTTGTCCAAAAAGGAATCCTGCTTTGAGATGAACGGGAACAACAGTGACTAGATGGTCAAAATAACCCCCATATCTGTCCTTCAAACAAACAATCAGGTTTTTTTTATTGCAAAAATGTCTCAATATACAGTCCATGCTACATGGATTACTAGATGGGGTTCTGCTTCCAACAGAATGCCAGTAAGCTAATAAGGGCCAGTTAATGGAATAATCAAGTAATCAGTCTAACCAAGTCAGCCATATAGCTTTTATGTAACACAAGTATTTTATTCTAGTAATTTAACACGTGGAGATAAATTACCATCTCATGAAGAAACAGATTCCAAAATCTCTTAAACAAGAATACATAAGAGTGGAGAAGGCAGCATCTGTACCTCAGATATTTCTATGGGAGGTGTAAGGTTCACAACATAGATTCAGGAGAGTCAACACATTTATGGGTGGTAATGATACATAGCCAAGTGACTGCATGTGTCATTAAGTTCCGCTTGAAGAAGTGACCTTTCCGCCTCTTCAGTAGGAATGTGCAGTGGAAGAGGCTGTTGGTGGCACGCTCTCCTACAAAGAACATGACTTATGTGCCACCCATTTGTGCTCCCCTAGGGAACGCCTCTCCCTGAGGCATCCAATTCTTTAATGAGTAATTGCCACTTATTATTAGACACCTGATCCCTAACTTAAGCTACTCTGCCAGTGAGAAACCCAATCCATGCATGGGATACTCTGCCCTCATGTGTAAACACTCCCTTGAATCTCTGACTCACTGAGCAGCCTTCTCCTGAGATAACTTACCCCACCTTGCAGTCTCCCCTTCCATGAGTTCCCCAGGCCCTTAAAGCATATTCCACCTTTGTGAGGCACTGCAAATACTGTTAGGCACCCACACTCCTTGACATGATCTTTCTCCCCAGATATCTACTTTTCCTCTTCTTTGAGAAACCCTACCAGATGCTCCTCCTTTTCTTACACTCATATCGCTTGTGCTTTTCCACTTCTCTAGCAGCTAGCCCTGTAAAATGGCTCTTCTGCACATTCCCATCCACCCAGCCACAGCTTGTCTTGTTTTTTTTGAATTGGTAGAACATCACCACAATAGAAAGCAGAACTCTGTATTATAAAGCCAAATGCACCCCTGGTGTAACTCCAATAGAATTAGACCAGAGAGAAATATGCCCCACAGTATAACTGAGAGCATAGCAAAGACTACTTCTGCTTCTCTCTCTCTCTCTCTCTCTCTCTCTCAAAGAGACCCACTGACTCCCTGCAAGGTAAAAGGACTTTCTATGCAGTTAGCTTGATGCCTATGTTACTTACACTTCTAGAACAACTGCATCCAGCACTCTATAGGTGCTTTACAGATAAACTACACATGGAACGACCTGTCCTTTCTATAGCTTGCGGAGATTCCACTCCCCCAACAAGGATAACACCACAATAATATTTACATCAGCTATGTAGTAAAATGTGATGGATAAAATAATTTTGATGGATAAATAATTCATGCTATCCTGCTTTTGTAACATGATTCTATGGCCTGCTTTCATAACCTATGTCAAACTTTGCTAAGTACTTTGCTCAAGGATAGCAACGTGGAATGTTTAGAGAACATCAACAGGCAAATAACCCTCTGTACATGCAAACAAACCTATGTACCCCACGTCTGCATACCCCTGAAAATATGCTGTATCACTGTGGTCTGATATGACGTAAATCATGGTATATAAATGTACTGCTTGCCATGCCTTGGGGTGTCACTCCTCTGGCATTAGTCGGGGAGGGCACCCGTCCAGCTGGTTGTCGAATAAAGGTCTGTATAAAGCTCTATCTTGTCTCTGTGCCTCCTTGGAGTAATTGACTCGCTCCGGGGAGAACGAGCCCATTTGGCTAACAATAATATGGCATTTGTTGCTATTGAGCAATAATACTTTACAAAGAAACAACCGATAGCACTTAAACGAGGAGTCTAAGGGATATTTTATCTAACCAAAAAAACACAGAGTATGAAATGAAGTAGCACAGTCAACAACTGGTAGTGCTGAGAGGCTTTATTACAGTTACTACAATTTTGACTTCTGTGCATGAGGCTTTCCCAACCACATTCTTTCATATAATACAGTGTAAGAACTCTGTGGACTAAATTCTGCCCTCACACACTCATGTGCAGCGTTGACTGTAGTCAACAGGACTTGCACACAAGTCTCTGAAGGCAGAATTTGGCCTCCTGAATCTGCAAAAGCACAAATATTACCCTCAATGAGTTGGTCCTCTTTGTTACTTTGTACTTTCCTGACTATTTCTGTTACAGGGCTGACACTTCCCTCTGCCGGTTCAGCAGGTGGCGGTATCCCAGTGCCCTCTGATGGTTTGGCAGGCGGCGGTATCCCAGTGCCCTCTGCCGGTCCCACAGGTGGCGGTATCCCAGTGCCCTCTGCTGGTCCTGCAGGTGGCGGTATCCCAGTGCCCTCTGCCGGTCCCACAGGTGGCGGTATCCTAGTGCCCTCTGCTGGCCCCGCAGGTGGCGGTATCCCAATGTGTTCCGCTGGTGGTCCAGTGCCCCCTAGGCGTTCTGCAGCCAGCGGTCGAGTGCCCTCCAGATCCACTCTTTTATAGTTAGAATTAACACATTCTGCTGCTGCTGCTGGAATCAAAATTTCTGGCTCCTCTGCTGGAAGATTCTCACTAGGTTTTGTCTCCTCAGGTGTGAGATCCACCTCCTCCATTGGATCTAACTTAGTCTGGTCAGGTATGGTTTCATTTTCATCTGTGGTCGGAAAGTTTTCATCTGAAGTAGGTTTTATTTATTGTAATTAAAAAGAAAAAGAGAAAATATGACATTAATGAACAAGTGTTTAAAATAGATCAGTAGTAAACCAGGATAGCACTTGTGCAATTATGTCACAACTAGAGCTTAGTGAAGTGCTTTTGGTGAATAGTAAATTTGCTGAAAATGCATTTTTCAGGGCACCAAAACTATCTGCTACATATGCTAAATATCTGTATGCCCCTTCATGCTTGACTTGTAATCTCTAAAGGTTTACATTGTTTTGGTTTTGAGTGCAATTACGTAAAAGAAAAAAATAATTCCACATTTGTAAATTGCACTTACACAACAAAAAGATTGCACTTGTATGAGATGAACTGAAAAATACTGTTTTTTCTATTTTTTTTTTACAGTGCAAATATTTGTAACAAAAAATAATATTAAATGAGCACTGTACACTTTGTATTCTGTGTTATAACTGAAATCAATATATTTGAAAATGTTAAAAACCCCCAAAAATATTTATAATAAATTTCATATTCTACTATTGTTTAACAGTGCAATTAAAACTGATTGAGATTATTTTTTATAATTTTGTGATTAACTGCGATTTTTTAAAATCATTTGACAGCCCTAAAAATATATTTTGAAAAATTGGAAGTGTTTTTTGTCTTAGTCATTTTGAAAAATAATGTTTGGACTTTTCATATCAAAAATGTATTTTTATTTTGATATTTAGCTAAATTTAAAAACAAAAGAGTGAAAAACACCCAAAAAACCCTGGAAACAAATAATTTTGGTTTAAACAAAATATTTTATTTGACCCTAAATTATTTTTTTCAGTTCTCTCATTTGCCTTGAACAAAATCAGGTTGTTTTTTTTTTAAATTTCAGCTTAACCCCGGAACCAAAAAAAAAATATATATATATATAAAAAAAATTCACTCAGCTCTAGTTACAACCTGTAAGACAGTTTGCAGTTGTGTATAAAACTTATTCTTTAAATAGATCTGTCATTCCTATGAGTAAAGCTTATTGAATATGTAAGTTTTGTTTGAGCCAGGCCCACATGATCAGATACTGACTAAGGAAACAATAATTTCTACAGCACAAATATGCATGCAGCAAGTGTACTGAGGGTTAAATCCTACCCTTGGATACATATAGGGTTGCCAGACGTCCAGTTTGAGTTAAAAAGGGACCCTGGCAGCTCCGGTCAGCACAGCCAGCAGTGCAACGGGGCTAGGGCAGGCACCCTGCTGGCCCTGGCTCCACACGACTAGAGGAAGCAGCTGGCATGTCCAGCTCCTAGGTGCAGGGTATGCTGCCTTGCCCCACGTGCCAGGTCCATAGATCCCACTGGCAAGGAACCTTGGCCAACAGAAGCTGCAGGGGTGGCGCCTGCGGGCAGCTCGCAGAGCCCCCTGGCCCCTCTGCCTAAGGAGCCCGAACATGCCGGCTGCTTCTGGGAGCTGCCTCAGGTAAGCGCCACCCAGAGCGCACATCCAGAACCCATTCCTGCATCCCACTTCCCTGCCCCAGCCCGGAGTCCCCTCCCACACCCAAATTCCCTCCAGAGCCCACACCCCCTCCTGCACCCCAACCCCCCACCCCAGTCCAGAGCCCCTCCTGTACCGAAACTCTCTCCCAGAACCTGCAATGCTTCCCACACCCCAACCCCCTGCCCTAGTGCTGAGCTCCTTCCCACACTCTGAACCCCTCGGCCCTAGCCCAGAGCCTCCTCCTGCACCCCAAACCCCTCATCCCTGCCCCCGCCAGAGCACTCACTCCCTCCCACACCCCAACCCATTGCCCCAACCCCTTCCATCGTCGGGGTGCGAGCTTCCTCTTGCACTCCGAACCCGTCATTTCTGGCCCCACTCCAGAGCCCTCACCCCTGCCCACATCCCAACGCCCTGCCCCAGCCCAGTTAAAGTGAGTGATGGTTGAGAGCCAGCGATGGAGTGAGCTGGGGGCAGGGCCTCAGAGAAGAGGTGGGGCAGGGCAAGAGTGTTCGGTATTGACAACCCTAGATACACACGGGTGGCTTCTAATGGTGCTTACAAATGGGGTGCCATGTCTTTCACTTGAAAATGCAAACCACTGAGCTAGATTTTCCTATTCAATAGAATCAGCAGCCATTAGTAGATTCTCCCCTGTATGCAGCCACACAGTTCGTGTTAATGTTAGCAGTGGTAATATGCATACTAGACATATTAAGGAGAGACCTATATCCCAAAGCATGATGGGACACCTGCCTAAATGCTACCATCTAATCACCGCTAACCTCAGTGAAGATCACGGCATTGACAGCATACAGTACTTCACATACATGACAAGAAAAAGCATTTTAACTTCTTAACATTTTTAACACTGAACTACTGTACATATTACTCTCTCTTATATCATAGGCTATACCAGGGGTCGGCAACCGATGGCACGCGAGCCAATTTTTAATGGCACGCGGCTGCCTGCTGGGACTCCGCGTGTCATTAAAAATCCTGCCGACGCAGCAAGCCGCGGGGTTCGCGGTCTCGCGCCTCAGCGCTGCCCTGGCGCAGCAAGCCGCCAGCCTCTCGCCCGCCTTCCCCCAGAGCCCTGCCGCCGCCCGCGCAGCGCTCTGGGGGCTGGGCTGCGCGCTCCCGCTCGGCAGCGTTTGGCTCCGCGGGGAGGGTAAGATGCTCCCCGCTCACCTGAAGCCCTGCCGCCGCGCGCACAGCGCTCTGAGGGGCAGGACGGAGCAGGGCTGCCCGCTGGGGCGGCAGGGCTCCGGATGAGCGAGGAGCCTCATGGTAAGGGGGCTGGCTCCGGGGCTGGGGTTGGCTAACGTTCAGGGAGGATGGATAGGAGTGGGTGGGCGCAGGAGGCAGGGGTTGGATGGAGAGTCCGGGTCTGTTGGGCAGGGCTGCAGAGCTATGTCGTCTCTGGAAGGGGTGGTCAGGGGACAGGGGTTGGATGAGTCAGGACTAGATGCGAGGGATGGAGAGGGTTGCGGGAAGTTCATTGGTCTCTTTCATGTTTGCTGTTCTTTTTCATTGGCCAAATGCTAGCTAGCTGCAGATGATGGAATATCCATTACTAAGCACAGCTTCCCTCCTGTGTTAGTTTAGAGACCTTGAGCTGTTAGGGCAGAACCCTTCTTCTTGTAAGCACTATGCACCATCTATGGCCTGAGTGATTTTCATCTATTCCGTTGGTGTCTCCTAAGGTGTTTCTTTGAGTCTGTTCCTGGAATGGTTCTTTGGAGGTTTGGGTCGTTGTGGGGGTGGGCGGCAGTAGCGCTAGGGGGGGTGTACGGGGTCCAGAGTTCTGGGGATCCTGTCAGGGGTGGGGGGGAGCGATTAGATAGCATGGGAGTCCAGGGGGTCTGTCTGGGTGTTGAGAGTTGGATAGGGTTGGAGCAGGGACAGGTGGGGATAGTCTTGGGGGCAGGCAGGAGATAAGGGGCAGGCGGGCTTGATAGGGGTGGGATTCAGGAGGGGGTAGTTGGACAGAGGGGGGGTTGGCGGACTTTACTGGGGGTGCAGTCACCCAGCCCTCTGCCCTGAGCACTGCCCACTCAGGCCCTGCCTGAGCCTGTACCACCCAGCCCTCCTGACTTCCTTAACGCCCCCATGACCCCTACCCTGACACCTGCACCCCACACATACCCGAGCCCCCCTACCCTGACCCTGCCCTCACATGCCCCAGCGCTGACTCTTGCACATCCCCAGCCCCCGCCCCCACAATCGCATGGCACCCTGCCACATCGCCACCCCCACCCTTGAGCCACCAACGGACCCCTCACCTACTCACATCCCACCTGCACCCCCTCACACCACATGGAGCTCCAGGTAAAGTGCCCCAATCCAACCTCCTGCTCCAACCATGAGCCCCCTTCATTTCGCTCCTGGCCAGACCTTCACCCCAGCCCTGTGCTTGGTCACTTCCTACTCTCAGCTCAGTGCAGAGAGAGGAAGAGAATGGGCCAAAAACCGGGAGAAGTAGGTACCCACTGTATGTGGGCAGGGCCGACCCCAGCCGGCACTGGCTGAGCAGGTCCAGCAGCTGGGATCCGCGCTGGCAGAGCTGGAGGATCGGACCCCTGAGCGGCAGTGAGCTGAGCGCTCAAGCCCGCTGCGGTCTGCGGTGTTGGTGTCACTAGGCATAATCTAGGTAACTCGGGGAAATGGAAGACCACCGAGTGTCGACAAAGCCCTTCTGTCTAGGCCCTCAATGACCATTGTTCCTCCATGTTTACCTTTGTGTAACCTAGTGTAACCTAATGTGTAAATAGCTTAAAATGTAATGTCAGCAGTTAGTTTTCTGATTGTAACAGCCGTTCCCTGCTGTAATACACTGGAGCTAAATTGAAGCAAGTTTCAAGGCCACTCTTAGCTACAGCATACATGTCTCTGCCAGCAGAAAGGGAGAGGGAGGGGGAAGACAAAAAATTGAATGAGAAAGATACTGCAGCTGGGAGTGAAGGAGGGGGAGTAAAAAATCAGTCAGTAAGAAAAGTTTTGCAGTAACAACTGGGATATAAAAGGAAGAAACTGGTTGTTTTAGGTATGCAGGATTTTTGAGATTACATTCTCCCTCGCACCTTATTTGAGCTCAAATAAACTTGTGTTTTGCTTCTCCACTCTGGTGTGTTCATTGGCGCTACGCACTCCGGGCCACGAACCGCTGTTGCTTAGCCTCTGGCACTTTGTGCCAGCAACATGGGGTCCCGGCCACCAGCCCCACACAGCCCGCTGCCGATCTGGGGTTCTGGCTGCCAGACCCTTCCCAGCTAGGGTCCCGGCCGCAGGCCCCACTCAGCTCACTGCCAGCCTAGGTGAACAGAACCCCAGACCAGCAGCGGACTGAGTGGGTCGGTGGCGTAAGATCAACATTTTAATTTAATTTTAAATGAAGCTTCTTAAACATTCTGAAAACCTTGTTTATTTTACAATACAACACTAGTTTAGTTATATAATATATAGACTTGTAGAGAGAGACCTTCTAAAAAACATTAAAATATATGACCGGCTCGCAAAACCTTAAATGAGAGTGAATAAATGAAGACTCGGCACACCGCTTCTGAAAGGTTGCCGACCCCTGGACTATACATTCAAATGTACTTCTCTGCTAGTATGGGAGGAAGATTTGAAATACTGTAAACATAAACTAAACAGTTCTGGCTCCTTCATCTGTGATTGGATTACAGGGTAAATAAAGCTATGGGTCTGCTAGCCAGATGAAGTTTAGGAAAAGAAAATTGAACAAAATTGTTTTTATGCATCATTTCTATAGGCATTTTATCATAAAGTTGAAAAAGTCACAGAATGAGCCATCAAATTAATACCAATCTACCAGGCTGATTTAATCATCATCTGATTAAATTTGCCAAGACATTGAATTAAACTATCTCACAAAATATATTAGGATGAAAGAACCCTTAGGGAGTTCATGGAGGAAATGCGTTAATATAGTAATTGCAAGATTCTGACAAATTGCATTTTCTGGTGAAATGATGATTGTGCTGATGAGAGCTGTCAACAGAATTAAGCAATATTTTAAACACGTAGGGGAATGGCTGAAGAATGTAAAATCTTGTTTTTAATTAGATTATTTGAGTCTGGTTGCTTTTAAGATAAATTCATCGTGGTAACTCCTTGAAGGGAAAAACAACTTTCTGTGAGAGGCACTCAGGGAGAAAACAGTATTTCCCCTGGGGCACTCAGGTGAAGCAGTCCCCTAAGAAGTGTCAAGTGCATGTGCATTCTGGTTGAAGTGAGTAGGAGTACAAGGAAAGACAACTGAGGCAGATGAGTGGCAGGAATTGAGGCTCAAAAGTGACAACATATATGGAAAAAACCTGCTAAACACAGGTCTCTCTCATTTGCATAGGAAACTATAATCTGAACCAAGGCACTGGGCTACCAAGAATGAATTATTCTTTCTTTATATGCTAAGTGGATCTTGGCAAGGTTTGTAATCACAAAGTAAGATTGCAGGTCTTAGCTAAATTTACTGAAAGGGTTAATGAAGAGTTATTACCATTGATTACATTATGATTTTTACTTATTGCATGGGGTTTATTATTATGATTTATATAAGTTATTAATATTTTAATTGATTGATATTATAAAATACATATTACTGTACAGTTGGGCTTTATAATGGCATAGCAAAGAAAGTTTTCTGCTTTATCTTCTCACTGGAAAAATCTTCACAGTAATAAATTAAAATAATTTGGGAATTTAAAAAAGTGTGATTGTGAATTAAAAGCCAAACTGCAAATATTTTAAACAGTATTGTACATGATAAAGAAATAGATATATACATAAAGCCACAACTGTTTCATGTTTTCATGCAAACGAGCATTGTCAAATATTGAGGTGCACAGTAGTTTGCAAAGTAATTCAAGGTATAGTGGGAAGAGGGACATGAAATGAGGGGTTTTAAGTATCCGATTACAAAGAACTATAACAAGCCAAATTCAAGAAGGCGGCACGCACAGATTTCTTAAAGGGTTGGGTTTTTCCAGGAGAAGGGGTACTTTCTGGTCATGGCCCATATTTTCAAAAGCAAGTGCAATTCATGATTTTCCCATGCCCCAGTTTTTGTGTGTTCAACTTGAGACAGCTTAAAGGGGTGTGGTTTTCAAGAAGGGGGTGATCACCACTTTCTGTAAATAAGGCCTTTTAAAAGATGTCTCAGGTTGGACACCAAAGATGGAGGCATCCATAATCAGTAGGTTCTTTTGAAAATTTGTATCTTCGGAGTCTGATCCTGCAAACACTAACACATGAGTTAACGTTACTTGTGCAAGTAAAATTACTGGCATGTGTGTTTACAGAATTGAACCCTTAATTACATTACACATCAACAAAAAATTAGTTTTGACTTTCAAATAAGTAAAAGATTACAATAGGTTACAGAATAAAATCCTCATTATGCTAGAACTGTGTGCACTTGACATTTTACACTTAACCAGGACCCTGTCAGTTCCACTTATTATAAAACCTAGGTTTTGGTTCTGCAGTATCAAGGTTTTCAAAATCTAACATCAACAGAAATATTTCTAGATTTTAAATATTTCAGTAGAAACAATTTTTGAAAAATTCCTAATCCTTCCCTGCAAATATTGCAGCAACTTGGTGTTTTAATAGTACCATAAAGTGAAAATAAATGAAAACTGACTAGAAAAAAATTGAAGTAAGTAATCTGGTCTCATTGTCAAAGCATAATATAGTGCAAAAAGTGAATAAGCAAATAAAGTGAAAAATAGGTTAGATTTATCTACCACCTTTCCTCCAAGGATCTCAAGGCACTTTACAGACATTAATCCACATATTAATTAAGAATAGTGATCCAGAACATGACCAGGAGATAGCTAAGGATACTCTACATTTTACCAGTGGAGAAGCTGAGGCACAGAGAAACTAAGTGGCTTTACCAAGATCACACAAAGAGTAAGTGACTGCACAAGGAAAAAGATCCAAGCCTCAGTTCCAAGTCATCTGCACCAGCCACTAACCCATGCTTCCTTCTAGTGGCAAGATAAGCACAGAGTATCTGCGCACCAGGATGCAAACCCTATGCTGTAGGAGCCAATACAATTGCCCTCTACTTGAACAACAGACCTTGTGCTTAGTCTACAGCCCTTTACTCAAAATCCAGTTTGCACCTTTTCACATCTGACGACAGGTTTTATATAATTTGTTGTCATACAGCATAAGTCCCAATTCTGAACCTTAGCGTCCAAAATGTGGGTGCCTGCATGAAACCTCCAAGCTTAATTACCAGCTTAGATCTGATAGTGCTGCCACCAGCCAGGAATTCCAGTGCCTG